>NC_142492.1:2088713-2434926 GCF_965113065.1 Corylus avellana
TCGTCGATATGAGCATACTCCTCATGACTCGAACAGATCCCCGCGTATGCTATCCCCGCCACCCACATTCACACAAGTTGGTTTATTGCTGCACGACTATTTCGATTGGCCGCCACACAGCAGCGCACCTGTGGATGATAGTGAGACACAGGCCCCCGATGACATGGATGATGGGATAGGTGACGCGCACAATGATCAGCACGATGACCCTACTTGGCCAGTATTGGCTATCGACCAGTTCGCATGATAGACATGTATATATGCTATTCTGAACCATAAATATGTACATATATATTTACGCATGATGGTACATGTAGTTAATTAGTACATAAATTCAAATAATATATGTTTAACCATTTGTGTGTTAATATATACTTCATCATTGTAGATAGCGAGAATAACTTTGAAATGTTGACCGTAAATGATCCTCGCACAAGTTGTGGGACATTCCCGATGAGAAAATGGTCGTCATGGAGTATAATGGGGCATGGCAACCCGTAAGACAAAGCGGCGAAAAATTTAGACGAATGATGGGCAAGACTCGCAAGGTTGGGTCCTTTATCAGGCTATCTGACAATTGGAAGGATGTACCAGAACAATGCAATGAGGATTTATTTGATTCATTAATGGTAAGTGTAGATTAGATATTTTTAATTTATGATATGTAGCATTTGTATATTAAATTTTGTAAAACAACCAGCGCTTTAATACCCTAGTTTTTAATTGATGCAGAATTACTTCTATATCATGCCTGGGTCGGATATGACGAAAATAAAAACAGACGCCTTCAGAGACATGGGCGAGAAGTAGAAGTTTTTGAGGCACAAGTTAAGAAAAAAGCTCATGATCAGAGCGGCGACACTTCTCTTCATGGTTGTGCTCTTCATGTTTGTGCCCTTCTTGTCTTTGCTCTTCATATCTGTGCTCTTTATGTTTGTGTTGTTCCTGTCTTTGCTCTTCATGTCTGTGCTCTTCAAGGCTGCATTCTTTCTCGCATACTTTGGCGCAATACTTAGAGGAAGAGAAGATTTCTGCTGGTTTAATATCTGAAGGGGGAGCTAGAGACACAAAGCGAGAGGGCATTGTAAAGGAAGGGAGAGGGCCGTTAGCATGATGATCAGCTACATTAATATCAAGCATCATCATATTAATCAACACTACTATCATCTTTACAATTGTGATCACACCATCTTCTAATTCCATAGCTTTCTCAAGAATGGTGACCAAATTATATAATGTGGTGTTATTTGGAACTTCAATCTCCACAATATATATAATTCCAAATTTAAATATTTTATTTTGACAAAAAATTTATTCATTCTTACAAAGAGATTTGAAGTTCTTTAAAGAATGCATGGTACGTGACTTTTTGAAAGGTATATAATGGCTACCTGCAAAGGGTGCATGCAATTTGTATTCTCATTGGTTTTTAAGGATCACGTGATGATATAAACCATTTTTAATTACTTTTTTTCATTGTGGTTGATGGGATTCCAAGGGTACTAGGGTAGGTTCTTAGATAGGGAAATTTATGAGGCTTTTTTATTTTATTTTTTAATTTTCTTGACCTAGACGTCACGTGCCTCTTGATATTAATTGGTCTCGTGTCATTTGGATAGCGTAAATCAAACTTTATTGGTTAATTCCCATTAGCATTGGAATAATTGTGGCCTAAGTAGCATGTTTGATCGTGTTCGATAGGGTTACACATTTTCGTTGCGATCACACAACTCAAAATGGTTTATCAATTAATTAATTATGGACTGCATCACATTAAATTTATAAAAAAACAAATAGTAAAAATTGTAGTACCTTTACGAAGTTCTTTATGCTTTAAGAACACTAAATTCTTGGCATCGCCAAATTAAAGTCGTTAGAACTTGTCATTCTTAAAAAAAAAAAAAAAAAAAAAAAAAAAAAAATCTTTCATTTATATGAAATCACTTGAGAGAAAAGGCTTTGGAAGAAACTCATATAAACACACTTCTCACTCCTGAAGATTATTCTGCTTTAGATTGCATAAACTATATACTTTAGTTTTGATTTAATTTGAACTTTCAATTTTGTGCCTTTTGCATTTTATTTTTTATTTTTATTTTTTGAATTCGTAGGGTTTGGATGTCATTTGTGTAGTTCTTTTGGATGTCATTTGTACCTTCCAGGATGTGTTGTTCTTTTTGGAACTTTATAGGGTTTTGGATTTACTTTAATAGTTTAATTTGTTAGCTATTGTACGTGTTTGAGAAAAAAAAAAAAAAAAAAAAAAAAAAAGTTAAATGTAACAGCACTTTTTGTAGCACCTCAACTTTACTTAATGAAAGGCGAAAGTGAAAATCTCCGATTCCCACTGAGGAATACTATCTCTTCCTCAATATTATCAGAGATTATAAATCTTGTAGAGGAACAAATTATAAATCTAGAACACACCAGAGCTGATAATAAGACTTCTATATTAAATAGATTTTTACATTGTACTTTACATGATAAGAAAACACACTAGTTAAAAGTGCCACAGACAGCACATAAGTAACTGTACATCAAAAGTACCTAGAACATGTCTAACTATAGATACATTTCAAAAGATAGACATTTTCATGATATTCTACAACAAACTAAGGCACTAGAAAACCTTATGCATATGGATCATCTTCACCCTCTTCTACATCTACATCAACATCTATGTAAATGTAGTATAATTGTGGTGTTACCACATTTACATATGCGGATTAATGAGTTCACGGTCTCAATAAGTATAAGAATTACTAATATTTTCAATATAAGCCATCTTTTTCAAGAGTATCTTTAACATGGTGATTATAATAACATCTAAGGGGTTTTCCATACAGATTCTTTTTTGTATAATTCATAGTTGATAAGATAAGCACTGTAGAGTTGTTTTGTAATAAAATTCATTTATCTTTTCTAGACATACGACTTTATATTAATTCATATATGCATTTTACTTGCATCTCATAAAATGAATATGCTTATAAATATAAAGAGGTAAAACAAATCAATCATAAAACTTATAAGTCACATTATTCAATGTATGCAATGCAATCTCTGACCTTTTCGGCTTTTTAAAGGACTTGAACCTTTTGTTTACGGCTATCAGGAGATACCTTTGGCTCCTCGGTTAGCACCTGGCTTCTAATTTTAACCTGGAAGGCTCCTTCAACTTCCACCGTTAACATAAGAACACATTATAATTTTACATTCAACTTTAGGAAGGCATAAAGCTACTTATTTAACCTGAGAGGCTCCTTCGGCTCCCACCGTTAACATAGGAAAACCTTCTTGCTTCATATTTAATTCATTTCTTATTCTCAACGTTCAACAGTATTTAATAACATGTCTCTTAAAATCATCATTTTGTTCTCATAATCATCTCCTTTCATTTCGCAACTTATTTCAAACATATAAAAATAATTGAAAACATATAATCATGTTATTCATAAAATAATCAGGCTCATGAAATAATTATACTTTGAAAGCTTTATAATTCAGTAAGTAATACACTTACTAAAATAGTATTAATCTTAGTAAATAGTTATACTTACAAAAATAGTATCATGCTCAGTAAGTAGTTATACTTATAAAAATAGTACTATGTTCAGTTAGTAGTTATACTTACTTTTCATCGTAAACCATTAAGCTGGATTCCCGCTCAAACCCTTGATTCTAATATTCACTGCATTTATTGCACTCCGCGAACATATATTAGTTTAAAATTATATTTAAAAGGCTAAAATAACGACCTCTTAATTTCTCCTTATGCTCTATCCAAAAATGGACAGCATGACGACATATATCTAAAATATTATAATGTCACTTGGGCATCATAACGATTATGTAACGTTACCACATATTTTTATATGGGCATTACTACGGCATTAATGTAATAGTTCTCTAAAACTTCTAATATTACTTGGGCATCACAACGGCACTATTGTAAAATACCTAATAAAATTTAAGTAGCAAAACGATGCACTTGTAATATTTACAAGGATGATTGAATATAGTATATTTCCCTAAGAAATTCAATCACACTTTCCCTAGCAATTTAGACACCATAACGACATAATTTAAATTTTAATAACTAGAATTGATATAAACTAGAAATAAAAGAATTGTACCCAGCATTTCCACTTTAAGTAGCTCCAAAGCTTTAAGATTTAAAACTTATTACTAAAATAGATATTTCCTCTTGATTTTCACTCAGCTTTTTACCCTAGCGTAAAAAGCTCTGTTCTCTCTCCTTGATAGACAAAAACCTGCCGCCGGTGCTAGAGGAGGAGGGGAAACCTTCTGGTTTTCCTCCTCCTCCCCCTCTTTTCTACAGCTTTATGCTTTTCTTTTTGCTGAGTTTCTCGCTTCTTGAGAGAACTCTTATCTCCCTAGAGTTTTCTCTAGGTCTTTGCTCTCTAGAGTTTTCTCTAGATCATCTCATCATCTTTGACGATTTATCCAAAATCCTCTTAAAACAACAGTTTTGGTCTTCTGTTCTCCACCGTGTCGCTGGCCGTTTATGCAAAGCTTTCAAGATGGGATTTTTCAAAATCAGATCTTGTTTTCTCCGCTTGGCCCAGCCTGCAACGCGCCATACCACCCCTCTCACAAGCATTCCAGCTTCCTGGTGCCTCCTTCCGCCTCTTCTCCACACAGCCACGCTCCAGCGCGTGGTTCACACGCGCTCTCGCGTGGGTCCAACATGCTGGATAGGTTCCGCTCACCGCCTTCCTTCGCTTTGTTCGAAGATGAAGCTGCTGATTTTTGAGTTTTTTTCTGTGTTTTTCTGTTTGTTGGTGTTGTGGTATGTACAACTCAACCCGAACTATTTGGGCTTCAGACTCTTTGTCTGTGTAGGAGATCCCTTTTCCGCTGTTCTTATCCTTCTTAGTTTGTTCAGTTTCCATGGAAATTGGGCTAGATCTAAGTTGCCACCTCTTAGTCTGTTTGGTTTCTTTGGTTACCAAATTAGATCTAAGTTTTTAGGGGTTCTTGTACTCCCAACGGTTTTATCCATCATATTGGGCCGCGGCCTTCAAAAGCTGCATTCCCACGTGACTGCCACCTTCCTGGATTTCCTTCTGGGCTTGGAGGTGCTGATGTCTTTCATGTCTGGGTTTTTGTGTTGTATTCTTTTTCTTTTTGTTGTTCCTCCTCTGTAATCTGGTTTATGTGGAATGATGTAGTTTTTACCAACAAAAAAAAAAAAAAACTTATTACTAAAATATATATATTTCTCACTTTTTAGAATCTCTCAGTACGTGACTCGTGAGACAGGGAGAGAGTATTGCTGTGACTTGAAAAACACAAGCATCGCACGGCCTATTTATAGGCATGGCTTTGGGGACACGGTTGGAATTAATCCCAAAGGCTGTGAAACAAAAGCTTAAACTGCCGTTTTCTATGGTGGTCGCCGAAATGAAAAATTAACTCAAGCAGTGGAAATTCTATTTCATTAAAAACTATTTACTGCAATGTAGCAGACAAGAGTAGGAGACTTTAGAATCTGGTAGAATTTGGTGGTAGTGGGCATAGCTCCCTTCAATGCATATATATTATTATATATATTATTTAATGTAAAATCAGCACTTCATACGGATGAACATTCACTTGAATGGTCTAGTGCTCATGTGACACGACCATGCATTTTTAATATATATATACGTCCATGCATTTATTATATATATTTCTTATTACGTTAAACTAATCAAACCAATTAAATTATTTATCACACTAATATTACTATTACTACTAACTCTTAGGCATCCGGTTAATCGAAAAATCTTGAATGCCAAATAATCCATAATGCAAATCAAAGCTAATTCTAACTATCTACTTCTCAGTTCAACCTGAGAATATATATTAAATTAGACATCATCTATATTTTCTTAATATATTTGATTTAACTTAATACAAAAATTTATACTAAAACATTCTTAGCCATCCTAATAAATTTCTCGGGTGTTACACTTTTTAAGGGGTCATTTTTTTTTTCTCACTTGTTTTTCTCTTTTTTTTCAAATCTTTTCCCACTTTTCAAGGGGGGGATTGGTTGTTTTTGGTTTTATTTTATTTATTTATTTCATGGAAATGGTTTTTTGAATTAAAATTAAAAAATAAAATATTATTTTAATAGAATAGATAGAAATATAGCTAATCCGATGTAGAGGTACTTAAAAATTTATTAGCTAAACTAGATAAAAGTGAGTTTTGAAAAGCCATTTTAAATAACAACTTGATTCATCCATTGCGAACGCTAAAAAATGTTTTTATATATATATATATATATAAAATGGTTAAGTTTAATTGTTCTATGTTTGTTTTAACGTGAAGGCTAGAAAGTAAATTTAAATATAATCAGTTAAAAAAATTATAAAACATGTGCTATAGATTATTTTTCAAAGCACTTAAACCAAAACCGAATATATATATATATATAGGGTAAAGATCAACAGCACGCGGCGTGCATTGCACGCCCGTGCTGTTGATCTTAAAAAAAAAAAAAAAAAAAAAAAAAAAAAATTTTGCACTGGGCGTGCCACGCCCGCGCGTGCTGCCAATCAGTGCTCATATATATATATCAGCTACGATCGTACGTGTACGTGTGTGAGAGAGAGAGAGGTTTAATTTTTTCTCATGTCGGCTATATATCGGCTACGATCGTACGTGTACGTGTGTGAGAGAGAGAGAGAGGTTTAATTTTTTTCTCATGTCGGCCACATCCAAAAGAGGTTTTTTTTTTTTTTTTTCTTAAACAGACGTGGCATAAGATTGAATTTTACCGATGTATAGAACGGGTCCATGTGGAAGCGCATAGAACCAGTGTTGCGTTTTTGAAGGAAGTTTGTATCTTAAGTTTAAGAAATATGTCTAAAAAATTACAAAAAAGTCAAATAATAAACTCTTTAAATGAATCATAAATATTAAAATTGTTACATGAAACTCTACTATTGCAATTCTTATGATTATTAAAATAAATATTTTAATGATATAGAAAATAATTAAGAAAAATTATTGGAGTGTATTTTAATATGAAAAAGCGAAAAGTAGTTTAAATCTTTAAATATAAAAAATAAAACCAAGAAATTACTAAAAATGCTCTTATTGAGTATATTCCTCCTGATAAGACAAAAATATTCTTTTTTGTACTTTGTCATGATCACATGCATGGTGGACTTCAAACAACGTAAAAGCGTGAAAAAGATCAAACCACCTTCTAGTTCTAGAAGGCCGCAAGACTACAGCAAAGCCACTCGATTAATACTGCCTTATGCACAGGTTTAAAGTGAAGCGACTTCAACCCACGTTTTGTGTATTTAAGCTAAAAGCAGTTCTTAGCTTAATTTTTTTTTTTTAATAGAATATATATATATAAAAAAATATTTAATTCTTATTGGTAAATGATAATATGCTATATTTTTAATAAGTAACATTTTTCTTTTTAAATTCTCACGGTGCCTTTTTCACCGACCCTTTGATATATATATATATATATATATATATATATGGGTAACTTTACTATATATATACAATCTATATATAATAGATTAATATCCGTTGAGTCATGTTGTAATCATTGACGCACGAAATCTTAAGAAACCAACATGAATATCGCTAATCAACTCGACTGATGTGGAATGGTCCGACAACACCCTTTGACTTTAACCATCACTTCAACAGCTTCAACCTTTTTTGGTTGAATTTTTTGTGGAATCGAATCTTTTTTTGGTTGAAAAGTGATAAGCTAAATATATGTTCTTTGCATAGCATATAAAAGTGATAAGCAAATGTTTTTAATCTTTAGATAATGTCATATATTGAGTTTAAGCAATTTTCTCCAGCCCAATTAATTTTGACCATGACTAGCTTGCTAATCAATTAAACTTTCATTTGACACAATATTTTAACAAATTTTTTATTTTAGTAACAAACAACTCCAAGCGTACATAATTCAATGTCGTCGACCGACAATAATATTGGAGGACAATGACGAATACAGAGAAAACAAAAGAGTACAAACCGAAACTTATTAGTGTACTTATGCATCACATAAAAGAAGAGAGACACCTCATGTCCTAATGATCCTTAATTAGTTCTATGGAGGAGGCCCGTTGAGATCAATCCCTACTTGTGTCCGTTCAATCCAAAAGCGTCTTTCCCCCATTGGTCCTTGGTGCTCATATTCATAAAATGTGACAGTATCACCTATTCCAAAGTCCTTTTGCTCAACAAATCCGCCCCATTGGCTGCAGAGATAATTTTTACCACCTCTTGTAATAAAATGCATGTTCCAGGTAATGTTCATCGGAGCGTCATAAACAATCACTTGACCTCCATTCGCAACACCCAATCTTTTAGCATGCTCGGACGGTAAATATACTCTTCCTTCTTTGATGTCACTTCTCGTGAGAACCTTGGTAAACAGCTCTTCCATGGCTGAAGTCGAAGTCGATGTTGAGGCTTCTGAGTTCCGATCCTAGAATGAATTATTGGGTTGGAGGAATTACAAGAACAATTAAGTGATAAAATAAAAATATAAACAAGCAAAATCACATACAAAGCTAAAAGTGATATTAAAAATTGAGTAAAAGCAGCCAACGATGGAGGAGTCGGTCGGAGAAAGGACGAAGGTGGTGGACTGGTTGGTGGGGATCCGCATAACAAAACGTCGATATTACCAGGCATTATACTTTTTTTACGACAGTAGAGGTGCTACTTTGGGCATAAAGGTTAATATTGTCTTTTCTTATTTTATTCAAGAAAGAAGATTACTTACGTAATATATCCATTTAATTCAAGCTCTTTTATCAAAAACAAAAACAGACTAACTCACAGTCTCACACAGCCTTGTACTGAATGGATGACCCATCTTTTCTATTAAATCCATGCCATAGCTATATTTAGTTAACCAGAAATCAATGAAAAAACAAAACATATTGATTTTTTTTTTCTTTAAAAAAAAAGATCTTAAGCTATTCAGAAAACGAATCAATTGCAAATCTAAATAAAAAATTTGTCGTAATAGAAACTCTATCGGAACGATTCAAATCAAACATCAACATATCCATGGAGAAATCATATCAAAATATCAAATAATGTAAACACATGTACAAAAGATAGAGAGACTCTAACCGAAGTGCACTCTAATGTTTAGTCGAATGTGTTTGGATACCCAACATGAGCTCACAATTTATAGATCGAGTCCAGGGCAGGGGCTACCTACCCCCACTAAACATTTGGCATGCATTCTTCTAAAGTCAAAAGAATGTCTTGGCCACCACCAAGTTTGGTCACAAGCAAAGGAGTCCTGCGAATAGACCCTTTTGTCGTTAACCATCGAAGCAGCAATTTTTATTCTTAGGTGCTGCTCAACAATCAGGATCTTTTCAAAGTAAGACCCCACTTCACAGAACATTCTAAGATACAGCCTGATTATGTCTTGCTAATTATTAGTGATACGTTAAAAAATTAAAAAATTGATTAAAATGATCCTATTCTCTAACGGTTGATGAGATGGTGAAGTGGCGGCTAGAGGCTGGAGGCAGAGGAGAGAGCTAAGTAGATTCCGTGTGGTTTATGATCCTTTTTACGTCTTAATTAATTAGATAGACACTACCTAACGCCACTACTTGTTACAATAATAATAATAATAAAAACTTTATACTTTTACGTGCAATGTACGTGCATGCATGTGTAGGGTCACGTGATTGACTCTTTATAGATTTTGTGGGGTGGAGATGCAATGTTCTTCCAAAGCAAGATCATGAAAGGTCTTTACACTTTTCGCCATTTTTTTTTCTCCAAATTACCAAATGGGTCCTCGATCAAAAGCTAGATCATAAAGTAGAATCGTCAAGCTGAATATATGCAATGAAATAATATATGCATAAACTGTTTAGTCCAATTAAATTACTTAACCCTAGTAATTATATCAAAATTTTAGCTTGTAATCACATCACTTTCATTTTCCAGATTTGATTATAGAATATTAAAGTCTGCTTTAATTAATGTCTTCAAACAATTAGTATTATATGTGGTTAATTGATATTAGTTCTAATATTTGTCATTTGTCGTGGGGCATCCATTATAGCATCGACAGCTGACTTCAAGTACGTAATCAGGATGATGTAATCAGAATGAGATCATTCCTTCCTCAAAAAAATAAAAAATAAAAAAGAATGAGATCATCCCGTAAATGAGGATGCAATATGACTAAAAAAAGTCAAAAAGACAATCAAACACAACCAGTTGTTTTACTCGATCGACTGAACCAGTTAGAAGATAAAGTTACTATTATGTTGAATTTTTATCATTGGATTGAGAATTGCTACACTTACAAAGGTTTTTTATAAACAAAGCCTTACAAATTGATGTGGCAAGGAAAAAGACAAAAACAATTTGGGACCAGGCTGGGTCGCGGGTGGGTCTGGCCTACACCCAGCCGTGGGCGGCCAGACCAACGGCGGATCTGCCCACGACCCGCCGTGGGTACGTGAGTTTTGTGCGTAAAACCACCCTCAATCTTCGGCTTGGACTGCTTCTCTGAATTCCTATACTCCGGCTTCACTTGCTTCTTGGAGCTCTGCAATTTGGGCTTCGATTTGTGTTTGTAGCTTGACTCTGTTTCGGAGGATGAAAAGGCTGCGCCAGAGCTAGACTCTGAGGAGCTTGAGGTTGAGTTGAAGAGCACAGAGCTGCAAATGCTCTGCTTCTCCATCCAATCTTCGATCAAGAGTGCCACGCTTAGCTCTAGAACTGCTCTGTTTCTTGAACATGGTGATTGTTTCTTTGAAGTGAGCCTCGTCGACGTTGGATTCGTCGATGGAACGGTAGATAGCGTCGTGGCCAGACCCAGCCGTGGGTCACCCAGGTGTGGGTCTGGTGACCCACGCTGGGTTTGGCCGAGACCCAGCGGGGCCGCCTGGGTCTGGATCCAGGCGTGCAAACTCAGGGGAATAGCTTCCTTTATTGGATTTTCGCTTCCTTTTGCTTGTTTTTGACCATATTTTCTCCAATTGTATCCATCATCAGACCTTCTGTTGAGTGTCTGAGTTTGCCTGAGTGTTGGTCTGTATGGTTGAAAACTCAGGGGAATAGCTCTGCATAGAACCGAATTCTGTTTTTACCATATTCTTCCCTGAGGAAAATTCATCCTGCTCGGTTGGTTCTTGGAAAGTCCATGGTTGTTGCGGTGACTGAAAAAGTTTTAACTAATGAAAAGGTTGTTAATGTGTTGCTTACAGTTTGAATTGTGGTATTTTGGGTTCGGATAGAGAAATGTGAGTAGTTTTTGTCTTCCTGTTTAACATTCTCAACAACCAAACAGCTTTTGATCACAGAAAGCAAAGTAGTAACATTCTCAACCCACGGCGCACGACGGGTCGCGGCTAGACCCTGGAGTGGGTCTGCCAGCGACCTAGCCTGGTCTCTCACGGGCAGCTGGTCCCAATTTTATTTTATTTTTGTCTTTTTTCTTGCCACGTCAGTTTGTAACGCTTTGTTTGTAAAAAGTCTTTGTAAGTGTAGCAATTCTCCATTGGATTTGCTTTTGACTCTTTTGATTTTGTCTCAGACTTGCAGAAAGAAGACAATTTAGACGTGTTGAAAGGTGAATTTAAGCATGGCTGCAAGTGGATCATGTGAAGATCATGGAAAATTCATGTTTAGGGATTTTATATCTCAAAATGAACTGTTTCATAAGGAGTTGTCAAAAAGTGACACCCAATATAAATTTTATATATATATATATATATATATATATCGAACCACATGTTCTTTTCCCCTGATTTTGGTTTTCCTTTTATTAATATTGAAGGTGGAGGGACAAAAGTTATGTTACTTTGTATGACACGGAAGAAAGAAAACCTTGAAAGTTTTTTCTAGAATCATGGCTGATCATACTGGTACTTATTCTGGTTTCAAATTTCATTCTAAGTGTGTGAGATTGAAGCTTACTCACTTATGTTTTGCTGATGATCTTTTGATTTTCTCTGAAGCAAGCTTGAGTTCTATTACTGTTATTAAGGCTACTCTTCTTGAATTTGAGAATTTGTCTAGTTTGAAAGCCAATCCTTCAAAGAGCTCATTTTTTTTATTCTGAAATTTCAGATAGAGTGAAACATGTTTTGTTAAATTAGCTAATGATGAAGGAAGGTCACCTCCCTGTGAGATATTTTGGTGTTCCTCTCATTTCTTCTAGGTTTTCTTCAGCAGACTATAGGGCTTTGCTAGATAGAATTAGTGGTCGTATAGACTCTTGGCTGTCCAAGAATCTTTCATATGCAGGTAGGCTTCAGTTATTATCCTCTATCCTTTACAGTTTACAAGTTTATTAGATATGAATCTTCTTTCTCCCTAAGAAGATTCTTAAAGCTATTGAACAAAAGTTTAATCGTTTTCTTTGGAATGGGAAAGGGGAAGGTGTAGCAAAGGCAAATGTTGCTTGCTCTGATATTTGCTTTCCTAAGAAGGAGGGAGGTTTGGAGTTGAAGAGGCTAGAAGTTTAGAACCAATCCTCTATGCTTAAGCATATTTAGAGCATTTTTGCTAGATCTGGATCTATTTGGGTAGCTTGGGTGAAAGAAAACCTCTTGAAAAGAAAGAGCTTTTGGAGTGTAGACATTCCTCATAATTGTTCTTGGAGTTGGAGAAAAATTTTGAAGCTGAAGGATATTGCCAAACGTTTCTTGAAGTTTGAAGTTAGGAGTGGAGAAAATATCCATTTGTGGTTGGATTGGTGGCATGCAGTAGGGATCTTGATTGAGCATTATGGCTTCAGGGCTGTTTATGATGCTCATAGTAATATTGAAGCAAGGCTTTCTTATGTTATTTGTAATGGGGATTGGCTTTGGAGACCAACTAGGTCTAAAGCTCTTATTGAGATACAAGTTAGACTTCCCGAAGTAGGATTGGGGATTTGTGATAAACCAGTTTGGACTGCTTCTAAAAAAGGGTTTTTATGTCAGCTCAAATACTTGGGATGTTCTTATAGAGAAGAGGGAGAAGTCTCTTTGGTGGAAGATGGTTTGGTTTCCTCTTGCCATTCCTAAGCAAGCTTTTGTCATGTGGCTTGTTATGAAGGATAGGCTTCTTACGATTGCTTAAATGGGGCTATAAGGGTGAGGTGCAATGCAGTTTCTGCCATAGCCAATTGAAGACTCGGATCATCTTTTTTTTTTTAATGCAGTTTTAGTTATAGAATCTGAATCTTCTGCATGCTTCGATGTAGGGTTGAGTAGCCTCCTATGATCTGGGATGATCTTATGCATCTAGACTGTAATAATTGAGGGAATAAATTCCTTCATTGTTTGTTATGTCGTTTGGTTCTTGGGTTTGCTGTGTACGATCTTTGGCACACCAGAAATGAGCTTAGACATGATGGTACTCCACGCACTGAAGAGCAAATTCTAAAAAAAAAAAAAAAATCTTGTGGGAAGTAAGAACTAGAATGGCTAGGAAATGAGGGTTTCTTAGAACTAAAGAAAATCTTGCTTTATGCTCTTTGTGGAATTTGCATACTGATATGCTTGTGAATGATGGCATGTAGGCTGTTTTTTCTTGTTTTGGTTGTCTTTCCTCACTTTCGTTGATTGAGGAGGTTGTTTTTACTTGTTTTTTGGCTAGTTTTTAGCCTTTGTAAGGGACTGTTTTGAGGTGTTGCTCTGATTTAAGCTCTGGTTTTAATGATATTTCTTATTCTTCCAAAAAAAAAAAAAAAAAAAAAAAACCTTGGAAAGTTGTTTTTTGTAGAAGTTTCTAATCTCAAATCTCATCTCACCCATAATTGGAGCGGCTTTGCTCACTAGAAGAACCTGAATAAAGATGATGTCATCACTTTTTATAAGCTCGAGACCAAAAAGGAACATTCCTCATGATTGGAGTGAAATAAGGAGCTTCTGGGTGTGTTTGTTAAAGGGTTTTTTTTTTTTCAAAAGTGAACAAATAAAAATGTTTAGTATGAAAAAATGTTAAAAAAAAAAAAAAATTGTTTTGTAGTATTTTTTTTTATTTGAATAATAATAAAAAGTGATTGATATGATGCAAAAAATAAGAGAGTATTTGAAAAATGAAAAAGTGAGATAAATAGTATTTAACTAAAAACGTTTAACAATCTTTGGAAAAGATTTCACCATGTCCATGGCGTGATGAATTATATTTTATTTATTAAAAGTCTTAGACTATGTTAATTAAGAATGTTGTTGGGTGCTTTGAGCTTGATATATATATATATATATATATATATATTAAATTTTTTATTTCAAATTTAAATTTTATTTAAAGAGTTCAATATGTGTGCGATAAAAAGGGCCAATGAGAGAAGAGTTTGTGGATCCACTACAATTTCAAAAAGTGTATAAATTCTCAAATTACAAAAAAAAAAAAAAAAAAAAATGTCACTTCTTTTAATTAAATATGGTTTTTAGTATTACACTTTTTGTCTTTTTGTTTTTTTTTTTTTTTTGTGGTGAGAATAGAGTAATCCTAACTAGCTACATACCACACAAACATTCTAAAAATATTTCTTAGTAGAGTACTAAATCTTGGATCATACATTGCTAAAAGCAATATCCAATTAATGGCTATTAGACTTTGCTACGTTAGCTTAATTTGTAAGATATTTATAAGAGCAATTACAATAGAAGAACCAAATGTTACTTCTATCTAAAATGGCTTTTCAAATTTGTAAAAAACTCCTACAATGGATTAACAAAACAAAAAAAATGCAAAATAAATATTTGATTGGAAGCTGGTTTTCACTACAAAAGAACGGTCCTGGCACTAATTAAATGCCTGGAAGTGTGATTAAATGTCAGGAAGTATATATTTCAGGTTAGTTAGTAAATATCTGTAGTAGAGTGCCCAGAAGGACCAAAACATTATATCGTGCACATGAGACATGCCAAGAAGTCCTAGCATATAATAATGTGCCAAGATTTATAACTTATTGGCACATTTTTAAGCCCCACCAATTTACAAAATTAGTGGCACACTCTCATGCCACCTGATAATAAATTAAAAGATATCATAATCTTATATAGACATAAAAAAGTAATACGAAATAAATAATTAATTGCTAAAAAACATATATAACCGCAACCATACCATGGCCATTTGTAACATTGTTCCTTACAAATCTACTACCAATCCATATAATTGTTTTTTAATAGCAAAATATAGATATAAAAAATACCACCAATTCACATAATTGTTCCTTACAAATCTATTACAGTTAAATATAACCGCAATAATAGAAGGTGCCCCTTGTTTATCAGCCCGTCCCATAGAAGCTAAGCTAAGGTATGCTCTTCATGTTGCAGACAACAGAAATGGGGAGATCCATTATGTATCTCCATAATTATATTCTAAATGTATGAAGAGAAAACGTCGATCATTTCAAGAATTTTGGTATTAATTTGAACCTGGCTGTCCTGTAGATTTGAACCAGTTTACGCATTCTCCCATGCAATCAAATGCACATTTCATGAATTTAACAGGAACAAATCTGATCTCTTTATAGCCGTTCACTTTATTTATTCTCACAGGCTCTTGATCACGGCTGCAGGCTTCCGCACAAATATTAGCGCAATATTTAATGAAGAATGCAGGTTTACCATCTAAATGGGGGGAGACAAAGGCAAGTGTAGAGGAAGGGGGAGGGCCATTAGCATGAGCTACAATAATATTAATATCTACCATCATCAAATTGATCAACACTATTATCATCTTTACAAGTGCATATTGTTCTTCCATAGCTTGCTTTTTTCCCAATTAATTTTATATATACGGTGTTATTTGGAAGTTTATTTTATTTTGAAACTAATTGATCGATTAATTCTTCTTACAATTAAGATATATAAAATTAATATATGTTTTATATAAAACAAATAAATAAGCTTTTAGTGTGAACAAAGAGTTCTTTAAAGAATATTAATTGGTGGTGACTTTTGGCAAGGTATAATGGGTTTTGAATTGGTTAATTATCTTTTGGTTTTTCTTGTGAAAATTAAAAGTCGTTGGAAATGAGTCATTAATGTAAGTTGTAGCCATTTCATTGGTGCCAAAAGTCACCATTAATTCATTAAAAAACTACTCTTTTTTTTTTTTTTTTTCCAAATATTGAAAGCATTTGTCTATATATATATATATATGAAATGACTTGGTGAGAAATTATCATTTTTAAAAATAAAACATTTAAACTTGGAAATGATTCAATGACTCAGTATGTACCATTGAATAACTTCCAAAAAAGACAAAAGGGTTGGGAGTAAAACAATGGAAATAAGCACAGTACTTGTGAAGATGATCGTGGTGCTGATTATGATTGAGCAGGCTCATAATGGCCTGTCGTCGGCCCAATTTGATTTATATAAGAATTGCGCTAGAAAATGTGACGACTTCATCTCGTTAATTATTTGGACTGTGCAGCTGCTTGCATGGAAGAATGCATAGAGTACTATTTCACAAACCTATGAGAACAAATTTAATTTGCATCAATAGTTGATTTTTGTAGAGAGAGAAAGGCTCGACTTTAATTTTCTCATGTTCTTTTTCTGTATTTTCTGTTTTCTGTGGGTTATAGTTTTCCCGATCGATGTGGTTTGCTCTTGTGGAGGAAACTTTTGTTGTCGGTGTTCGTCCTTCAACGGCTACCATCCGATTTTCTGCAGTACCTTTCCTGCAACAACCTCTTAACAAATGATGTTGCCTTCGCCGCTTGGGACTCTTTACTGAGTCCTTTTGCCCCTTATCACCGCCTTGTGCAGCCCTTACAAAGGCCTGACTTGTTTATAATTCATTTTGGATCATGAATGAAACCATTCTTTTTCTAATTGGGTTTTGTTGTTGGGGTGCCCACCTCTTTGTGGTTGTTTGACCCATTGTAACTTGCCTTTCCTTATTTGAATAGAAGAAAAAAAAAAAAATTTGCATCTCGTTTGAAGTAGAGGGTTATACATATATATATATATATATATATATATATATATGAGATGTCTTGGTTTTATTACGTAATTTCCTACTTCAGTTTTTTTTCTTGCAATCTTTATATATATATATTAATATATATGGTGGAGCAAACAATTTATAAAAGTAGAGCATTTTTTTTTTTTTTTACATGTCTGTAAGTATAAGAGGAGAAAGATTCGAACTAGTGACCTCCACTTCACATTCCATATGAAGAAATTGTGCCATTGAATGGAGAAATGCTAGGCCTCATTCATTGGTGGATTTGAATCTATTAAAAAAAAAAAAAAAAAAAGAAGAAGAAGATAGTTAGGAGATGGTTAGAAGAATGAGACTTAGCGTTACTCCATTCAATGTTCACATTATAGGTTGTGATTTAAGACTTAATTAAGTTAAAAATCTATAGTAGAGTTGAGATTTAAAAATAGTATAATATCTAGATCATTTTATTGAAAAGTAATAATTATGATTATAAAAATTCTATACTACAGATACCAAAGAAATCTAGAAGATCATGATCTTATTAATAAATAGAATATCTTACATCTAGCTAGCTAGGCTAGTTACAATTGATCTATGCAACCATGCAAACTATATATATATATATATATATATATATATATATATATATATATATATAAAATTTCAGGTAATAGGTGAAATGAGACTATCATTTCATGGTCAAAATCTTATTTTATTGCATCTAATGGTATGTATGATACTACGTTATTTAAAACTTTAAACGATATAGCAACATGTTTGTACATGTGGATGCATCCGCATTACGAGGTGAGCATTTTTAGGTAACCGTATCCGTATCCGCATCATGTAATTACTAACCACTATTAATTTGCATATCATGGAATATGCCTATTTTAATCTTTTTAGACCTTCTTTGAGTTGTTATTTGGGCCTATTTTAAATGGTTTTGAAAATTAGTGTTTTAGATAAAAACCCATATCTTGATTCAACATTCCAGCTTAAAAATAACAAAGAAAATACAAACATACAAATTACCAAGTATAGTTGGTGAATTTGTTTATATATATAACTGCATCCGCATACACTAAAATTATTATATATCTATATCTGCATATACAGATAGCGGTTAGCGGGCACCAGGTAGGGAAGCAGAAATTCTTATTGAGCGGGCAAAAACATTAAGAGAATAATTTAATAACCTAGAGTCTTGCAATAATATTGAAGCTTCTCTTCTTTGTGTATTATTTTTTTCTCAATTTTTTGGTGTTTCTCGGTTGTCTTAATTTTCTTTTCTCAAATTTTATCTTTTTAATTTATTTTTTGTTATTGTTTATTAGGGACTAAAAACTATTATAGTTATTAAATAACAATTAGATATATTGTAGTATGCAATCAATTAACTTAGGACCCCGTTTAATTTTTTTTGGTTTATTTAAGTTCTTTTATTTTGGTTGTTTTGGTGCCTTGAAACCCATATGATAATATATTTCACATTTACCTCAATATGATATGTTTATTAGACACTCCAAAATTTCAGCATGTATTATTCATTAACACTTCAATATCAATAGAATTCCTCAAGGCTATTAAGCTTTTTATGTCAGAAACAAAGAATTAAACAAAAAAAAAAAAAGGGAAAAAGAACCATGCAATTATCCTATCTCAATATGCAAATAACAACGTATGGAATTTTAATAAATTGATGTGTTGCTAAATGTCTAAGATTGAGTCTTTTTATGAGTTTTTAAATGAAATTTGGGTATTTAATTATAATAGATCATAAAAGGGTTGAGTCCATAATGGCCAAACTAAAATTTGTAGCCCCAATTAATATATATTTGTCACTATATATATAACTTTTAACTTAAAACTAAAAATAAAATTAAAATTAAAAAGTTTTGAGAATTGGGGGTGGCCATGGCCCCTACAAGCCACCCCCTGCATCCGTCTCTGGCGGGCACTCTCATCTTACCTTCATCATAATAAGTTATTTTCACATCATCTTTTGGATAAGCCCTTGTTTAAAAAAGAAATAAAAAAAATTTAGGGGTAATTACTTTTTCCTTCCATAAGTACAACGCATTGTCACTTTGTCCCCATGAACTGACAACTATACTATCTGACCCTATCAAATTACTATTTTATGCCCAAAACCTTCATTCTGTCTATCGAAGGCGTTAACTCAGACGGTCAACCCATCACGTGCGCCCCACTTGCCATCTTGAAATGACAATGCGTTGTAGTTGATGGAAGGAAAATGTGAGATAGAAAATTTTAATATGGCATGTGGGGCGCACATGACTGGTTGACCTTCTAAGTTAACGCTTTTGACTGACGTAATGAAGATTTTTGACACAAAATGGTAGTTTGATAGGGTCGGGTAGTAGGGTTGTTAGTTCATGGGGGCAAAATGACAATATGTTGCAATTGATGAGAGAAAAAAATAATTACCCCAAAAATTTAAAAGCCGATAGACATTGACACATTAATTCAATAGAATGAAGGTGGGATATATAGCAGTGTAGTTTATATCATTTCTTGATAACATATATATAAATACACACTATTAGATATGTGAATTTGGCCCACGAAATGTTCCTCTCCATTAGAAAACATTACTCTGAAGAAAATGTGCAAGAATTTTTTCTTTTTCCTTCGCTTATCAATATCCATGCAAAGAAGGACCAAATTTCCCAACACAATCAGATATAGAAGAATCTCTTTTACACCCACAATTAATGACTATAAGTAAACCATTTACTTTAGACCTCCAACTCTTAATAAAAAATTATAATTCTACCAAGAATACAAAATATATATATATATATATATATAATTTAAAATATACAAAAGAATAAAAAATAAAAATCTTTGCAGAATGGGAAAATTTTATGAGTGAACATAAGTTACATATATATATATATATATATATATATATATATATAATAAAATGAAGACCTCTTGAACATAAAATAAAGATTTTATTTTATAAAGAAAATAAGAATATGACCCATGTCCTACAATTTACAAATAACTCTAGTAGTCGATCTGTAATATTGTAATGAAAGAAATATCCACTACATATATAGCTAGCATGAAGAGCTGAGAAGGAGATCGAGGGAGAGAATTAAGAGCAGATATTGATAAAGGATATAAATTTTCTCCAAACAGGTATGGAGAAAATTTCCTTCAACTTATTATAATAAATGACAAGTGTCATTCAATAGGTTTAAATTTCTAAAAAAATATTAAGAACATAAATTTCCTCCAAACTGAAAAATTGGTTCTCATGGAAATTTGAAGGTGGCAACATCTTCCATGCAATGAAATGCACATTTCATGAATTCAACAGGAACAAATTCGTGCTCTTCATAAATAAGATTGCCGCAGGCTTTCCCACATAATTTAGCGCAATATCTAATGAAGGATGCAGGTTTACTATCTAATAAAGGGGGGCGATTCAAAGCCAGAGGGCAGTGTAAAGGAAGGGGGATGGCCATGGCCCATTAGCTTGAATAGCAAGCATCATGACCAAATTCATCAACACTAGTATCATCTTTACAACTGTGCTTACACCATGTTCTTCCATGGGTTTCTGAAGAATATAATGATGACCAAATGAATTAATTATGTTGTTTTTTGGAATATCTGATGAGATCAGTACGTAGAAACCCTTTTACTAATTTGTTATTTGGACCTTCAATCTCCACAATTTATAAGCAGATGGAGTATTTCCAATTTCAAATTTCAAATATTTTATTTTATTTTGAAAAAATTGATTCGTTCTGACAAAGAGATTTTATATAAACAATAACTTTTAGACTTTTGGCAAGGGACGTACGTATAGTGGCTTCTGAGTTGGTTAACTTTTAGACTTTTCATTGGCCAAAATTAAATTAAAGCCGTTATAACTTGCCAAAAGTCACCATTAATCCTTTAAAATCTACTCCTTTTTCAATCTAAAAGCTTTTGTTTATATGAAATCACTTGGGTAGAATTTATCATTGTTTCAAAATAGAACGTTTAAACTAAAATTGGAAATTATCCAACTGCTCTTGTACGATAAGTCGTTATATATTGTGCCATTGAAATCATATTATTCCATCGCACTCTATCATTCTCCCAACCCAGCCTAACTGCCACAAAAATATGCCAAACGAATATATATAATGCTTCCTACTTTATGATATGAATTTTGTTTTACTCTATCGATTTACATGGTATTACCTTGTTTATAAATAACATGCTAACATATATATTTACTATGTGACAATAATATATATACTATTAAATCTACAAAAATAAATCTGAACCATTAAAAAGTTCATCTCCTTAAATGAAATGATCCAAGTTGAAATAACAATTAAAGCGCTCAATTTATTTCCATATATATACCATGTTTTTGTGCATTGGATTAAAAAGTTAATTAATTCACGCATTGAAGTAACAAAAAGGTTAATAATTTTAGAACCAATTATTCCAAGTGTTTGTCACGCTCCCCAAATAAGGCAAATATATATGTTACATTTTGACTAACAAATTCGGTAAAGCTAGTCTGACCTATTCCAATAGTACCGTTGAAAAGCGTAGTGATTAGATAGGTCTACTACACTGAACTCCAACATTTGGTCTATTCTATTCATTTGTTGCAAACCAAGGAAATTCCGGCCTATCAAATGAAGACAACACATGAGCTCGAGCTCATCTGATCACCAGGCCAGGTGTCAGGGTAATACTCTCTCACATTCCAATTAAGCCCGTATATATAAATATACACAGAGAGGGAGAGACAGAGAGATCGCTAGCTAGGCAGAGTAATGGAGGACAGGAAACTAGGCAATGTTCAAAAACATTCCAGATTTCTTCAACGTTATTTTTGTCTAATCTCCATTGTCTTACACATCCTTCCCTTGGGCTGTCGGTCTTTCGACTACGGCGAAGCTCTTTCCAAGAGTCTCCTCTACTTCGAATCCCAGCGTTCCGGCCGGTTACCCCACAACCAGAGAGTCAAGTGGCGCCACCATTCCGGCCTCACCGACGGTCTGGAACAAGGAGTTACGTTCATTTCCCATACCCCAATTGCCAAACTCAACATATATTTATACACATTCATCTATTGCATGCTGCAATCGGCCGGCCGGTGACTTTTTTGGTTTTTTTTGTTTTTTCAGGTAGACTTGGTGGGAGGATACTATGATGCCGGCGATAATGTGAAATTTGGTCTACCAATGGCTTTCACTGTAACAATGCTATCGTGGGGTGTCATTGAATATGGAGAACAAATTGCCGGTGCCGGCGAGTATCATCACGCTCTGGAGGCAATCAAGTGGGGGACGGATTATTTCATCAAAGCCCATACTCACCCGAATGTGTTATGGGCAGAGGTAATTTTCAAATTTCAAAAACTTCTCACAAATTCAGAACATCTCAATCCGTTTACAAAAATAAAAAATAAAAAGAACATCTCAATCCACGCGTCTCTGTCGCGAGTGGGCTATTACCTCCACACTCACCGGAAAATAGATTTTGAATGTCAGAGCAGTCAGTCAGTCAGTCTCCGCGCGGACCCATTTTTAGCACCGTGATTGGCGCGTGTCTCACTCGCTGCAGCGTGATGCTTTTTTTTTTTATTGTTCAACTATTCAACCTGATTATCTGTCTATTTTTTTTATTTTTTATTTTTTAATTTTATCAAATGTTATTACATAGGTTATTAACATATAAAGAATTTTAGGTGGGTGAAGGGGACACCGACCACTACTGTTGGCAGCGGCCGGAGGACATGACAACGTCACGACAAGCTTACAAGGTTGATGCCAACAATCCCGGGTCGGATGTTGCGGGTGAGACGGCAGCGGCAATGGCTGCGGCTTCAATTGTGTTTAGGAGAACAAATCCACATTACTCTCACCTACTATTACACCATGCACAGCAGGTAAGCTAGTTTAATTGGGTTTGTTATATAAGAATATATGTGGTGGGTATACTGTTCACCAAAATTGAAGTATTTAATTAGTGAAATTAATGATAGAGGAAGCGTTTAACTAATCTTTTGTTTTTAAAAATTAATTAGGGTTATAATAGATGGGTTTGATTTGCAGTTGTTTGAGTTTGGTGACAAGTATAGGGGAAAATATGATGAAAGTATTGGGGTGGCAAAAGGGTACTATTCTTCTGTGAGTGGATACATGGATGAGTTGTTGTGGGCAGCTTTGTGGCTATACAAGGCAACTGACAAGGAGGATTATTTGAGGTACATGTTGGAGAAGGCAAATCTTTTTGGTGGGATTACTTGGGCCATGACTGAGTTTAGCTGGGATGTCAAGTATGTCGGTGTTCAAATCCTAGCTTCAAAGGTAAACCCCTCTCTCTCTCTCTCTCTCTCTCTCATAGACAATTTTTGACACAGACTACACCACCAATCCAATGTTTTGAGCCTAGCTAGGCAAGAGTCAAAAGAAATGAAATGGGTTTTTTTTTTTTTTTTTTTAGCAAAAGTGGTAAGCGTAGAGACCATTTGTGGCTATTCTACTTGGGTGTGACTATATTAGTCTTTACTCGTTGAGAGCCGCATATGAGGAGCCTAGACGATAGGAACTGCATGCACTATTTCAAGTTCAACTTGAGTTATATCTTGACCCAGTCCTACCAGAACATAAAATGGTTAAATTGCTATTATGAACAATTAAAAAGTCTATGAAACCGTAACACGAAATTTGTGTAAGAACCACACAACTTTGATTGTTATAACATTAACTTCATTGACTTTATTTAGGTCAGATTTTGGAATTGGATTGTTGTCATTGGGATATATATTCTATGACAGGACACAAAAAAATATCCTAATTCTTACAAATTCAGTTTCAATTAAAATTAGATCTCGACCCGAACATAAACTTCCAGTACCGTAAAAAAACTACAGATCGAACGCATCAATTAAGGTCTATTATTGTGAAAGCTTATAATGATTACCCTTTGTGGCTATGTTGAGTTTGGCTTTCCACTAAAATCAAGGCTATCAATTAAGCCAGCCGAAAGGCCAAATCCGATTTTTTTTTTTTTTTCTTCAAGCTTAGATTGATACACAGATATCATTCTTTATTGGTGACAGCCCTAATTAGTGGTAATTATAGACAGAACCATACCCCATGTACTTTCAATCATATATCATTATCATCGGTACCATAATAGTGTTTTTGGAAATGAACCCATCCGAGATTACTACATATAAATGCGCAAAATCAGGAAATCTTGGATTTTTACTTGTAATTTAATCTTAATACCACTTCTCTTTACTTTTTCAAGTTGCTGATGGAAGAAAAGCACAAGGAACACGTACACAAGCACATACTGGAACAGTACCGCTCAAAGGCCGAGCACTACCTATGCGCTTGCCTCGACAAAAACAACGGGACTAACGTGGAGCGCACCCCAGGAGGCCTACTGTACACCCGCCAATGGAACAACATGCAATACGTCTCAAACGCGGCGTTTCTTCTCACGCTCTACTCCGATCATCTCCAAGCCTCAAATCAGAAGCTCAGTTGCCCTAAAGGAGTGGTGGGCCCACGAGAAATCCTCTCCTTTGCAAAATCACAGGTCGATTACATCTTGGGATCTAATCCAATGGCCGTGAGTTACTTAGTTGGGTTCGGTTCCAATTACCCACATAGAGTGCACCATAGGGGAGCATCCACTGAATCATACAAAGAGAACAAGGGTTTCATTGGGTGCACACAGGGGTACGATAATTGGTACGGACGAGGAGGTCGGAACCCACATGTCCTGGTTGGGGCCCTCGTTGGTGGGCCAGATAGGAAGGATCAGTTTAGGGATGAGAGGTCGAATTACATGCAAACTGAGGCATGCACGTATAATACGGCTACACTGGTCGGAGTTTTTGCTAAATTGCATGGATTACAAGCTGATCATCTCTCTGTTAATCCACCTTCAATTGCTTCTGCCTAAAAGGATTAAGTATAGAGAAATTAGGAAGTTTTGGTGATTGAATCTGTGCACTAACCCAATATTGTATACCCATTATATATATATGCAAAAGAATATACAGAAAAGAAACGGTATGGCACTATTTTAGAGGTGACATTTTGTGTTTGCATGTCAGAGGTTCAGGTCGTATCCAAGCATGA
The DNA here is from genome assembly GCF_965113065.1 of Corylus avellana. Lineage (NCBI taxonomy): Eukaryota > Viridiplantae > Streptophyta > Magnoliopsida > Fagales > Betulaceae > Corylus > Corylus avellana. Next base: position 2,113,814 of record NC_142492.1, read on the forward strand.
ATATAAAACTATATAAATTAACTATAATTCAACTCATTTAATTAAACGGATCACAAGTACCCTACACCTTAACCCGTTGATTTTGTATGTTGAGTTCATGCCTTGTCAAGGCATTAATATAAGACTATATATAGGTCAATTTTAACTTCAATCATTTAATTAAACATGTCAAATATCTCATCTCTAATCTGTTAATTTTATGTTTGGTTCGTGTTAAATTCGAGTCATTCAAAAATTGATAGCCATACTCTGTTTGTTAATGTGTTTTGAGGGATATTTTTATTTATTTTTATTTAAAAAGTGTTTTGATATATTGTCTTGTGTATTACGTACATTGTTTTTTTTTTAAAAAAAAAAAAAATTAACAAACCGCACTTGATTTTTAAAGATAATTTCTCAAAAGTGTAGGGAGGAAAAACAAAAAACATCAAATCCTAAAACGTGTATTCTTGTGAGTGGAAAGACATGTCAAATTGATCAACACCTACCCAAGACAAAAGCTAGTGGTATTTTGCAGGACACTTGTAAAAGATTTGGGGAGTTGTGACATTCACGGACATTTTGGATTATCTTTTTTCTCCATGATTCTAGAATTAATAGCTTCCTCTAATTACGGGTGCTTCATGCTAAAAGCCAAACCTGAAGAACACAAAATCCACGGTCTCTTGTTCAAAATTCCGGTGTCAATGGCCGCAAATTAGCCGCATGAAAGTGAGCCTGAATTTAATGCTCTTTTTACTTTGCCAGGTTTACGCGATTGGCAGCGCGTGCACACACCCACAGTTTTCTTGCATATTTTTGGAAGGAGAGTTTAATTCTCCAAGCAAACTTTTGTGTCGACAATTCAATGCTGAAAAAGTAAGAACAGAGTACGTAATTTCATTAGAATGCTAGCGTGAATAAAACGTGACATTGCAGTCCCTAATAATGACGTGCAGCGAGGATATTATGAAGCCAACATAAAAACTTAAAAAATAACAAATATATATATATATATTAGCGGAGTTGGCTAGCGTCTTTTCATTAGTTTCGTCTTTTAGTAGAGACTTTTGTAACTAGAGTTGTGTTGGTGTATCTCTCTTTTATAGTCTCAAATTCAGACTTTAAGTCTTTAACTGTATTTCTATCGCTTCAGCCTCTTTTTGGTGGTTGTCGTTGTTTACAAGTAAAGGTTAAGATAAATTTGCCTTAACCTATGCATATTTTGCTTCAGTAACCGTCTTGTACGACCTATGCATATTTTACGTCAGTAACCGTCTTGTACGGCCCATTGAGAAGATCGACCATATCCCTTGTTTGACTCATTTTCTATTATTTGTATTTGACTCATTTTCTATCAATTGTAATAATTTTTGTACTGTTTTAGTTTATTTTTGGTCTATTATTAGGGAGCCCAAACCCTTTTTCATTTTTAAGATTGTTCACTCATTCTTCCATTCAGATCATGAATGAAAATGATCATTCCATGTAACTAAATTCTTATTCAAGTAAAAAAAATTAATAATCTTTATTTTAGTGTGGAGTAATGTCCTCTTAAAATTAAGATAACTTTTACTTTAGAGAGGAAAAAAGATCTTGGCCATTTTAAATGAAATAGAAAGTATCTATTTAGTGCAATTTAAATTTCAGGATAATAAACTTGTCCAAAAAATTTACCCTCCAAAAAGACAATATTACCCTCCTAAATAGATATTCTTTGTTCCATTTAAAATTGAGATTATTCGTTTCGGGAAACTTCGCTAATAATTCAATTGAGAATTTAATAGTGATTTCCACTTATCCGAGAAAGAAGAGCGTCTACTTTGAGAGTGTGTACTAGTATCTCTCTGTATCCAATTCACCGTACTAGCCACGTTGAATTCGTGAGAAATTAATGGTGCTTTATGTTTAGATGCTAATTATATTTCTTTTTTGTTCCTACAAATTTGAAATTTGAAAGTGGGTTGAGGTTCAATATTCCTCATGTCAGATGTTTCAACAAATTTGAAAAATTCAAACCCACACAAATTTCAACCAAAGAACTCATCAAGATCCAAAATCCCATACGGCAAATCCTGATGATCAGTTGCAAATAACAGAGAGGAAGGAGGATAATATATATGATAGGCTGTAACGGAGATATATCTAACTCTAATGATGTCTTTTTTTCCTTTCAAAGAGTTTCGTGTCTTTCATCCAAACCAGAAATGCGAAGAAATTGGATGAAAGGAAGAAGAATCACACATTTCACTATTTTCAGCAAGGGAAAAGAGAAAATGAACAACGTACGTAACTGATTCTCAAACATAACCTTAATAATTAGTATTACTCGGCTTTGTTCGAAAATGCTTTAACTCCATCAGACTGGTCCCCAGATCTCCTGCGGTAATCAGCTCCTTCTTCATGCTCCTCGTACCTGCGGTTGACAGATTGAAGATCATCCGCGTCACCTAGAGTAGCCGCCTCCGTGCCATCAAATACCTTTTCAGCTGTCTGACTCGCCACACCCTGCTGGGCTTCCCGGATCTTCTCCTCGGCGATATTTTTAAACTCTTCAGCCGTCGAAGGCGCTCTTTCTTCTATAAATTCACGCCCATGGCCGTTTTCCTTGCTTGCTTGGCTGTAACTCTGAAAAACATCACACCAATACACATGCACCTCAGAATTATGATCATGTCTGACGTCATTCCTAGACCAAAACAAATCTTTTTTTATTACATATATTATATATACCTTGACGGAGTTGTATGCCGCAGATGCTGCTTTGAAGTGCTTGGTCGGAGATGGTCGGAAGGAGATGCTGAGGGGGAAGAGACGGCCACCCATATTGGACACCAAGAGGTGAATAAGAGACTCGGAGAATTGCAGAGAGTTGCCTATAATAACATTGATGGCAGAGTGATGGCAGAGTGATGATGGAGTTGTACACGTGTCTTATGACTAGGATTTCACTTGGATCGTACGTGGCTCTGCATAGATTTGCCATTTAATTATAGGCATGCAAGGGTTCTAGGTTATCCTTTTAGTGAGCACTAATTCGGAGCACGCGGCGTGCGTGGCACTCTAGTGCAAAATTTTTTTTTTTTTTTCTTTTAAAAAATTTTTTTGCACGCAGCGTGCCACTGTTTTGTTTTACCCTTAGTGGTTACAATATAGGCATGCAATATTATAGGGTAAAACAAAACAGCACGCGGTGTGCCATTTTTTTAAAAAAAAAAAAAAAAAAAATTGCTCGCATGAGTCAATATTATATATCTACCTTTTTCTTTTTCCTTTTTTAATTTTTTTTGAGAGTCTCTTGAAAATTTTGAAGAGCTACAAGAGTGTAACAGTGTACCAATAAAATTACAGGACCAGTTGATACCTGTAAAAATTATTGCAGCATGAGTCAAAGTTGTGTCCTTCGGAAAAAGAAGGAGACCATTTCAAGTATACTGGGGGCCAGAATAAAAAAATTATAACAATACCTAAGTCCAAAGACTAGGCATAGGAAAATGAGATTAAATTTTGAGAAAATGGTATATACCACATATTTTATTATGTTGATGTGCCATGGTATAGTAGTTCTTGAATTATTATTATTATCATTATTATTTTTTAACAAGAGTTTATCGAAAAGCTACTACACTCTACAACATTAATTTGAGCCTGTTTAGAACTCTTAAGGGTCTATTTAGGATTGCGTTTGAGGGGTGTAAAAGTGATTTTTAACACTAACAAAGTCTGTTTAAAGAAAAAAAATACTCGTTTGGTAAAAAAATTAAAAGTGCTTTTAAGAATTCAAAAAGCCTAAAAATGACAAAAAAAAAATACTATTGGCAAAAACTTAAAAATGAAACTTTTGCTCAAAAGCTCTTTTTGACTTAAAAGCTCTTTTTAACTTAAAAACTTTAAAATAAAGCTTTTGCCAAAAGTGCGTTTGGACAATTTTTAGGTTTTTTTGGCCCTTAAAAGTGCTTTTAATTTTTTTACCAAACAAAATTTTTTTTTCTTTAAACAAGCTTTTTGAGTGTTAAAAGCACTTTTAAACTTCTCAAACACAATTCCAAATAGACCATAAGTAAAATATTAACATAATATATAGTATTACTCTTAAATTTTAAGCAAGCGACCATCTTATAAATTTTCAATAGCTAGATTCTCTGTATTGACTCTTAAATTCATTGTCCTGAGATTGATGTCTCATGCTCAAGGAGATATAAATTTTCTTCAAATTGGGCGGATGAATTAATATTAATCTAATTTATAAAACTACCATGTATTCTTTATTATGTAAAAAAATATATAATATTTTTTAATTAGCATGTGAGACACATAGTTTTTTAATATAATTATTGAAAAAAAAAAAAGAAAAGTATTTCTTAATTCTTAAATACGCAAAAGAACACACAATAATTTGGAGGAAATTTCTTTCTTGTTAATCCTTTAACTCCTCCTCCGTTAACCTCTAAAATTCCTTTCGCACACTCGGTTATTTCCTTCACAATCATCGTCACTATTCCCTTCCGACCACATCTTTCTTTTCTCCCACCACCTCTAAAGCTTGATGACACCAATCGAAGCTTTTTTGGTGCTCTTTGGTCCCGTTCTTTACTTTGCGTATTTTTCAAGCGGTTGTTTCTTTAACTCAAATTGCATGGGTGGAAGGAATTTTCAATTCAATTTTATGAATTTGCTATGTACATGTAGTTTAGCACTTGAAAACTACATATAGCAAATTTACTGGTTGAGAGAATTTTTGGAGAGGAACTGTTGATGGTCCAACTCTGACGTGGCGCTCAGTCTGAGTCTCTTTAATTATTAGGGTTTTTCTGATTCTTCCCATTAGCTCTTGCTTCAACTTCCACTCACAGCTGAGCTACCCATCGGATCCAACCCAATGGAATCTAACGGCCGAGACGCCTCTCGGATCCTCCACGAGCTCGACTCTCTCAGAGCCGCAAAAGCCGACATAGACAGCCGAATTTCAGCTCTCAAAGCCGAGCTCCACCACGCAACCCTCCAAAACGGCGTCGTCCCTAACGGCTCTTCCCCTGTGATCTCTACCGCCGTCGATTCCCTCCTCAGCGACCATCACGATCACAATCTCACCCCGGAAATGATCCACCGGTACAGCCGGCACCTCTTGCTCCCATCTTTCGGGGTCCAAGCACAGTCGAACCTCCTAAACTCCTCGGTTCTGGTCGTCGGAGCTGGAGGCCTGGGCTCTCCGGCTCTGCTGTACCTCGCTGCCTGCGGCGTTGGCCGCTTGGGCATCGTGGACCACGACGTCGTTGAGCTGAACAACATGCACCGCCAGATTATCCACACCGAAGCCTTCATCGGCCGGCCCAAAGTCAAATCCGCCGCCGCCGCTTGTCGCTCCGTCAACTCCACCGTTCAAATTGTGGAGCATCAAGAAGCTTTACGCACTTCCAATGCCTTGGAAATTTTCAGCAAGTATCCTTCATCGTAATCGCAAATCATATACACAATGTTTCTTTTTCTCTTGTTCAATTACTGTTTGAAATGTTATGGTTTCCGTGACTGGCAATTTTTGCAAAGATACGATGTAATAGTGGACGCCACCGACAATGCTCCTAGCCGTTACATGATCAGTGATTGCTGTGTGGTGTTAGGGAAGGTAAATCAATTATGCTCGACTTCTCTATTAACTGATAGGCTTGTTCTTTGTGTATTAATTGCTTCGTTATTTATGCTTGCAGCCTCTTGTATCTGGTGCTGCTCTGGGATTAGAAGGGCAGGTATACTGTGCAGCAAAAAAAAAAAAAAATCTCTCTAAAATAAGTCATAGAGTTCTATACTGGGTTGTGTTGTAGATTTAAATTCTGGGCATGAATCATAACCGTTAAACTTCATTGTATAGCTCACAGTTTACAATTACAATGGTGGTCCATGCTATCGATGCCTATTTCCAACTCCACCTCCTACAACAGCATGTCAAAGATGTGCTGACAGTGGTGTCCTAGGAGTAGGTAAGTCAATGGTTTGTTGTATTCGACCAAGCAACTTTCATAATACTAGTCTGCAATGTATTTACAATATAATCAAAATTTGTGTTTGTAGTGGAACTATATTTTTTATGTGCCCTGTCCTGAATGCAGAAAGAGTTGCAGTGTAAACTTTTCTTTGATGCACATAAGAATTGAAATTAGATTTAGCAGGTTGATTCCTTCACATAGGGCATTGCTGTAACCAGGATAGTAGTGGGGAAAGAATTGAAAAATACAGGAACAGGAAAAAGGCATATAAAGAATTGAACTTTGGAATGTGCAGTAATGCGCGAATTTTTTAACATAAGAGAAACTATTGTAGCATTAAGAGTCTCAATGCTCTTCATTTGATGCTTAATTCTAGTCCAGTCTTTTTGTTTATTATTTTTTATTTCTGGGTATTTGAACTGCTCCCTGTTGCTTAAATTCATTTCTTATTTTCAGTTCCTGGTATCATTGGCTGTCTCCAAGCTCTTGAGGCTATTAAAATAGCTAGTGTGGTTGGTGAACCACTCTCAGGACGGATGCTTCTATTTGACGCATTAGCAGCACGAATACGTATTGTATGTTTCATGCTCTGCACCTTTAAAAGTTCCTTCCAGTATTGAAATTCATTTGGGTGGGGGTCAGGTAGAAGTCTAAATCTTGTGTTACAGGATGCAGTGTTCTTAATTAAGACAATCTTTTGAAGATCATAGAAGATAGACTAAAGTTCTAGCATTTGTTAATATGGGGATAGCTGAGACTGAATCTTATATTAACATAGATGGAAAAAGTATTCACCTGAAAGTGATTTTAATTGATGGAAAGCAATATAAAATTGTAGACCTAACTAAACATGTATTAAACACTTGAATCAAAGGTTAGGGCTTGTTTATTGACTTCATTCAACAGAAGGCAAAATCAAGTTGGAGGTAGTTCTGTTTGCGCGGATTCCTGCTCCACTACCTCTATTTCCAGGCCCCACTGCCCCATAATATTACTATCTCGTTACTGTAAAGTTTACCATAATTTCTATCTTTCGCAGTTAGACCACCTTTTGCATGGATGACATTGACTTGTTAAGAAAGTGCACATTTACAATTTTTTTCTTTTTCCCTTTCTGTTTTGGGGTTGTGCAATGCATCTTGATATGATGTTCTGTTATTTTCTCAACTGTTTATGTTAGAGTTTAGCAGTGGCAGGCATTTGCAACCTGGCAGGCTGGCACACTAGAGCGTTTTCTGGATATCATAATCGGATGTTGCTCAACAAGAGTTATGATATTATGAAGGCATTTCTTTAGAATCGCTAAAGCGAGAGTTACTTTTATACGATGGCAGTTGATCTAGGTTTCCCCTTTTAAGTGGGTTCATTTTGTACTTATCATGAAGTAATCCCTAATAGTTAATTAACTTAGTTTGTGGTTCTTTGTGTGCATGTTAATTGATATTGGACAGATTGTGTTTATGCTTTAAGCTCTGATGCTTTATATATTTGTATTCATAGCTGACTTAAATTGCAGGTAAAGATTAGGGGAAGATCATCAGAGTGTGAAGTTTGTGGAGAAAAATCGACATTCACCCAGCAGCAATTTCGAGAGTTTGATTATGAGAAGTTTACTCAGTCTCCACTGTCTCCGGTAGTTACATTTTGTCTCTTGTCTTCCATTTTCAACCGCAAATTTGAACTTTATGGAGCTTTACTGAACCAAAGTTTATCATTGCCCAAAATGTGGATACCCTGCTAACTGTGTTTGCAGTTAAATTCAGCTCTCTCTCTCTCTCTCTCATTTGACAAAAGAAGTGATATTTGAAACTTGATGCAGTCACCTTTGAAGTTAAACCTGCTCCAGGCAGATTCCAGAATAAGCAGTAAAGCCTACCATGATAGGGTTGCTAATGGGGAGGCACATGTATTGGTGGATGTCCGGCCAGCACACCACTTTAAGATTGTTTCTCTTCCCAAGTCCTTGAACATCCCTCTCCCAAGTTTGGAGGCTCAGTTGCCTGAAATTTCTTCAGCTTTAAAGGAAGAGGAAGAGCGGAAGGGTGCGGGTTCTGATTTAAGTGCTCGATTATATGTAATTTGTAGAAGGGGTAATGATTCTCAGAGGGCTGTTCAGTCTCTGCACAAGATGGGTTTCACTTCAGCTAGGGATATTGTTGGGGGTTTGGAGTCCTGGGCCCAGGATGTCGATCCCAACTTCCCCACCTATTAGCATTCGTGTTTATTGTGGGACGTTTGAGCTTCATTGCTGTAAACTTTTCTTCAGGTTTTAGTTTCTGCATACATGTTTTTGTTTTTGGGCCAAGGTTTCTATATATTTATTGGTTACTTTCAGTTTCACATAAACAAACAAAAAGGTTCCTAGACTAAGCCACTCAATCGTAAGACTACCCCCAAAGGTTTCTATTTATTTACTTTGTCAAAACACCTGGAAGTCTCCCTTCAATGTGGCTATTTCCAGTGCAGCCGATTTCCTTTTAAACTGTTTGAGACGTTAGGTACATAAAATTAAAATGAGACAATGGCAACGAAACTAGTCATTTGGAATTTCCATCTTTTTTCTTTCTCTTCTCGAGAGGAGCGTTGGAAATTTTATACCCAGCTTGCAAACTCAATAAGAATTCAGTGACTTAGGGTTGAAAGATTTAACTCATTTAATGATTGACGTATAGAGTTTCATACCAATGTTTTGATACCCCAAAATCCAACACAACAATTAAAACTGACAATCTTTTTACAACCAAAAATTAATATGAAATTAGCGAATTAAAGTTAAAAAGTTTTGACTTATTAAATTAAATGAGTTAGGTTAGAATTAATTTATTCATGTTTTGACATAATTCAACTACGAATAATCATCTCAATTAATAGCCACCCCTATTCTGGAGATAAGCATATGAAAATAAAAATAAAAATAAAAATGTCCCTGCATCGTTCATCCAGATCGTCTGAGAAACATCCCAAAAGCATTAACCTATAGCTTAGCAGCAATGTACTGGTGAGTGAAGCTATGTGACTGGGACAACATATGGATGCCTATGTTGTCGACGCACATATGGATGTCTATGGAAGTAATATCCTCAAAACCTAATAATATTAAAACCTTAATACATTCAGATCTCGAACATCATTCAAACTCGCAGTTTCAATTATCATAACTTGTTAAGCAAAACAAGCTTTTATATCAAAATTTGAGTATGAAGATGAAGGCATATTTAGTCTTCACCACCCAACAAGTAAGAGTTTCAAAAGAGCCATCCGAATATAGAGACCATTCTTTGCTTGTCTAAAATAAGCAGCCCTTGGATCCCTATCAACATCCACAGTAATCTGCACAAGTTCATGGAAACAAATACATAAAGCAGTAAATCCACCAGAACTTAAATGTTCAAAGCTGATAAAGAACATGCTTACCTCATCAAGCCTGGGGAGAGGGTGCATGACCACAGCATGCTTCTGCATAACATCCAAGACATCCTGATCCACAATGTACTTGCCTCGCGCTGCTTCATAAATGTCAATTCTCTCTCCAAACCTTTCTTTCTGAATACGAGTTTGATACACTACATCACAGTTAGAAGCCACTTCCTTTAAATCAGCACTTTCTTCCCATTCCACTCCCTTAGATGTCAAATAGTCTTTTATATCATCCTGTAAAATGAAACGTAAATATTGAGAGACCAAAGCCCCAAATTTTCTCTAATTTTGCCCAAATCAACAAAACTTGAAACTGTAGTGAGACTTTTTTTCACTAATTAACATTCATTTAAGTTCATATTATGAACACAGAAGACCAATAGGTGAATTCAAGTTACAATTGGTTCGATACTTACCTTCATTTTTACCATATCGGGAGAGACAAAGTAAATCTTCACATCTTGGTACTTGGTTAGCAAGTAAGCAAGCGAGCGGACAGTCCTTCCATTGGCAAGATCACCCACAAGCCCAACTTTGATGCCATCTAGTTTTCCTACCTCTCTTTCAATCGTATAGACATCCAAGAGAGCCTGAATAGTATACAAAAGCAGGAACAGATCTTTGAACTAAACTTTTTGTCAAACTTACTACCAGCAATTAAAATTTGAGAAAATCATCAATAATTATCAAACGCAGATTCAGAACACCAGCCCCCTTCCAGATTAGCATGGAGAAAATAACCAATCAAGATTCACAACATGACAGAACAACATGGATACTAAAATGGTGTATGAAGATGCTTGTAGATGAACACCCCAACCCATGTTTTGCAGCAGGCCTTGAATATAAGATGTGATCAGATGCTGCTTAAGATCCACATCATAGATTGAGAGAGGACAAAATAAATAATACACTAACAAGCAGTTCATAAGATAAATTAGCTTGTTTTCATATCAGACAACCAAGCTGTTCATCCTTAAGTGAAGAACTTGAGTTTTCAACTGTCCATATGGTATGAATCTTGTACAACTCAGTTGAAACAGATAGATGTGCATTGATCTGGTCAACCATTTCCATGTTTCTTTTCATGCTTGTATCTGCATTGGAATGGCTCCTTATGTATGACTCACAGATATTGCAAATATGAAAGTTTGCTTTTATAATTAATCACTTTGTGAATTATGACACTTCTTCATAGTGATATCCTGTGTTGTATAACTAGTTTCTGGACAAAAACAAATTAATACGCCCCTCTATTGCAGGAGATACTAAGTAGCATACTGGACAGTGCTCATTGAACAGACAAACTCTCAATGAAGGCTACATTTTTTTTCCAGCTCCATCCTTACGCCCTAGACATTTATTTTCTCCAAACATGATCCAGCTATAGGCTTGTCCTAAGGGATTGTTACAGACTGTCAAACAAAAAGTTCAATATCTTAATTAAGAGCTTTGTGCATACCTGTGAAGGATGCTGCCCAGGACCATCCCCAGCATTAATAACAGGAATGCTAGCCGTGGCTGCCGCTCTTCTGGCAGCACCACTTTCAAAGTGCCGCATAACAATTATATCCGAGTAACCCTCAACAGTTCTTATAGTATCTGCAAATCAAGCTCCTGAATCACTATCAAATTGCAGTAACCTACTACTAGGAACCTGATTAAGCAGACAAAAAATTCTTTTACCTTCAAGTGTTTCTCCTTTAGCTGCGGATGAAAACTCCCGTGCGTTTTCTGTTGTCAAAACTTCCCCACCTAACCTTTTCATGGCAGACTCAAATGAAAGCCTAGTTCTAGTGGAAGGCTCATAAAACAGAGTAGCCATAAGATAACCCTTAAGAATTTGGCTCCCAGTAGAATTCTTTTCAATCTTCTCCATCTCATGCGCAACTTCAAATATAGCACTGAGAGTATCCCTATCAAATTGCTGAGCCTCAATTATATCATCAAGTTGAAACTTTTTCCCTACTGAAAATGAAGGTGCCTTTTCAACTTCAAATGCACGGCACTGGATTCTGTCCTTTGATGAGAATCCGTCAGTTTCCCATATTGATAATTTCCTGCTGGGTAATAGCCCCAAATGTGTCAGGTGCATTGACTTAGTGTGTCTTGATTGTTGGAAGGAAAGATTTGAAGGACTGCACTTAAACTCTGTGCAGCATTTTAATGTTTTGGGAGTAACCATACTCCCCTGTAACGAAGATGTAAAAAGTGAAGATGAAACAGCCATTGCACTTTACAGAATTGGTATGATGGGATCAAGTTGTGCCAAGCGCTTTGGAATCCTCGAAGATGCAAACAACAATAAAATAAATTAGAACAGAGAAAAAAAAAATTAAAAAAGGCATAACATTGATTAAATAGATACGCTGGTTAGATGGTACATTGCTAATCAGGTATTTGCAATGACAACACATTCATTAAATAAGTACATAATCAATACCCTGTCTTTCACATATAATCTTAATATTGAATAAGAAAAAGCAGAATCCAACTTATAGAAATTGACTTTTGTCCAGTAGACACTTTACATCGGCTAGTTGGTATGAAAACATAGGGAAAGCAATGAGACCAAAATTAAGCATCTTAAAATTTTCAATGCCAACGACCCAATGGGGGAAAACCATGAAAAGAAGCTTTACACCAAAAAGATAAGGCTCAGAATTTTGTTTCCTGCTCTTTCCTCATTTCTTGGCACCCAAATGGAGAGATCAACTTTAAGTCAGAGCATTTAAAACTGGGAAAAGATCCCAAACGAAATAGAAAATATTTTTTTTTTTAACAAAACGATGCAGCCCTAATTAGCATGAAATCATCTGCCAGAACAAAGCACATAGAAATCATAAAGGATATCCAACAGATTCTTAAGCTCAGCATCACTTGTCTATGATTACATCTAGGTCACATCAGAACCAATCAACTTTCGTAAGATTGAACAAGAAAAGTGAAACAATGGCAAAAACTGTTTGTTCTGACTAGTTTAAAGTCTTAGTAATAAAACTAAAGTTCAAAGTTCATATCACTTTCCTCTGAAACAGAGAACCCAAATAAAGGCATAAGCAAAAAGCCGCCAAAAAAATAAAAATAATAAAAAAAAAAGACAAAAAAGCAAAGAGAAACACACATCTTTTACAAGAAACTTCACCACCCATGCAGTATACTACAGCACATTAACAACTTACCTTGAGCATTCAATCAAAAGAAGAACTGGGTGAGAACAATGATACTAAATATAAAAAATCTTTTACAAGGAAAAACAGCTGGCCCACACAATTCAAGTCACAACGTCAACATTTACAACTACAACTTCTAAAAACTTAATTTCATATTGGTTGGTGAAAAAAAAAATCTCTTTCTCAATAAATACAGGAAAAAAAATTCAATCTAATGCTCCGGATTCTTTTTCTTATTATTATTTTTCTCGAGCAACTGAGAGTATCTTTATCTCGGCCCCGAAAGGTGAAAAACATAATTTTCTATGATTTTCTCAGCCACCAAACGGGGTGTTAGGAAATAGAAAATGAAAATTAATACAATATTTTATTACGGATGATAAAAAAATGAATTAATAAACTAGGAAAACGAAACCCGACAGAACAGTCAAATATAAGTCAAGAGTGAATTAAGTTTGAATTGCACGTACAGGAAAAGGAGGCAAGACGACGACGACGACGGTGAGACCTGGGAAGACTTGTTTGCCGAGAAAATATAGAGCTCCGAGAAAAGATAGGGTTTTGAGTGAAATGCTAATGCAATAAATAAAATTAGAAAGAAAAAGATAAAAAAAAAAAAAAAAATTTCGAAAGCAAAAAGGGAAGGAATAAATCTTCCAGCAGATTATGAAACTTTTTTGGCGGAAAAAAGTGAAACATTTAAAAAATACAAAAAAAATACAAAAAAGATTCTGGTAATAAGTCTCTAATTTTGTATGAGTTCGATTATTGTGAACTTGTACAATGCGGTGTTAATCACGTAGCACTACATACATCGAGCCATATGATAATGCCACGTATGTCAAAATGCATATCCTCTGCGTCTTCTACGGCTTGAATGTGTGGGGTTCATGTTATCTCATATGTACTCGATGCCTATTTGCTTTACCCTTTTTACAGGTTTTTTAGAAAAATGGTAATTTTAAAAATGTAGTTAATGAAAACGTAATTTTTAAAATTTAGTAAAATTGTGGTTTGATCTTTTAAATTATACATTATTAAAAAGCACGATTTTGCTTCTGATTTAAAAGAGCGGATTTTTTAAAACCGAACACTTTATATCATTTTGTTTAAAAATATGCTTTTAACGAACGAATTCGTCGAGGATTATCGTGAGTGTTAGGCTATAAAAACGTTGATTTTTTTTTAAAAAAAAATTATTAGGATCTTTGAGATTTGGTAACAATTTCACGTAATCTCTAATATATTTTGATTTTTATTCGTCAGCAGTTATTTCCATATATAAGAATGGTATTTTTCTTATTGAATCCAAAGATAATTAAGCCCCCAAAACTGTAACACATTGCTACCTATATCAGAATCGATTAATTTCTAAAATAAAAATAAAAAATAAAAAGGAAAAGAAAAGAAGGAACAATTAAGAGCACAAAAATAGCATAATTATTTAGAGAAATAGCAAAGGGATAGATCATAACACGATTGTTACAAAACTTGACACTGTAAAAACCACGACTCCTTATACCCAGCTTTTGGATAACATGAAAATACCAAGAATAACAAAAGAGGACAACATAAAACATTCCAAGACCAGCGGAGCTGACTAACATAGAGAACATGTTTTAACTATCAAAACATGCTCATTGCATTGCAGGTGGCTGCCAACCTTTTGGGGGATGAGGGGGATGTGGTGGTTCTGGCAGGGGCGGTTTAGGAGGGAATGGGAATGGAGGATGAGGTGGTTTAGGAGGGAAGGGAAAAGGAGGACGAGGTGGAAATGGCTGGGCATAACCACACATTCCATAGAAACACTGGACGCGAAAAGGGCGTTTGTTTTCACATCTCCCACAGTTGAATGGACTGATATTCGTATTAGTGCATTGACCACGACAACATTGCCAGTTAAATAGACATCTCAACCCACATAAGCCACAGTTGTTAACGTCGGAACTGACATCTATACAACGGTTTCTACAACACCGCCTTCTAGGCGAAAATTCTCCCTGATCGCATACCCAAGGCTTGTTCCAGCACCCAGGGCCTCGCGGGTCGCCTCCGGAGTTGTGGTTCACAATTTTTTTGAGCCATGACGACGATGATGAGCCAGTCGTGAGATTTTGTTGCACCTCTTTAGATATTGAATTGCCTTTCACTATTACAAGATATGGTAGTGAAAGTAGAAGCAAAATAGCAACTAGAACATCAACTAGCTGCATCATTCCAATAAGATGCACAAGTAGAGGCATAAGAGGAGTATTGTGATATATATATACATACATAGGTGAGGAGGAATTGTTTTCTCTTTTCTTATTATCCGGGGAGGCTTGAGAGGGTTCATGTTTTTTCTCACATGGGTTAGTAATTAGTATTGAGGATTCATGTTGTGGGGGGTGGAGCTGGTGTGGCCTGGCAGGTGGCAACTAATTACGTGATGGGAGGGATTTCCTTTGCTTTGTGCATGGAGAACTTTATTGCTTTTAGGTCCATGGTTAAAGCAAAAAAATGTAAACGGTGTGAGCACACTATTTTTCAAAGATTATTCTATCTTCCCAAGATAGAAGAGTGGTGATCTTGGTCCTCGTGGTAGATCTTAGCTGGATCATCCTTCATGGACCTCTACATCCCATTCTTTAGATTATCATTATCAATAAGATACAACAATACCACAAATCAATCAGATAAAAGCAGGCAAGTTGACACGGCCTAAATTATCTATTGAACTCCAGTACAGATGGATTTAGTCCAAATCATCTATTGAGCTCTAGGAAGTGGAGGAAATTATCAAATTATTGCATTCCGAAATCGAAAAAAAAAAAAAAAAATACAAAAAATACAAGAATAATGCCACTCTTTACATTTATTTTACATCAACTAATATGACGTATTTTAAGTGACTTTGAGTAATTCTACTCTTTACACTCATTTATCACACATATTTCATAATAACTGATGTTACCTGTTTTAAGTGGCTTGTCAACTATTTTTTTGTTTGAATAAAAAGCCACTTAAAGCAACTCATTTCCTTTATTATTATTATTTTTTTTCGACTGACAATATGTCATATCTATTGATATGAAATAAATGTAATAAATAAGTGTGAAAAGCCGCATTACTCTAAGATACAAAGGTCTAAATGCCATTCAAGTAAGCAACCATCAGCAAAGATGCAAACCATACTAGACAAGAATTGCAAAGTAACCGATCAAATGAGTGATGAAATCAAATGGCCCAAGAATTTTCCATCATTTTGTTATCAAAGAATCACAATGGAATTAATTGACCAGACTCTTGGGAGGGGATGGGGATCAGGAAAGGAGCAATTAACAACCTAAAGAAGTTACAAGTTCTCAGGCTCAAAGCCACTATGGTGGAAGGTTCACCAAAGGAGTAACTGAAACCAAGTCATTCAATCAAATCCCACAAGAAATAGAAGATTATTATCTGTGCTGGTATATAACTCCATTCAAATGTATATGATAAACAGCACGAGCTTGTTTAAAGAGTTGAGAAATCAAAGATTTAAAAAGTTTACATGCAAGAGCTCAAATTCCTGAACTTGATAAGAAAGGTAGAATATAAACCTGTGAGAAAGGTAGGGCATAAATCTGAGAGAAACAAGGAGTCACTTTAACAAAAAGGCAAGAGCTCAAACTCCTGAATTTGATATACCCACAATAGAGCACTTTCAACTGCCAGAGAGATTAACAACAGGATCCAAATGGAAATATTTGTCTAAATTCAACAACCCATAAAAACATCAAAACGTATGTTCTCTAGAGCACCCATCAGATTCATGTTTATTCCAAACACCAATACCCAATAAATCAAACTAGAACATTAGAGCTGCGTCCATAGTAAAAGTCATTATTAATTGTCTTCATCTTTCCCGCCTTCAAAACGACGCTTAAACTTGGCAATCTGCCCTAAACGCTCAGCCATTTGGCGTTTAGCCCTAAAGTGGTAGACTTTACCAACATGGTGTATTTTGGTCATTGAAACGTGCATTAATCTGCCACTCTGAGTCACATAGGATATCCATTGCAACTGAGGGTGCAATCCTTTCTTCATTTCCAGATAATCTGCAATTGAAAGCGGAGCAAGCTTTATACTATTGCAATGTGACATTTAAACCACTTCCTAATAGAATTTGCAATTCAAAAAGAACAACTCTCCTCATCATCAACAGAAATAAAATAAAAATTGCATTTACAGTTGTAAATGGTTCGATTTACACAATGTAATAAAATAAACCATTATAATTATACCAAGTACAGGTGCTTAGGTTCAATATTTTCCAAAAACTCTTGCTCAAATATCACTTTACAATTGTGTAAGCTATTACAGTCAAGAAATTTGTTTTCCTCTCCTCGTGAGTGCTCTCTCCTCGCTCTCTTGTTGTAGAGTCTCTCTAGGGTTTCCCTTACCTCTCTGCTGTATTCACCCACTTCCCTTCTCCCTCGTCAACCTTACTTGCATCATCTTTCCCTCCTTCCCCATTGCCCATGGACATCAACCAGTCTGAGATAGATCAACTTATTTCTCAGACAGAAGCATTAAGCTGGAATGATAACCCTCCTATTCTCCACCTAAGACAACTGCCAAGCCATCTATATTGTAACATTAAGTCCATCTTGGCGGAGATGGATGCAGCCCGGCAGAACCCCCCTTCCCCAGAGAACCTAGTCCAAGAGGCACATCTTCAAGGAGCACTCCAGGAGCAACTTCGTATAGGGAAAATTCTCTGGAAACAAAAATCCAGAGAAACCTGTCTAACCTGCAAGGGTCAAAATACAAAATATTTCCCTGCCTCAATGGTCATTCGACATAGGTATAATTCTATATCCTTCATAAAAAGCCCCTAGGCCAGATGACATGACTGGGTTGTTCTATGAAAGGTACTGGCCGATTGTTAAATCCAGTGTAATTTCTTTCATCCAGTCCTTTTTTAGAAGGGGTCATATGCTGAGAGAAGTTAATTATATTCACATACCCTCATTCCCAAAATAGATAACCCTTCTAAAGTCAATCAGTTTAGGACTATTAGTCTCACTAATATCAACTATAAACTGATTTCCAAGATTCTTCCTAACAGACCTGAAACCCCTCTTCTATAAAAATCTCCCTAAACCAATCTGCTCTCCACCAAGGAAGATCCATTCATGACAACTCTATTCTTGCCCATGGAATTTTTCATGTCATGAAACAAAAGAAAGGTAATGGTGGGTTCATGGGTCTTAAACTTGACGTGGCCAAAGCCTTCGACCAGATGGAATGGTCATTTATTCTTAAGATTTTTTTTCTCTGCTTGGTTTCCACCAAACATAGATCAACTGGATCCACCAATGCCTCTTTCCAGTCTCCTATTCAATTCTGTTGGACGGCTTCCCCTTTGGTAAGTTTTGCCCCAGCCGGGGTCTTATGCAAGGGGACCCTCTTTTCCCTTCTCTTCATCCAGGGCTCTGAAGTCCTATCTAGGCTCATTCTTGAAGAAGAATCCTCTGGCACTATCCATGGTATTAAAATCAGCAGACAAAGCCCTCCCATTTCCCATCTCCTCTTTGCAGATGATATCATGCTCTTTGCTGAGCTAACTTATCAGAAGCCTCTACCCTCTTAAACTGCCTCAAGTTGTATTCCTCCTGGTCTGGTCAATCTAACAACCCTTTCAAATCTGCTATCCCATTTAGCAAAAACACCAAACCTAAATCCATCTCTTCTATCCAGGCTATCCTTAACCTCAGGCAGATCTCTCCAAATGCAAAATACCTAGGCCTTCCCCTTTTCATCCAAAAAAACAAAAAAGTAGCCTTTGAGGACATCAAATCTAAAATTCTCCAGGTGGGGCTTCAACCCTTCCAAGAGACATAATCTAACCCTTCTAGACTGGAACAAAATTTGCTCCCCAAAATCTGTAGGGGGTTTAGGCATCCATACCATGGAATACCAAAATTCTTCTCTCCTAGCTAAGCTTGGCTGAAAAATCCACAATCAAGATCATCTTCTTCGGGTTAAAGATTTAAGTACCAAGTACCCCAGATTTTGCAATTTCTGGAAGTTCCCATCATTCCTAACAACTCTTGGCTTTGGAAAGGGGTGCTTAAAAATCGCCAAATTGTTGAGAAAGGAGCTTGTTGGGCTATCTCAAATGGGCATAACCTGAATATTTGGTGTTCTCCTTGGAGTGCCATAGCGGTGTTCATGCGTGGCACAACCCAGCCATGGCTAGGTTGTCTCCCAACTAACCCCTAAGCCGCCCCCTAAGAGAATAGTAGGTCAACAGCACCCCCTTTGTGTTAGGGCCTTAGGGGGTAGCTTGCAGTCACCCTGATCAGATGGGGCGGAGTCAACCCCTCTGATAGGGAGTGACTCGCGACCACCCTTAAACCGAGGGCAGCTGGGAGACGACCTAACCATGGCTTGGTCATGCCACCCATGGCCACTATCCACCCGCCCAACCACTTTTTTTTTCCCTTCCTTTTTCTTTTTTTGGTTTTTTTCTTTTTATTTGAAAGGCACAATTGTATTTTCCCAGGCATTTCTACTATCTATTTGACGAAAAGGGAGGTCTCAAATTTAAAATAAGCTGAAACTTAGGTCTATCTATCCAATTGAAAACTCCAATCCTAAAATGAAAATGGCTACAAGCGAGGGTCTGGACCTAACCCTTTACTCAACCCATATTTGAAAAAATGCTTCTATAAATTTGGGATATATGTCAAGGGCATCAGAGAGGACAGTCATATAAAGGTAGACTAAACAGCTCGGCATTTTATCGAACACTTGTTAGCTATTTCATTACGGGTAATTTGTCACAGGTTTTTGAAGCGCTTTCAGCTCATACTGAACCACAGTTTATTCCACAACAGAATTTCCGACTGGATCCAAAAAAAAAAAAAAGACTCTTAGTCACCTTTTTCAGGTTTTGAACCTCTAAATTCCTAGTAATTTTCCCACTCAACCTTTCATTTTTTGCTTCTTCCCCGAAACATCAGGGAAAGGAAAGGAAAAGAAAAAAAATCTTATCCCTCGTAAATTTCAGAACCAAACAGAACATAAAGTGTCAAGGAAATTGGAAATCCAACAACCACACATAAATACCTGTGACTATTGTGGTAAAATACAAGAATGGAAGACATGAAAATCGAGGAATCAGAAGCTAAGGGCTTGAAGAGTGGAAGAGACGCTTACAGTGAATCAGTGGTCGAAGCGAGGGGCAAAGGAAGGGGAGAGCATTCACTTCGCTGGACGGAGACAACGGCGCGCGTAGTGATGATGAGCATTGGGCTTCTGATGGGTTTGGGTTTTAGTAATCCATATGTTGGCCCAAATGGGGGGGAAAAAAAAAAGGTATCATATAATTTAGAGTTCTTTGTTAATTTATTATATTAAAATATGTTACTTTTATATACTTAAGAGTTTAATATAAAAATAATAGTTAAGATTGAAAAATTATACGTGATAGAACACATTAGGAATTTTTTTCTTTCTTATTTTTTGATTTTTTTTTTTCAATTTTCATTGTCATTTTAAAATAAAAACATTAAAATCAACTAAAATACAAAATACTCATAAAAACACAAAACAATTTTCACTTTTCTGTCACATCAAAATATTTTTTCAAACTAAAAATAAAAACTATCCCCTAAACACATTAACAAACAAATCCATTTAAGCCCAACTCTTATAATAAAAATCATTTCAACAATAACACCAACTATCCTTAAAGCCGTTTTTTCGAAAAACCCTTATTCATTTCTCTCTAAAATTAAATACAACGTAACTAGGCGCGGGGAATCACCTTAGAGCTTGAGAAGCTATTTCAACTCGTCTCATATAAAATATACATATACAAATTCTTTCAAAAAAAAAAAATTGATCCCAATTTTTTAAAAAAAAATAAAATTTTGAGGTACTATTATTAATGAGCTTTTTTTTTTTTTTCTTCAAGTTTATTGTGCTACGATCATAAGAATTAAGGATTTAAGTAAATCAGAGAGTTTTAAGCTTCTTAAATCAATAAATAAAACCCTTAACAATCGATATCATAGCAATCACCGCATCATATGTTGGAATCACGAAGAAAATAACTTGAATTAAAATATTGAAAACTAAAACGTGTGGACATAATTTTTTTTTCTTACAAAAAAAAAAAAAAAAACCCATAATTTTTAATGTGGACATTATTGACACCCATGTGGAAAGAATCAAAAGATTCCCCCCTTTTCCCCCAAGGCAGGAACTGGGAAATTTCGCTGATGTTTACAGATGTCATTATAAACATCTATAAACAATCATGAAACAATATTAATTGACTGGGAAATTTCGCTGATGTTAAAGTGTCTTAATTGACTGAGATGGACGTGAAAGGCCAGTATTAATATATTATCATGAAACAAACTTGGAAATGCAAATTACACTCAATGCTTTGGATTCCATCTGCAGATCTGTCAGAAATCTATTCAATTTTTTTAAAATCGTAAATTCTCAAATTATGTAATTTAGATTATTTTTAGGTATCGATATGCTTAAAAAATACTATCTATTAAAAATGTGGCATGTTTTTGAGATAATTAAAAAAAAAAAAAATTCCTCTCAAAATGGCTCATCTTCACTTTTATAGATTAGTTTTTTTTTTTTTTTTAATTTTTTATAAAATCAAAAGATAATTTTTAAGTTAAAACTTTTTAACAAAATAAAGGAACCTGATGAAAATATACTTAATTCTTAACTTAAATATTTCACATTTTTAATAAGTAAAATTTTACGAGCGATGCTTAAAAAAAATCAAAATTATGTAATTTGAAAATTTACTATTTCAATAAAATTGTAGAAAATCCTAATCTGTCTGCTACTCCCTTACTCCTCTAAGAGTCTAAATCTCTTTTAACATGTGCCCCTTTTGGGTTATGAAGATTTTCAAATCCAGATCTGATGTCCGTGCCAACTGCCAGACATCCAGATCCGACAAACATCGCAATGTTGCTTCTGATCCAGCAATTTTTAGTGATATCCTCTTCTGTTGTGACTCCCAAATCTTCTTACAATAAGATTGGGTGTCTATTTTTATCTAATCTCACATTAAAAAAAAATAATAATAAAAAAAATGGAGGTAGTAATTCAACCGACAGTGATCTCAGGAATTCGAGGTTATCAAATTCCTAATCTTGACCATTAATTTTTAATCCAACGGTTTAGATTATGCCACTAATAAAATATTATTAAAAAATTATTTATATTTAAAAAATAAATCTAAATCAAAATAATAATAAATTAATAAATTTTTTTTAAAATAATTAAAAATATATGAGGTGGCAGGCCACCCCTGGAGAGAGGCTAGGGGTGGCTTTGGCAGGTCTTGGGATGGCTGAAGCCACCCATTGGCAAGGCCAAAAAAAAAAAAAAAAAAATTTTATGGCTTTGTCCTGGCCACCCCCATTGCCCTTGGGGGTGGTTCGGGTGGCTTCGGCCCCCACAGACCGGTGGTCTGGGGTGGTCGAAGACACCCCTAGCCTCTCAACAGGGGTGGCCGGCCACCTTATATCTTTTATAATTTTTTTAAAATTTATTATTATTTTGATTTTGATTTTTTTTTTTAATATAAATAATATTTTATTAGTGACATAATCTAGACCATTGGATGAAAATCAACAGTCAAAATTATGAATTTAATAACCTTGAATTCCCTCAAGAATTCGAGGGGATCCCGGTCCCGAGTTCAACACTTAATTTCACATTATTTGCAGCAAAGGAAGCCGCTAATAAAATATTATTAAAAAATTATTTATATTTAAAAAACAAATCAAAATCAAAATAATAATAAAGATGAAACGCCATGAAGTTAAGAAGATGGTCATGGAAAATGTTACAAAGATGAAACGCCATGAAGTTAAGAGATTCTAGGAGTGCATGGTTGTCTGCTTTTCTTCCGTTGATCACTATAAATATCTTATGCACAGCAGTATGGCGTACAAAATAGGATAGAAGATAATCCTCAGTGCCTCATCATTCCGGCAGGGTGATCTCAAGTCTGATCGCTTGGGTGTCATTGGCTACAAACTACCTTATTTTGTTCTTCAAAGCTTCGAAGAAGAAGAAACAGGAAACACACAAAAAAAAAAGTAACAAATAAACTGCAAGCAGCTCCAAATACATACATATTAAACATTCATTAGTTCAATTCGGCAAACAGCAACATAGTATTATTTTACATAACCCACAAAACAAACCTGAAAGGTACAGAGCCAATTTGCAGAAAACATAAACACAAAGGGTGCAACAACAAATGCAAACCCTTTCTTTATTTAGGCAACTGCTAGCATATGTTCATTAAGATAGAGGGACAAACTTAAAAAGCAAACTGCAATAATTGACTCAGACCCAAACACCGACGACCAGGTCATCGTAGCCTAATTCTTAATGCAGAACTAGGCATTCTTTTGTCCCAGCAACCATAGCAGGGTGGATGGCATCCACTTCTTCATGAGATTTGGGTTTGGCATCCGGCTCCTCAAGAGAGCTCTGAGTAGCATTTCCATTCCCATTGTCAACAGAAGCAATGGCTTCAAAAATTAGAGCACTCACTTCTTGGAATCTCTCTTCAGAGAGGGAGACCTCTGCAAGGAGCCTCCAAGCATTTTCCTCAGATGCCTCTTCATAGTCCTTCTTCCTCTTCAGCACCATGTGCCCACTAATCTCCCACACAGCTGGGTTCACTTGGGTGTCAAGAAGCTCAGCATTCACTTCCCCAAGAGCTTGTTTCTCAGCATAACACTGTTTCATCAGATGGGACAAAAGAATTAGGGCAACTGATGATACTCAACAATGTTAGCAAAGCAGCTAATATATATCTTATAGAATAATGTAACGTAAAATATATACATTTCAAAACAAATTACCTGTGGGAAAAGGAAGATTCGCCTTCCACAATCAGCAATGAGGACATTGTAAGGTATGTTGTTATCTTGAAGACAAATGCAGGCGTCTGAAACAGTGTTTGACAAATCTTCAATAGAATTTCCGCCTTCAAATATAAGACCTCTGACTGGATAATTCAACAGCTTAGAGATCTTCACCCCACCATCCAAGGTGGTTATCTTCTTGGTGGGAGCCTTCTCAATAGGAAAGGGCACAGCCAAGTAGTAAGCCTGTCCCAAGGAATTTATTAGTTTTCCTTTTCATCACCAACTGATAGCTAATCATATGAAAAATAATGATCCAAAAATATATTGAAGTGGAGTAAGCAAGTAAGTTTCATCAGTAGAAACCTGGAAGTGAAGGTGGTTGATGGTGGCAAATGCACCCAGGCTGTTGTAACCCAACCTGAAGTATGGGCTCTCGGCTTCTGCTGCCATGTAAAGGGCAAGCAAGAAGCTGTCACGGTCAATCCTTTGTGGCAGGCACTCAAGAATACGAGGTATCAGAAGCACATGCCCATATTCAATTGGACTAACCTGTTAAATTGCATGTAACACAAAGCATGTTATCTTTCTTACTAAATGCTTGCTCAAGCAACCAAGAACAAAAGGCTGAACAAGAAGAAAAGTAACATACATTGATGGCAACAACACTTGGAGAATTCTCAACATCAATGGGGGCATTTGGGATGAACTGGACTTCACCATCTTCGCTCGACTCAAACTGGAAGAGAACCTCTTCTTGCCCAACTTTAGTGAAGTTGAATTTGCTCCCATCAAAGGGCTGGAGGACCTTATCAACACGGAACTCAGTTGGCCTCTTCTTAAGATGGCGGCCTTCGTTCAGCTGGGCAATGAAACCATACCCACCCGGAATCACCTACACCAAGAATATAACCAAAAATTAGAATAAACCCCATCTCCCTATTGAATAAATTCTCAGCTCTTTGTGAAAAAAGTCGCAGACAAACAATGTAGGAAAGCAAAAAGACAAGGCAAACCGAGATGAGACCTTGGTTTCACAGGCAGTGACATCATAGCGAAAGAGCCCTTTCTGCATGCGATCCTCCCACTACCATAAGATTGAAAAAAACTTTAACTCACACTCGGTCATCAATTCATGCTTGGTTAATACAACTACGCTTTAAATTTATAATAAAAAGAAAAACAAAATCATAAAAACATAATTTTTAGTTCATTTTCCTCAACTGCACTAGAAAGATTTACCTCCCCAAGAAGCAGTGAATCCAGAAAGGCCACAGGGGGCTGACTGCTCTCATGTCCGGGCAAAGCCTTGTCACCAACAATCTTGTTCAGCGGCTTAAAAGCATATAAAGGGAGCTTTGCCCCTGTTCAAATCCCAAATATCCAAAAACCTAGTTACAATCAAAGCCCCATACCGAAACAAAAGGCACAAAAATAAACCCAGAATTCACATACGCAATTCACATAATACCCACAAACAGATCAGCTCAAAACCAATAGATAAACTAAAAATAAATAAATAAATTGACATGTGAAAGCAATACCACAAATACCTTGAATGCAACACTTGTTGAGGCAATTGCGACCACAGCCCCCTTCACGGCGAGCAGCCTCTTCCGACTCGTCCTTCTGGTAATTCGAAACAACAGTGGGAACCCTCTTGATCCTCAACATCTTGCTCGCTCTTTCTCAGAAAATTAATCAAATCACCAAACACAAAACCCAACAACAACAGCAACAAGAACAACACCAACAAGAACAACAAGAACAACAACAAACGCTGCTTAACCGAGATCTAATCGCTCTTAACAAATAAAAAACCTTAGGCTAGGCTTTAATGCGTAAAACAGACCTAAAACTAATATAGCTAGTATGACTTAGAGAAAGCAGAGGAACCGCCACCAGCAAGGAAGAGGAGGTCGGAAGGGCTGCCGCCTTCAGAAGGCAACGCGCCACGCCCGCCGTGCGGCGAAGGGTTGCTCTCGATCACACAACCCTTTCGTCGTACTGCCCGGACATGAACGAGAGGCCGAGAAACTCTGTGTATAGCCGTGATGTCTACAACGCGTCGATCCTGGGTCTTACCCCCTGCGCGCAAACCCAAATCCCAACCTTTCCTTTTTCTTATCTTCTGTCTACAAACGGCACCGCACCACAATCAGAGCAATCTTTCTTCGTTTCCCAAATAGCTGGAGGATGCTTTGAGAGAGAAGAAAAGTGTGTTTTGGGGGCGATAGTTGCAGCAAGAGGGTTGTTGTTATATAGATAAGAGCGGGCGTGGTGGTTGTGGCTGTGGTTTTGCCGTGGCCTTTGTGTTTGTGTTTTAACTGCTTTTACCTTATTACGTAGACTCTGTATACAACACAATTATTAAGAGAGAGAGAGAGAGAGAGACGTACAACATTGTGCGGGAGGCGGAGACCATTACGTACGGATTCAGATTATTTTATTTTATTAAATATTAAAATATAATTTATTTTAATCGCTTAAATAAAATAAATGATTGAAATTTATAAATTTATAAATTTTAAATTTTAAAAAAATTCTAGAAAATTTCAACCCTGTTCACGTTCAAATAGGTCAAAAAACCATTTGATGGTAGTAAAATATCAGGACTTTATTTATTTTTTTCTTTTCTTTTTTTTTCTCAAAATTTCCTTCTTGTTTTTTAAAATAAAAATAAATAAATAAATCTATTGGGGAGACTAGTACCAAGTCTTTGGGTAATTACTAAAGAAAGATTGCCCTTAACTAAATTAGCTCTTTTGGGTTATTTACTTTTACCTCCCATGACCCATCGCTAAGAAAAATAAAAAATAAATAATAATATCCAGACGAAATATTCATCACAATCCACTTCTTAGGAGTTGGGGGCCACCCAAATAATTGGGGTGGTTGGACCATTACTCTTTTTTCTTTTCTTTTTTTGTTAATTTTTTATTTGAAGTTAATTCTGTCATTTTACATTAAAAAAACATGTATTATACATGTGATTGATATTTCATCAAATGGAATGAGGTTTTTAAAGGTAATTAATCCTCAATAGATGCTTTAAAGGGCTTATGTTCCCTTTTGACTCTCCATCAATGATTCAACGTAAAATATTTACTACCATATTGAGATAATATAATATTGAGGGTAGTTTTTTTATTATTATTAATGGTTTTTCTCTGATTTCTCTCTCCCTTTAATACATTAAAAAAATAAAAATAAAGAGTGAAATAAATAATTTATTAGAATTTTTATTTTTAATTTTTTAAAAAAGTGCATTTTACATAACTAAAATAACTACCGCTATTAAAGATGTTCAAAGATCTTTCATATCCGAAGGCGAAGGAAATGGGTTTACGACTTTACTCAACCGAATAGCCCAAAGGCTAAATAAAAGGGTGGCTGTAAAAACTCATGGTAAACAAACACAATCCACTCATTGAGAGTATTCACAATATATATATATATATATATATATATATATATATATCTAAAATAACTAAAAGCTACTTTTTTTTAAAAAAAAAAAAAAAAATTAACTAATAACTTTTCAAATGCATTTTAAATTTGATTATCTATTTTTTTTAAAAAAAAATATTTTGATTACATATAAATGTTCTATTGCATTCTAGTTGGAATTTCAATACGGTTAGTTTTTTTTCTTACATCATAATTCTTAAGAGTGTTGGAAAAGAGGTTTGAATATGATTTTTATTTTCTTTTAAAAAAAAAAAAGATTTTTATTTTATTTTTTTCCCTGACGCCCACCACCAATTGGGTCAAGTGGTCAACGGCTCCTTTTCGGCGAAATCCCTCCCGGTATATTCCATTATTCAACTAATTAAAAGCACAACTGCAAAAGGTTATATTGCTATTTTAATTTAAAGATAACCACCCAACAATAATTTGGTTTTAAAATAGGATCCCCAATATGTGGATTAATTCATTGTATCATTGTTTTGAGTTTTATTCTAGATAAAAATATATAAACACTATTCTTTTTCAAAATATAATCCTGTATTTGAGCACATTATTTACAAACGACCCACTCATACCTACTCCAATTTTGTTTGAGGCATTGAGCACATTTATTACTCTCAATGAATCTCCCTCCAAAATAATGCTTTGAACCCCACATCACCACTAAAATTTGCAGCACTCAAAAGCAACTAGAGTTTTCGCTACAAAAGGTTCTAAGGGCCTGTTTTGGTGTATATTTGATAAGTTTAAAAGTGCTTTTAATACTCAAAAAGCGAGTTTGAAGAAAAAAAAAAATACCCTTTCGGTGAAAAAAATTGAAAGCACTTTTAAGGGTCCCAAAATTATCAATTTTGACCAAAAAGTGATTTTTAACTTAAAAACTTGATTTCTCAAACACAATCTCAAACATGTTCTAATACATAACAGGTCGTCTAACTTCTAGCTGCAATCACAAAGCCCTCTATATCTTGTACAATAGGGTCATGATATGAAGAATGCCGGCGTGCACGCCAGGCTTTTTTTTTTTTTTTTTAATAATTAAAATAATAAAATATTATATTTTATTATTTTAAAATATCAAATCACCCCGGCGTGATGTTTAACATCACCCCGTACAATAATACAAATACTCGTACATTTGTTGGTTGAAATGTTGAATCAATGGTCACATCTCAATTTACCTAATAAGTTTCTTAAGGAGGGTTTTTCCATTTTAGATGTACTTTTTTCCTTATTGTGTTTCTCATGCACGTCTTCTTTCACATTTATTATTCTGAATTTTTGCAGAAAAAATACCACTATACTATGACAACGAAAATATTAACAAAAAATTCAAATATAAAAAACATAAAAATAAATTTTTACATTCATGTCAAGTCATAACGCATTTAAAAAAAAAGATGCCCCTAAAAAAAAATTCAAACTTTTTTGAAATTATTATTCTTATGACATTGATTAATAAATAATGGACTCAAACATTATTATATATTAGTTCCTGAATTATTAAAAGAAGAATAAATAAAATACATGTAGATTTTTAAAAAATGCTACGGGCCAAGGTCCAAACACAAAAGTTGAGCCGTTTCCTTAGGAAGCTTCGCTGGGGGGCACAAGATGAGCGAAAAATATCTGGTACGGGGTCAGGCTTTAGCCAAGTCCCTACAATCCTGAGCGTTGGTGTGGGGAACTTTATCGCGATGTGTGAACGGGAATCACCCTCGTGGCCTCGTGGGGACCCACCCCATCACACTTTCGATCTCAAGAAAGAATTGTTTAGTCCTGCAAACGAACACGTGGGTTGTTGACGATACCTGTCCAGCACCAAGAGCTTTTTTTTTTTAATTTATTATTATTATTATTATTATTATTATTTTTACATGCATACAAAGAAAATGAGTGACAATTCGAATTAATGATTTTGATTTAATTAGGCGTGATTTACAGCCGATTGAGTTACTATTTAAGGACAACACTAAAAACTTTTCAATTTCATGTTTTTAACATCCTTGCAATATTTAAAACTTTCGTACTTTAAAAAAAATAATAAATAAATAAATTTTACAAATTTTTTAATATTAATAATTAATGATATAAAATGGAAATGGAACAATGATCGGTTCAAATTTATTTTCATTTCAATCACGTGGGTCTTACTTGTTGATAATTCACGTATAAAGAAAGTGTTAAATATTAATTAAATTTATTATTTTTATTATCTTAAACTCGTGAAATAACTAATCCTTTAACATAATAAACAAGAAAAATAATTTTAAAACTTACATTATTATTTTTAAATTCTCGTCATCATTTCTACTACTCTACTAGCACAAAGAACCTTAAAAAAAAAAAATTCAATTTAAAGTTTTATAATTTTTTATAATTTTTTTATTTTTTATCATTACTTACCCAAAAATGTAACACAAAATTGTTAATTAAATTAACTTCAAAATAGACAAGATAAATAATTAGGAATTGGTAGTATTTACTACATTGTTATTTTTTAATTTTTAAGTAGCTGCGTTAAAGTATTCACATTCGACTCATCAAATTTTTATTCTCTTTTAGCTATAAAAAAAAAAAAATTATATAAATCACATTTTGTTTTATTTTAAGGACCTACTTTCTAAATTACCTGCATCTCATTCTCTAGCTAAATCTTATAAGGATTTTTCTTTATTATTATTATTATTATTATTTTTATAGATTTTTTTATTATTATTATTAAGCTGAGTGAGCTATCATCAAGGTAATAAGTAACTCACTAATTGTTATTATTATTTTGCTAAAATAACTAATTGAATGCAACGGGATTTTCACGTTAGTGAATAATGTTACAAATCTCTCTTGTGTCCTTCTTGAGTCCCTCTAAAAATGACGTGCCTATTAAAATCATCATTGAGTTTATGATTGATTATTATTGATTTGATCAAATGACGATTTTAATAGCACATTATTTTTAAATGACTAAAAAATAACACAAAAATAACTTATAAAACTACTCCTAAATATAGGTTAAGACTAATCAAAAGCTAATTAAGCAGGTGTGAATGGTGTCAAGTCAAGGACGAAGAATATAGAAAATTGGGATGCAAGCAAACAAAAAGGTGTCTTGAAAATTAAAAAGGTCGAAGATTCCCCGAATCCACTGAGGGATCATTCTACATGATAGAGTTGCTTATTAAATTCCATTATTGTCCCACTTTGGACCACCCAAGATGTGGCTCACATTTTACTATTCTTAATTCATATTAAAAAAAGAAAAGAAAAAAAAGATAAGATAGGTTTAAAAGAATAATAGTGATAAATATTAGTCACAATTATTCATGAGAAAAACAATAAGGGGAAACTTCACTGAAGACCCCCGAGCTTTCACCTGTTTTGAAATACCTCTTTAAACTTCAAAATCTTTTAATTTGGACTACTCTATCAATTTTAGCCGTTAAAAATACAAAAAAAAAGACCAAAATATCTCTGATTTTTGTTTTTGTTTTTTTTTTAAATAAAAAAAACGTTTTGAAAGTTGAAATTTCATACAGAAGTCAGGGGTATAAACGTCATGTAACGTTTAAAATCTGATGGAGTGGTCCAAATTGAGAACAATTAAAAGTTCAGGAGATTAAATTGAGAGATTTTAAAGTTTATGAAAGTTTATCAAATCGGATGAAAGTTCAGGAGTCTTTAATGAAGTTTTCCCAAACAACAATGACAAAAACATCACTATTACTTGGTACTTGGTACTTGGTTGAACGCGTCCTCCTAATTGATTTGTGGTGTTTGAACCAAAAGGGCTCTTAGATTGTTTGGAATTGTGTTAATAAGTTTAAAAAATATTTTTAATATATAAAAAATTAGTTCGTTTAGTAAAAAAATATTTTTTTACTCTAAAAAAGCTAAAACGTATTTTTAGAAATGTTTAAAAACCAATATTTTTGTAAAAATCCTTTTTTTATTATTATTTTTATTTTAAGTAGTCTTAAGTAGAGTTTTTTCTAAAAATTATTATTAGATTTTAAATTACCAATTTATTTATTTATTTTTTTCCGCCTCTAAAACACTGTCATATAAATTTGTGTAAAAATTATATTGTTGCTGGCTGGGCCCTGCTGGCCATTACGCCGGCATCAACGTGGTTCACATTGATTCAATTATTAATTAATACCTTTTTTTTTTAATCCATATGCTTTATTTGTTTGGAAAACATTACCATTAAATCACAAAAAAAGGTAATAGACAATTATCAATCATCAAAGACAAGAAGAAGTTTGACATAATAATAGGGATGGGCCAAAAAAAAAAAAACAAAACAGGATGATACTTCCAATCAGCAACCGCACATGCACAGGCGAAGGCAAACAACTCTCTATGACAGAGGAAACTTCCGACCCCTTTAATTTTGCAGGTCCACTGACCAGAAAGTATTCCAACAACAGCCTGAAAATGTTCTGTAAGCTTTGAAAGTATTTGGGGCCCTGGAACCTAGAAGCCATATCCTTCATCATGACAAGTGTCTGTTATTTTGTTAGAACATTAATATTATTATTTTTTGTTTTAAGTTTTTACTACATTTACATTTATGTCACATCAAAATATATATATATATATATATATATATATATATTTTTTTTTATAAAAAAAAAACCCTTTAAAAAATATTAACAAGAAACCCATCACATCAAAACATCTTTATATGTTTTCTTCTAGTCAATTTTTTTATTTATTTTTTATTTGATTGTAAGACTCTTCACTTTACCTTATAGCTAATTGGACAATGGAGCCCTCATCTTAAATTCGATTTCAGGACCACTCACTTGCATGATTGCAGTGCTAGTTAGGATTTCTCATAAATATATTACAATACTATGATTCTAGGAGAGAAAGAGAGAGACAGAGAGAGAGAGATATCATACATTTTCATAATTTCTATCTTAAAAACTTTACAAACATATAGAAAGATAAAAGGTTGAAGGGAATTTGAAGAAGATAAGGCTTCTATTGCATGTACACGGAGACCTTTTCTCCGTTGTTTCCAAAAGAGTCCTTTTCCTATGCTTCAGATGAAACAAGGGGATTTGATGTTCATGCATCGCTTTATCTGAGGACAGAAACTCACATGGGGGAGCATCACGACAGGGCATTGAGGACAGCCCATTCATGTGAATATCAGTGGGTTTTATATCTATCCTCTCAACTCTCATTCACCTCAAATTTTGTGATAAGAATTTTTCAACATTTTGAGCAGTTTATATGAAATTCACCTGTCTAAAATAAATTTTGAACTATTCAATCGTTTATTTGAGCAAATGTAGACAGCTAATTGTAATGGATCTCATAGCACGTCAACAGTTGGATATTTGAAACTTCCTTTTTCCTTTTCCCTTGTCACCCATCTTTTTTTTTTTTTTTTCCTTAAATTTACAATACGCTACTGAATAGCACGGCTAGATAAAAAAACTTGAACCAAACCATCCTCTCACAATCTAAGCTGGGACATGGTAACCCAGTCTGCACTCAGGAATCCTTTTCTGAACTGGAAGGACCACCATTATCTCACCTATCCAACCTATATCAGCAATGGCCATTTAAAACATACCGGCCAACCCTTGATTGAGCCCAACAACGTTATCAAAACACCTTCAACACAGTCTAGTCAAAGATCAGACCATCCAAGTTGATGAAAACCATGACCTCACAAATACAAAGAGTGCATTTGCTTTGCGATTTGTCAAGCTAAAGCACATGTTAAAACAAAATTATGAAAAATCTCTTGATTAAGAGTTCCGTTTAAAAAAATGACAATTTAAAAACATGAAAAAGAAAGTTCACTTTTAAAAATGCAGGGTTTTGAAGGTCGGCACATAATTTTAAAGGCCGAACCACAATTTTCATTAACTGCGTTTTAAATTACGACACTAAGATAATGATTTAGTATATACAACAACTGGGTTCGATTAGGACAACAAAAGGTAAAAGGACAAATAGGGGCTATTGGGCTCCAAAAGAGAAGTGTTTGATCCATGGGGGCATCCACTCAGGCTACTGGCCATGGGCATATTCTCCAATCCTCAAGGTGCTAACTCGCTAGCATAATTTCCCATGAATTGCAAGTAATATCTTAACCAATCAACTCAATCAGGAGCTTATTCTTCCAAAAAACCTACTGATTCACATCACTCATAGAAGGACATAAAAGTTTTAAGCTACAAAAAAATATCCTTGATGCAAATTCAGACATGAAAAAATAGTAAAGATCTAAATATAACTGCTGCTTTATAAGATAAAGCAAAAAGACATTCATGCAATATGCAATATGCAACATAAAATATCCATTTCTCAAGTAAAACAATTCCCAAAGATTCCACGGGAGATGTGGCTATCCCCTGTCAGTAATATAATAAGCCAACAGAATTATTTTGTTTTTGTTTAGCATGGTCCATTAAGTGCAAAATAACCATTTCAATTTGTCCACAGTTCACCTTTTGAGGAAATATCTACACAACTGACCAGTTGTTAAACAAAATGAAAGGGGTGTTATTCTATCCCAATTTCTTACCGTTGGACTCTAAATTCATCTCGTTAAGGTTCAACAACAGATCACCTGATTCCAGGAAAACTTTGTTGGCCGCATTTGAGATAGTCTGTGCAATTTCTCTCGAAGCTTCAATCTTCCTTAGAGTGATAAATGCTGGATTATTGGCAATAGCTTGACCAATAAGCTGGGCACTCTTGGCTTCACCCTGGTATTGGGGGGGGGGAGAAAAAAATAAGTGACACATTTTCTTCAGCCAAAATCCTATTTTTTCCACTATATTTTCTATTGTCATATATCCAAATTAGTTCTATGAGCAATGACATCAAGAGGCAATAGATCAACCTAGCAGGCAAAAGGGAGAAAAAAATAAGTGACACATTTTCTTCAGCCAAAATCCTATTTTTTCCACTATATTTTCTATTGTCATATATCCAAATTAGTTCTATGAGCAATGACATCAAGAGGCAATAGATCAACCTAGCAGGCAAAACACCAAGTTCTTTCTACAGAGGTTGAGAAACAATTAAGAGCAAATAAAGCCATTGTAAGATAGATCCTATCAGTATCTAAGGCAGAGGAATAAGCATTTCTTCTATCTTACCTGTGCTCTGATAATAGCACTTTTCTTGTCTTGTTCAGCTTTTTCCACAATAAATTTAGCCCTCTCAGCGTCTTGCGCAGCTACCTGTTTGGCTTCAATGGCAGCTGTAAATTCCCTCCCAAAAGTTAAGCTCGTGATTGACACATCATCGAGTGCAATATTGAATTTGGCTGCACGAGATACTAAAACTTCCCGTATGTCCCTGCTAACAGCCTAGAAAGAATAAGGTTTATCAACACTCCATGACAACTGAAATTTAACCTTTAAACCCCATCCTAGAGTAATTTAAAAATAGCCAAACAATAAAAATTTGCGAGGGAATATGAAGGAAAATAAATAAAATATAAATTAAACAATTTAAACTGATGACTCAGAAGCATTAGGATTAAACTAATGATCCATATGATCAGGATTGGACAACATAAATCATTATTCCAGCAAACAGGAGACGAACAAAAATCTGCAATTTGCACAAACACTTCCATTTGCCATTGCTCTTAAGCCTAACCCCAAAGGATGCAAAACAAAGTTCATTGGTAAGTATCAATATCTTCAGTATTTAAAAATTGATTGATTTGCAGCCAAACTGTGAAACAGTGTAGGCCTTGCTGCTTACCTCTCTCTGAGTAATGAGCTGACTGGCATTAAACCGTGCGACCACAGCTTTCAGAGTTTCATGAATAATTGAGGGGAGGACCCTTTCATTATAATTCTCACCAAGGGTTCGATAAATTGTAGGTAACTGATCTGGCACAGGACGGGTAAGAACTCGAAGCCCAATTTTCACCTGTAAAGCGAAATCAAGATCATATTACAAAGAAATTCCAAAAGGTAAGGTAAGTAGCAAAATTGATATAAAAGCAACCTCAATGAGCACACAAATTTATCCGTCCAGAAAATAAATCATTTACAGCCACCAGAGCGTCAACATCCTATATATAGATCTTAATAAGCCATTATAAACACTTCACCACAAATCTATGTACGGGCATAGAAATGGTTCAACTGTATGTACAAGTACTGCACAGAACTCCAAAATCCACTAGGAAGGAGAAGGGGGCACCGCATTGCGTGGCCTCCACAGTTTTTTTTTTTGGGAGGGGAGGGGGGGAGGTTAGGAGATCAACAAATTTACATGAAATCTGAATTTTTGAGATTGCTGAGGCAGCATAGTGTCATGGAACCAGATAAAACAGGCTATTGTCCACTTAGGATGCTGTTCTTAACATAATATGAAGCTAACACAATAATACAGTCAATGTCAATTGGAACTCCATGGGACATAGGGAAAAGAATACGTCAGACTGAGAAATACATGCAAAACATGCACACACTAAATGAAATATAGGCAAAAGAAGGAGAAAATCCACTAGGGAAAGCAAAATCAACTACCAAATGATTCTTTCTTTTGAACCTATGCTGGAAAGACAAAATAAGAGGCGAGGGACCACCGCATTTGTAGGTCAAACAATTCTTTCTTTTGACGTATGCTGGTACTCCTGGCTGAGTAGTTCACTATTTTCTATGTTTTCAGAAATAAATTGCCAAACAATCCTAAAACATCAAGTATTTATGCCCAACTTAAATTATATACAATAAGTCCGGCAAAGTTTATCAAGAAAAATGAAGAAAATAATAAAAATGGTTGAGCAAAGTGTTTAAATTTTGGCATCAAA
The DNA here is from genome assembly GCF_965113065.1 of Corylus avellana. NCBI lineage: Eukaryota > Viridiplantae > Streptophyta > Magnoliopsida > Fagales > Betulaceae > Corylus > Corylus avellana. The sequence goes on from NC_142492.1 coordinate 2,149,536, forward strand.
GCTGTGAACACATTACATGAAGCAGTTTTTATCAACAACAAAGTTGCAGATGCAACAAAAATATGAGAGGAATTTACCATCTGGAGATCACGGCTTCCTGAAGTACTCTCCACTAGATGGGGTCGTGCACGGACATCATAGATGATTGGCCTCTCAAACCATGGAATCATAAGGTGTGTCCCTTCAACATAAACCTGCATGACCAAACCTCACAATCCAGAAATTAGAAAAGAAGGGAAAAAAAATATAACATTAGAAATACAATGATGAGAAGTACATGAATCTCCCGATGGTAGGACAACAAAATTGTTAATCTATGTTCAACAATCACATTATAAAACCACTACCATGTTAGAGATCATCTTTAACTTGGGCGTTTGTGACCTGGGAAAAACCCTTCCATTTGTACAAAAAAAGGGGTAAGAAACATAATTGCATCAAATTTTCAGCCCCACTAGATACAAAATTGTCACGATGCTTAAAAGAAAAATGCTTAGAATAATACTGAATGACCGGCTGACATATCAAAACAATTAAACAAAGTCAAGTCAGATTTGAGTACAGTTTTTTTATTCTTTTTTAACAGCAGTAATAGCCTTATTATAGATTTCTTAAGTAAATGAATATATGGCAAAAGAATGACCTGATCTTTGACACCAACTAAACGGTTGAACACAATGGCTCGATGCCCACCCTCGACATTGTAGAGACTGTTTGCAGCAGCATACACAGCAAGCCCACCAAAAACTCCCACCTTAAGCAAAGCAGAAGTGGCGCCACCACCTGGCACCTTGGGAACTCTAACGTTGTTGAAGTTCATGATCCTAAAATGTCATTGTAATCAAAGTGAGAAAACCAAATGAAAGCATTCAACCAACCCAACCAACCCTTCCATCATAAACAGGAAGGAGACGTTGAACTGCAAGCCATATAGAAATGGAAGAATAGGAACAACAACCTCAAAAGGACACAGGCAAGTGCGTAATAGAAGGCACAAAATGAAAGTAATGGAAAACACAAATCTATTTCCCATGGCTCTCCCCACTACATAGATGACAGGAAACATAGTTGTTTGCCACGGATATGAGATTTCCCCATTTTATTAGCCTGGATTGCGAGATAACACATAAGAGAAAACCAACAATTCTTGCTTTTTTTCAACTTTGTTGCCTACTTAAGAGGACATTTTAAATAAATCATACAAGCGGAGTGATTTTGAGTTCTTTAGAGTGAAAACCCCATAAGTTGGTTGACCAGAAAAATGAGAACATTTCCTATAAAATGACAAATCCAAGTCAAACATTAGCTCTATTGCATTACTACCCAAAACCCAAAATGTTCATTTCTCTCTATTCACCAACTATCTTCGCAACCAAACATACAACAACATGAGAAACAAGTGCAAAACCACTTAATAAAAAACAATGAAAATGAGAAACTATCATAGCTAAGACCCAGAATTCGTACTTCTTTCTTTTCCTAAATTTGTTAGCCATCAAACATAATCGTGACTGGAAAAAACAAAAAAGAAAGACAATCTTTGTTTCGATTTCTGGATCACGGACAGTTTAAATTCAATCGTTTTCATATTCAGACCCAAAATGCTGATTTCTTACCTTTTCAAAACTTTCGCACTATCCAAACAGAAAATAGGAAAGATAGAACAAAGACGAGAAATGAGAAGCAAAGATCTTTTATACCTTCTAGTCTTCACTGCTAAAGTATAAAGAGGGTTTAGGGTTTAAGAGCGATGAACCGGATATAAGACGGTGAGAGAGAGAGAGAGAGAGATTTGGGCTTGGAAATGGCCGGGTCTTGTTTGTTAAGGATATGGGCCATATGGCCCAGGAAATAATGATACGAAAACACGATTTTTAAAATTTTAATTTAGTCTTTCAAATTATAATTATAATTTTAAAATCTTATGTTTTTAAAAATACATCTCTTTGTCTATAATTTGAAACCTAAATCTTTTTAGGTTTCTAAATTTTAATTTGTTAAAAATATTATCTCAAACAATAAATTTTTTACGATTTGATTTAATATTGCACTTGTGGCATCAAAAATCTTAGTGCCAAATGCACTCTAAGAATATGAAAGAACATTAATAAATGCATATTATATAATAAAGAAAAATGCTACATATACTTTCTAATTACTTATTTCTTGGTACAACCGTGCAAATTACCATAAAAAAGTGCAATTGAAAAATAATAATTTTAAAAAGTGTGATTTAAAAATATTGTTAAGCATTTGATAAAATTACAGTTTGACATTTAAAATTATAGTTTAACTTTTAAAAATTGTGCGTTTAGAAAAAAAAACACTTCCTCACTTATTTGCGTTTAAAACCATAATTCTAAACAATTTATTTTCTTTGATTTAGTTTAAAATTTCATTTTTTATCTACAAAATCACCACCCGAAAAACACTCTTAAAAAAATAAATAGAATACGAATTCATTTCTCACTTTCTTTTAAAAAAAAAAGAAAAAAAAAAGAAAAAGGAATCCGTTTCCCACTTGGCGACGCAATGACGCGACCCCCCCGGTCTCCACCAATAGATCGAGACCCTCTTTCGCATTTGTCTCCATCTCTGTTGTTTTTCTCTCTGAAATGGACGAAGTGATGACGGCCGCTGATGCGTCATCGAGCTTTCGATCGGCGTCATCCGATCCGTCCATCATTCCCTCCAACCTCCCTCTCCTCTCCGCTTTCCTCTCCTTCGCTCTCGCTCAGTTCCTCAAGCTCTTCACCACCTGGTAATACCCTCTCTCTCTCTCTCTCTCTCTCAATTTTGATTCTTGTATATTGCATTGTTGGTGGGTATTAATTGTTGCTAGACATGGACAAAGTGATTAAATTTACCATTTGTTATGAGCATTATAAGCAGTAATTTATCAAATTATCAGAGCAGTGGTCGGACTTTCAAACTTCTCTTCATTCTATCCTCCCCTATTTAAAAATTTAAAAAATTCGTTTGAAAATTCCACATTTAGCCCTGAAAATTGGTTATTCGATGAACAACCTCAATTTTGCAAGATTAACTTTGAATTTTAGTGAAAATTGGGGTCTCACTGAGAATTGGGTTCCTTAACGTTTATTCTGAAGTTCATGCATTAAGTTTGTAAGTTTTTGCTTAATTTTTCAATATATACTATACTCCTAGACGTGCAGGTACAAGGAGAAAAGATGGGATTCCAAAAGGATGCTTGGGTCAGGTGGAATGCCATCATCGCATTCAGCAACCGTGACATCTCTTGCGGTTGCTATTGGCTTGCAAGAAGGAACGGGAGCACCTGCATTTGCTGTTGCAGTGGTCTTGGCATGTGTTGTATGTACTTGTTCACCAGGTCTTGTTCATTCTTTTTTTTTTAGGCATGCTTGCTTGTGCTTATTACTTTGCCCTTGTATATGAAAAGTAAGGCTGCGGTTGTTTTGGCATAAAACATTTTCCAAAAAAAAGTTTTCTCCAATTTTTCAGTGTTTGGTGCGAGTGAAAAATACTGGTTAAAAGAAAATGATTTTTGAGTGAACAACAAATTTGCCACTATAAGGGGGGAAATGGCTAATGCCTCTCAAGAGGCGTAAGCATTATTTTTCGGAACTTACCTCCTCCTCTCTTCCTCACCCCTTTCCCGGAATCGCAGCACCACCCCGCAGAGGAATCCAGCTGCCCCCCTCAACTGGCTTCACTCCCCTCTGTCTCTTGTCCGCAATCCCCACCCCATGGAGGAACCCAACTGCCCCCTCCTTCCCGGTGTCACCCTATTCTGCTTGTTTCTCACCATCCTCTTTGCCCTGTCGTAACCGCCACCCTACCTAGACGATCCCCCCCCCAAAAAAAAATCCCATTCCCCAGTCACAATCATTCCTCCTTGTCTGTGGATTTTGTTGGGTTTTTGTTTTTTTAGTTGGCATTTTGGTTTCCGATTGGCTTCCAATTGTAGTGGAAAATATTTTCATATCAATCGAATAATGGAAAATTCAATACTATTGAGGTTTCAACCAAACAATGGAAAATCAATATTTTTTATTGAAAATATTTTCCCTCATAAACTATTTTACATTGAAACAAAGGCAGCCTAAGCTAATGTATGTTTTGTCTTGCCCTAAACTTTGAATAGGAACCTATTGACATCTCTATTTAGATATTGATTAATTGATTAAGCTTATGTCAAAAAACAAAAACAAAAAATTGATTAAACTTATTATTTTCTATCAGTTTAGACTTTTGAAACTAGTGATAATTTATCATGTTATCAAAGTAAGTGGTCTTGAGTTTGAATTTTATTTTATTTCATCGTTTATTGAAAATTTGAGTTTGAATCCCGATTTCACTTTACCTCCCCTTTAAAACAAAAAATTTCATGTGCTAGGCTAGAGTAGGGGCCCTTTTAGGAAAGGGTTTATTTATGGTGTATCTATTGAGTAATTTCGTGAAAGGATTTGTTTATAGTACTATATACTTATCAAAAAAAAATTTGTTTATAGTACTATGTTGAGCGCGACGACAGTGGAATCGTTGCTTTTCCTTGCATAAGGTAAGAGAAATAGATAAATTAGGCACCACCAATGAGTATTTTGTGATGTCAAGCCTCATATATAATGTAATGATTGTTTATTGCCTTTCAAGAATATTTATTAACTATTGCATGGACTCCCTGGGCAGGAATTTGTGGTTAATTTGTTCAATTTGCATGACATCATTTCTTGTTTTAGTTTCTGTCATATTTTTATTATCACTGTCCAGGAACTTATATGGGTTTGGCTGCTTGGATCCATGTTAATGGTTCCTTGCAGGTAATGTATGATGCTTCTGGGGTAAGACTTCATGCTGGTCGCCAAGCTGAAGTAAGATCATTTATTGCTAGTACTTTTGTGTTACTTTCATATGGTCCCTATTGTATTAGCAAAAATAATGGGGAATTTGTTTTTTTTTTTTAATGAATATTTGGTATATTTTTTTGATAGACTATTCAATTACATAAACACCTTTCATGGTTATCAATTAGCTCTATATGCCCTATTTCTTTTGGTTTGTGTCATGGCACCAGATGGCATTGTCATGGCTTCTATGATGGTGCTTTGCTAATTTTGTTAAATATGTTGCTTATTGCAGTTACTAAATCAAATTGTGTGCGAGCTACCTCCTGAACACCCTGTCTCTAATGTTAGACCTCTACGAGATTCACTCGGTCATACTCCACTTCAGGTCTCTTGCTCTTTTTTGGTTTACATGTGTACAGGCAAAGTTATTGCTATTGTCTAGTGTCAACTACATGCTTGAAACCCATGTTACTTTTGGGAAAATTGCAAAATTGATCCATGGGGTTTAACCCTTTGACAAGGACATATCACAACTTGTGGCATGCCTTTATTACCCTTCCCTACAAATTCTGGCCATTTTTTCATTGGGGTCATTAAGAAATTGCACATTTATCCTATAAAAAAGTACATAAAAAGAAAGAAAAGGGTGCTGGGGTGGTTGGGTACCCCCATATTAGCCAGAGGAATCACCACCTCTTTTGTTTTGTTTTTATAAATGTTTCAGGGTAAATGTGTAATTTCACAATGAACCTGACGGAAAATGGCCAGAATTTGTAGGGAGGAACATAGCATACTACAGGGACTTGTCACTTGTTAGACCCAGAACTATTCGCCAAATGATCAATCTCCTGGACCAATTTTGCAATTTTTCCTTGCTTATAATTTCACTTTAAATGAATATTTGTACTGTTTGTATGCTGCAGGTTGTTGCAGGTGGCATGTTGGGAATCATGGTGGCGTTGCTAATGAGAAGTTCCCGTTAGGGGATACGTTGTAGTGAAATAGCAATGTTTGTGCCTTGCCACTCGAGAGTGATCTCGTCGCACCTGCTCAAAGAATTGGACTCCAAAGAAGAAAAGTTTTATACCATTGTGAATCTATTTACTGTAATTGTCTTAATTTGATGTTTGCGTACTAGTCTTCATATGCTTGGCTAAATTGGCTTTGTTTGTTGATGCTTTTTAGATGATACTTTTTTTATTTTTTATTTTGTTTGAAAAAGTATTATGATGTAATATATAGATAAAAGTAGTTTAGAGTGTTTTGTATTTTTGATTGTTTATTAATAATTAATATGATTGTTTTGAAAAAAGAAAACAAAAGAGAAGAAAAAAATGTCATCATGCAAATCTGTCATTGGTCGAAAATTTTTCTTCATCAATTTCCTGTCTTTGTATAATTTTACATAAAGAATGCCCATCAAAGCTCCACATGACTGTTCTCTTGATGATCTAATTTCTTTTTGTCAAGAAATTTTTGGATTCTCCGTGCCCATTTTATTTGAATCTCTGTAAAGGGAAAATGAATTCTAGTGGCAGGCGAACTAAAAATTCTAATAAATTCATATTTTGAAGCTCGAGTTGAAAGGTAATACGTGTTATGATTTTTGTTCTAAATAAATTCATATTTTGAAGCTCGAGTTGAAAGGTAATACGTGTTATGATTTTTGTTCTCAAGTCAAATACAGTAGTAAATAATTTAAAACATAATATATATATATATATATATATATATATATATAGAAAAAAAAAAAAATATATATATATATATATATATATATATATATATAGTAGGGATAAATTCAAAATTAGTCTATGTGGTTGGCTTAAATTATAAATCACTCTTAGTGCCTGTTTGGGATTGCGTTTAAGAAAGAGCTTTTAAGTCAAAAAATGCTTTTGGACAAAAGCTTCATTTTTAAGCTTTTGCAAAAAGTGCATTTTTGCAATTTTTAGGCTTTTTTTGACTCTTTAAAGCGCTTTTAATTTTTTTACCAAACGAGTACTTTTTTATTTAAACAGATTTTTTGAATGTTAAAAGCATTTTTTGGCCCCTTAAACGCAATTCCAAACAGACTCTTAGTAATATATAAAAAAATTTATAGATCCTCAGGGTGGCCAAAATAATAGTTTACTCTTTAAAATCAATTTTCGTAAAGTAACTTAACAGAATTCGTTACTTTGTCACGGCATACTCAATAAAAACACAAATGCTATTATTAACTTCTGACTTTAAAAAATGACAATTATGATTTTTCACATTATTTTATAACATCAGCTCTCACTCCAAGTCATATTGCTACAGTAAATTAATCTAATATTTTCTATCCCCAAAACTTTACTCTTGCGTAACCCTCTCTTATTTTCATCTTCTAACCATTGAAAAATAAATAAAAATAATATTCAAGTCAATAAATTGTGATAAAGTTTTCTTTCAAATTAAGTTTGAGAAAATTAAATTACTCATTTTATTAAACTGACATTTGTCTTAAGAGCAAGAAAATTGATTTCAGAGACTAAATTGTTATTTTGGCCTACTTTGAGGACCTATAAATGATGTTTTATACTACATGAAGTGATTTATAATTTAAGCCAACTACAAAGGCCTATAAATTATTTTTTATACTACATGTAGTTATTTGTAATTTAGGCAAATCACAATGATAAATTTTGCATTTATCCCTTTATATTATTTCAGAAAATTAACAAACATATATTTTTGGGTTTTTGAAATTTTTTTTGTGGCCAAAATATGGTAAGGGAAATCTCAAATTTTTCTGGTCCTTTAAATTGGCGAAAGACATCAATAAAGAGAAGTGTTATATTTTTCAAAAAAAAAAGTCAAAAGTTATTTCTTAAATGATGTATTATTATTTCATGAGATTTATTATTTTGAAAAATGTATCACCAACCCGTGAGATAATGACACATTATTTGAGAACCAATTTTTGAAGATGTAATATTACTCATACTTATCATCTCTTCAAGTTCCAAGGTTCAACACCTCATGAGTACAAACAATTCTTTGGGGCCACACTCCCTGGTGAAAAATCAGCGATTTAACCAATTTTGTGTAGGAAAACTTCCGAAGATGCGGTGCACGAGACCGGGGTTTACTCTGCAGAGGTAGATCCGAAGGGCCTTGCCTTGAAGAGGTTCCTCGACATAAAATTAATAATAATAATAATAATAATAATAATAATATTACTCATACTTTCAGTTCTCCATACCAAATTTCACATTTTTTTAGGTGGCTTTTAAAATTATTATTGAATTTGAAATAAATTTTTATTCTATAATAATTTTAAAATTCGTATGAAAATGAATGTAAAGAAGTGGTGCCCGTGGTGGGAGTGCATTTCACTTTGTTTAACGGTCGGTACCATGCTGTTGTCATCCTCTTCATATACGACGTCGTTTCATCCCTCACCCAATTTTTATTTTTTGTTTGCGCATTTCGGGAAAGAAACCGCTTTTCCTTTTTCGAGAAAAGTTGTCCTTTTCAAAAATTTCCCTCTGAAAAATAACTCCCTCTCTCTTTCTCTCTCACCGATGGCCGAAGAACCAGTGAGTGCTAAGCCATCAGTGGCACCGATGCAGAGGTCTCCAGTAGCGGCCAGCCGGCTCCGGTCGCCAATCAGTCCCTTCTTCCTCGGCTCCAATGACGACGAACTCGAACGCGCGCAGGCACGAGCCGCGCGCGCCGCCGCCAATCGCCGCATAGCCGCCGCCTCAACCGCTTATTCGCCTCCTCCCGATCCTTGTCTTAGCCAAGACCAGATTATCGACCTTTTCAACAATTGCATCAAGCTTGCCAGCGAAAATGTCCGTACACACACACACACTCTCTCTCTCTCTCTCTCTCTCTCTCTACTGTGCAAATATTTGGCTAAACCATTCATATTCACTAAATTGTGTTCACCGTCATTTTGTGAAATGTAGAAAATTAATCAGAAGAATACTTGGGAGCTGAAGCTCATAGATCATCTTAGCGAGATTATTAAGGTAGAAGCCGAAAACAACACCCAGACTAATTTTCAAAAGGTTGGAAACACTTTCGTGAAAAATTGATTGCTAGGCGTTGTTTGTGTTTGTGTTTATGTTTTGTAATTGTTGTTATCTGATTTTGACATTGTAGGCAAGCCGCACATTGGAGGCAGGGGTGAAAATTTACTCGGTGAGGGTGGATGCGGTGCACTCGGAGGCGTATAAGGTCTTGGGTGGAATCAACCGAGCCGGTATAGAAAATGAACAAGGTTTGGCTGTTAGCCTGTTACTCTCTGGTTCTATTTGCTTTTACATAGTGAATCCATGTATGGAGTAATAGAGGTCACTTGTAGTCGTGTAAAGGTTGCTTGGTTGTTAAGATTGGTGATTAATTTAGGTATTGCGAAACTAAATGGTGAATTTGTGCTTAAATCCCTCACAATGTGATTAGAAGTAGCATGTCGCTATCATCTATGTCTTTCAATGCATAAGTTATGGTAGTTGGAGCTGCTGTTCGTTCGTAAATTTTGTTTTAATTAATTATTAGTTATTACTTTAATGATTCATGCCAAAGAGGCAAGAACTAGAACCAAAATGTCTTGGATCCGTCTAGGATAGACATTAGAACCGAAGAATTTTCTCTTCCCAAGTTTTACTTTACACTATTTTTATGCCTTACTTGAAAAGGCTGATGCTATGCCTTAGATAGACCTTCGTGCTTCGAAAGGCTCTCATGAGGCGTGACTAAAGCACATGGTTGTTATATATGCACATACATGCGTACATACATTGCTATATATGTGATACTTGTATCACTACCATAACTTCTATGCATGTAATACATGCAATACATTGCAATATTATTGCCTAATTCTGAGCATTTTGTTGCATAGAGAGATACTTATGCCCCTAATATAGTGCTTTGGTGACCGAAACTATTGTAGATGATGACAATGTTGTCGATGGGCGGGAGAGGAGTCATTCTAAGAAAGAGCCCGAGAGAAAGGTATGGTTTCTGAATAGATGACATTAGTGGATTAGACTGAAATTGCAAACTCAGGCAAGTGGTTGTGCAGGTATCACCACTGTCAACATTGGAGTCCTCTTTTGAAGCTCTTAACGTAAAGAAGTTTGATGGTAACTTCATATCCGACTTCTGTCCCTTCCAGTTATTGATCTCTTTTCCTTTGTGAGTTCCTGATTTGTATTCCTGGTTTTTTAGTTGCATTCTCAGTGGATCCTTTATATCATCAGACATCTGCACAATTTGATGAAGGTGGAGCCAAGGGTCTCCTATTGAATAACCTTGGTGTATATGGAGGATGTGGGGTACTGTTTGATTCTTTTGAAGTGCCAGGGAAGTGCAAATCATTTTCATCCCAAAATGATACTTCTAACATGGTTGATCTCTCTTTTGCCAAAGGTATGTTATAGGGTATTCTTATCTCTCTAGTTCCTGTCCCCACACACACATTACCTTTTCCTTTCCTCTTCTTATTGCAGCCATTTGCCTGTTTTCTTTGTAGAGACTATTGAGCAGATGGTAATCAACATGCGTGCCACAAATGAAATTTCTCCTACCCTCAAGGAGATTGTCCTTCAATTTGATAATGATAATCAAAGGCCATCACAAACATTTAATGTAGGGCAGCAACCAGATGTGATTGCTGAGGCATATGATGATAAGGAAGTTGAGTGTGATTCTAATTCATTTGGGAATAATGATGCATGGACCTTTGATCATGATGATGAGACAAGTTTTGTTAATCAGAGCTCTAGTTCAGGAGATCCTCATCACGAGGTATTTGTGACATCTGCATATTGAAGTGGTTTTTGGGTTACTTATAACATATTCTTTTCCTTCATCATCTTCCTTTTCTCCCATGGACCTAGTGGCAAATCTAGAATTTCTTCTTGGAGAAGCCAGATCATACTTACCCAAGGGTTTGGTGGTGAGGGCAACTCTAAATTTTTTAGATTTTTAAGCAAATGAGCATAGGCGTCTGGACAAATTTCTAATCCCTGGGGGGCAATGCCTCCACAGACCCTTCCCTCCTAAATTTGCCATTGCGTGGAGCCTTGCTGAAAAGAAACAAATATATGAATCACTTACATAATTTTCTTATTTTTTGGTAGGAGAATGATCCCTATACATTTTCTGAACCTGATGTGGATGACAGATTCGAGAAAATTTCAATGTTTTTGCTTCAAGGGCTTGGAGTTACTTCAAAACAAAATGCATGGGCAGGTCCTGATCATTGGAAGTATCGGAGGTCTAAGGGTAAATGGGTGGAAAATTACACTATCAGTTTGTATCCTATGTTGTGTGTACCAATTCAACTTACTCTATGTGGTATTTATTCTGTAGGTTCAGGAGAGGTTCTTGCCACAGAAAGTGGACCAACCATTGCAAAGAAGAGAGCAAACAAGAAAATCCTCACTGAAGTTGACATTGATTTCACAAAATCCTTGGATGAAGAATTGCACGATATCTTTATTCCCCCGAAAAATCCGAAGTCTTTACTTTTACCTGCAAATAGAGCACCAGCTAGTAACAGACTTCCAGAAGATTGCCATTATCAACCTGAGGATCTTGTCAAATTGTTTCTTCGTCCCAATCTTCTGGTAATGTAGGTTAATCCCTAACAATATATAAATTTACATAAAGCTTGCGAGCATTGTAGCTTAAACTTTGAGTCTTTGGCTAGGTGGCTATTTGCATTCAGCTTGATCTCAATCTTAGGCCTCAAAATAGCATACAGAAGTATATAATCATTGGGCTGAGTTTGTGATGGATGGAATATATCTGGCCCCCAGACGTATACTGTAGAGCTCTTTGCTACTAGTCAAGGAGTGAGCACAATTGATAATTTATACTCTGACATCCATAGCTTAAAAACGTGTTATATAATGCTTTGTAGTTTTGAGAAGAATGTGTATTTGGGTGATCATGTTACTCCCCTGATTTGGAATAAGTTCTTTAGCCCTTCTATTGTTGTTGTGGTTAATGATGAATTGCTTATTTTGATTGTAGTGCCTTGGGAAGAGAAGACAGAAATTTTCAGGTATAGACCCACCCTTCTTCCTTTCTTGCAATTATCTAATGTTTGAAACCATGTCTTTTATACAGAATATGAATGCACAACACATACAGAGATAATATATATTTGCATGATAGTGTTGAAATTTTGGTGTGATGGTTCCTTTTCATTTAGATTTTATGGTTATCTTTTGATGAGGTGAGGCAGGGCGTCCAACAAAGTTTCTGCATGATCTATCTTCTTTGATAAAATTAGCCATAACTATTGAATTATATTATTTGCTTGAAACTTCTTTTCAGTTATTTAGCAAGGCATCATTCACGAGTTCATTGTGTTCTCTGTCCTAGCATTTTATGATAAGTAATCATTTTTTACTTTTCAAAGAGTAGGGCTATATTGTTTCTCTCTTATCTATTGTGTTATCTTAGAACTATCTCGAAGAAGAATCAGAAAGGTATCTACAAGAAGAATTGGGGAGAATGTATTATTGAATGACGACTACCCATTCTTTTTTTCCAGGTGATAACTCATGGCAAGGAAACAATGATTTTGATGAAGCATTGCCATCGTGGGACAATGAGAGTGTGCTTAGTGGCCAATATGGTGATCAATATGTTCATAATGATGTGGAGGACTTGGATGGACTTGTCTCTCAGCCTCGCCGGGTTGGTTCTTATTCAAATTTCCTTTATTTTCTTTTGAAAGATTTAAGTTGATCATGTTATTCTTTTGGGTGTAGTGTCTCTCCATATCATTTTTTATTTTATTTTTTTATATGAGAACTGCATTTATGAAATGGAAAGAGAGAGTTATAGGGAGGAAGAGATTTTATCTCAAAAGAGCAACAAGAGTGGAGGATGGTCTTTACATTTTGCTTGGGGAACTTTGGTACCAGTATCATGAATGTTCCTGCCTATTTTATATTTCTATTATTGTTGGGTGGTGCTCCCTTCTATTTTGGTGTATCTAAAACATCCTTATCAGAAAAAAAGAAATATGTTATGTAAAAATGCAAAATGTTATTTATTCCTCGGAAAGGTGAAATCGTACGGAGTATAGGTGAAATGTCCCTTATACTCTTGTATTTAAAAATTCTAAAAAAAAAAAGCATAGAACCCACGGCTTGACCTGGCAGCAAATTTTTTCTTTTTCTTTTTAAAATTTTAAACAGGGGTATTTTAGGTATTTTGGCATCATCCGTTAGGATTTTCTACGGAGGGGTGGCGTTGCAAACTTTTTGAAGTTGGGTAAATTAAATTGAGAGTTTTTAAAGTTTAAGGAGATAACTGCAAAAACACTAAAGTTTAGAGGAGTTAAATGAAGTTTCTCCATATATATATATATATATATATATATATAGATTGATATTGTAAAGTTTATCCACATCAGTTTTCAACATAGAAAATTATGATCACAGTGAGGTTTGTAATAGGACATGGTTGGTTGAAGATTATTTCTTAAACAAATTATTTCTCAGAATTGCAATCATTATAATTATCCATAAATGTGTTGTTAGTTTATTCTTGTCCTGAGGCTTGACTTCTGATTTTTTAGGTAAACAAAATTGAAGTTCAATATGACAAAACTTCAAAACAAGTTGACGTACAGTCATTGAAGGAAACTCTTTGGGATCGCATACAAGAATCTACTGAAGTTCCTGAAACGGTGAGCTATTCTTTTCACTTGTTCTAGTTTCATTTCTGACATGGATATAGATACATCTTGATTCCTTGTTCAATTTTTTTAGATGGGCTTGCAATTTTTGGTTTCATTAAATAGATAGGTTAAGCTCATAGAACTTATTAATTCGGAAGTTGTTCACCAATCTGATGGAACAGTATGAGCTTATTTCTACAATCTGGAGATGAACAATTCAAAACTTTTGAGTGTATCTGCAGTTTGTTTGCAATTTAACGTGTATAGAGATGTCATTGTTAACGTGAAAACATCATTTCTTGTAAGATCATGAACATGAATTGTTTGGCAAGCGAACTACTTTTGCTATCAGGAAAAAGGCAATGCTAAATGTTCATTGCTTTTGCTGCCACCTGCCTGTTCCGTGCATCTTGCAAGTTCTTTTACATTATACTCTCAATAGTGCCTGCTGTTTTGTTTTTTCTTTACTAGCTCAGTGAATGTCTTCTATTTGCATTTATCTACCTGGAAAAAAGTATATGTTTCTTATCATTAATAATATGCCTTTTTATCTATAGGAGTGCAAAGATACGATATCTTTCCGACATCTCTTGTCCACCTTTCCTGTTGACTGCCAAGCCGCCGCTCCAGAGGATATCTCTCCCCATTTGTGTTTCATCTGCCTTTTGCACTTGGCCAATGAGCATGGTTTAAGCATCCAAGACTGCCCCACTTTGGATGATCTCAGCATATATCTTTCCTCTTGCCAAAACTCAGATGGAGTGGTCCAGCCTTCATCATAACCCAGATGCCGCTTAAGAACATGGCATGTATCCCTATATGCCAAGCACGAAAAATCAAAAATTGTAAGCCAATAGTAGTTTTCCGCTTATCCGGTCTCTATTGCATGATATTGCTTAATTTTTTGTATAGAAGTAAAGGGTGCTAAAGCAAATCTGGGCACTGTATATGCTTGCTCTATGTGGATATTCGTGAATATATATGTCAGAATGTTAATTCCAATTTATATCTTTGCTTCCTTATCATTGTTCGGTTGAATTGATTCACCAAATACCCAATTTCGTTTTTGAGAGATTTTTCTTTTGGTTATCAAATTTGAGTATGCAGACCTATAATGCCTGCCCCATCATTTGGTTTGATCTTAATGGTTCACCGTCTGAGATCAACATTATTGGATGAAGAAATTAGGTGGATGTGTGTCGGGATGTGTGTCGGGATGAAGGGAATATGCTGTATGAAGGACTGTCCAACTCAAGTAGCAACAGTAGCATCTTTCCGTTCCAGGGGTGAAGTGGGCCTTGACTGCTCTGTTGGGTTCATGGGATGTGGCACAGAAAGGTACGAATAACTTTGGATAAATTTGGAAAATATATGATATGTAATATTCGAAAAAATGTGACATGTAATATATTGACATAATGAGACATTGCATCAATAGGGCATGGTGGACGGGTAGTTAGAGCACTTACAATGGTTTTATAAATTTTAACTTTAATTTAGAAAATTAAGTTTTTTTTTTTTTTTTTTCAAATATATTACATATTAGATATTGACTTTTTTCTTCTTTCTCATATCATTTAAATATATATATTTTTTTCTTACATATAAAATTTTTTTCTTAGAGATTTTCTTAACTATCATCTAAGTGCCTTGTCACCTTATACTTAGGGAAGCTATTGTGAGTGCCCTTACGTTAGTCTCACACTATGAAGATGAATAACTCATATAGAGTAGGTAAATTATAAGGGCACTCATGAATGTTAAGTTCCGTATTAATTTCTTATAGGGTGAGGGTGAGGTTGAGTTTTATAAGTGATTCTAAGAAATCTTCAACTTTTGAAGTGATAGTGCAATTATGATTAGCACTTTTCCTAGATCGTTATAGGTAGAATTCAATGCATTTTTCGGAGTGTATGCGAACATCATAGTAAGTGTGTTATGTTTATTTCAATTCTAGCATTGTAGTACCGCGGGAACCCATTTAAGGCACTCTTGCTAGTATTCTCTCTATTAAGCTTTTTCAATTCACATGTCACCTTTTTTTATTTTTTTATTACATGTTCGCACAAGGAGAGAAAAAAGGGGGATGCAAATTCGATCTAGTGAACTCCGCTTGATGAGACATGATTTTCAGCTGATTAAACTACCACTTGAAGACAATTCACATGCCATTTCTAAACATTGGTTTAATCACATTTTTTAAATTTAAATTTAAATTTCCAGGCAATACATTTATGAAAGTGTAAATGCCGTGAAAAATGTTAAATTCTCCAAACGAAATGTCACATTAAAGTCCTTGGGGGATAATTGTGTCTATGGCATATTAATCTCTTGTTATTATATATATATATATATATATATATATATATATATATATATCTTTCAATTAAAAGATAATTAGAAATATGAGAATCTCTGACTTGTGATTTTAGTTATCTCGTTGATCATTGTCCCCATTATAGTCGGGGCCTCGGGGGTATCTATGGGACCTAGAGTTTGTCCCTCTATTCAATATAATTGACTACACCTATCGCTTTTAACTCGTTTTTATTCATTTAGATTTATCCAATACACTTTCTAGCCAAGGCAATAAAAGTGAAAGAAAAAAAAAAACTACTTTTGACAAACTTATGGATAAACTCAAGCACAAAATATCCAAGGATTCCTACACCCGATTGGCCACGCATTACTCTATCTTATGGATTTGTGTCTCCTCTTCTCGATCCACTATTGTGGGAAGCTTTTTGTTATTTTCAAATACAACCACGACTTATTGGTGTGCATGTGCCAAAAGAACAACAATTTTTAATCTTTTTGGTCAGAAACCCATTTGATTTTACAAAGCACGTTACAATTTAAAACAAAAAAAAAAACACTTTTTAACTATGAATTTTTCATCAAAAATACTTCCCACCTTTATATTTCTTCAAAACTGAGAAATGTTTTTTAAAATCATTTTCAAACTTTTTAGATGATTTTCTAATATGGTTTAGTGAAAGCCCGGCCCATATAAGCCGCCAAAGAGACAAGTGGGCCTTTAAAAGTGTGAGGACAAGTGCGGGACGCGTACGGGACCACATGCCGACATGCGCACTATAGTACAAGTGGGACTGTGGGAATTAGCGGGAAAGATTCTCAGGGTCCACAGTGGAAGATCCTACGGCCAGGCCGTGGTCCTATTGTGGGACCCAATTATACTAGGACAGGTTGGCGCCACAAGCCACAAAATGTTACCTCACGTTCTTGTGGGAAGGAAAGGCCTAGAGGGTAGAGCTAATCGATCGTCTTATAAAGCGAGAAGGCCAGTCGGCATATATGCCTTTTTTCACCGACCATATCAAACATTGTCCAATTATATTCTAATCTCTTTCTATCTTGCATGTTCTCTTGTCTCTACTGATCTTATTGCCTGGTTCCTATTATTTCCTACCAAGTTACGGCTCCTTTTTCTTGGCATTTCAAAACCCTTTCATGAATGTTATGCTCTAAAAAATTATATGATCAACTTTGATTATATTTACCAAGAACTTTGCTCAAAGTTTAATGAGACATCTCGGAAAGTTAGTCCCACATTTGTGACACCCCAAACAATTATTTTTCACATTGAATAGGTTAAATTCCAACCGTAATTTGACGAGTTATTTTAAAGTGATAATATACATGTGATTAGTGCTTCTTAATATTGTTACAAATTGTATTAATACAATTAGGGGTCGAACTAGAATTTTAGATGAGGAAGGCCAACCAAACAAAAAAAAAAAAAAACAGATTTTTTTTGGATCAAAAATTAATTTATGAGGTGGGGTGGAGTGTGGGGCCCCCAAAGGCTGGATATGTTAAAGTAATGATTATATATTAAATTTGCATATTCTTGTTAGCTTAAATTTTTAGGATAACTAGTGATTTAACATGATATCATAGTCAAAGATTTTGAGTTATAAGAATTACCGAGGCATGTGGTACTAATTTTAAGATAAGAAGTTATATGAGTGTATATGCATGTATAACATTACTAATTCCACAAGCGTGTGGAATAATTGGTCAAGGCATTTTGGCTCGTAACATTCTACAACTTTTGTACTTTGTTGACTGATATTATTACATGCATATATATACATCCATCTACATCCATCTGTTAATTTTAAGATAAGGAGTTATATGAGTGTATATGCATGTATAACATTACTAATTCCACAAGCGTGTGGAATAATTGGTCAAGGCATTTTGGCTCGTAACATTCTACAACTTTTGTACTTTTGTTGATTGATATTATTACATGCATATATATGCAATTTCCACAATATCCTTAATACATGACTACATCCATCTGTGAATCCTGTGTCAAACACGCCTCCTGTCTGCAAGCTGTTATAAATACACCCAAAGCCTCTATTTAGTCTCTACTACAAGCTTCTCTTGAAGCCTTATTACATCCAAGTACCCCTTATTATCACCCCCATCTCACTCAAGAGCTAGCAGAAAACATCATGAGCAAATTCAAGAAATCCCAGATCCTAATTCTCTCCCTTCTAGCTGTTCTTCTCAGTATCACACCCCTCTTATCCTCCTCAGTGAGGACTACTTACCTCTATTTTGTCATCAACATCCTCATTATTGCCCTTGGGGCTGAAGCTGGCCTTCTCTCATGCTTCCCCAACCCCAAGCCTTCTGATCAGGACAAAAAACATAATCCTGAAGCCTCTGCTGATGATCAGAAATCAGTTGCTCCAGCAACTGTTGAAAAGAAGGCTAAGGTTGTTGAGAAATCTGCATCCGAGAAAGTTGGTGCTTTCAAAATGGATGAGGTCAAAAAGTGTCCCTCCATGCCCAGCCTTTTCTTCATAGGAGGTGGGGAGACTGATCAAGCAGAAAATGTGGCTGATCATCAGGAATATGATGATGATGAGGAGGAAGAAGAGGAGGCCAGTCATGATGAGCAAGAGCTGTTTACTAAAGCTGAGACGTTTATTGGGAACTTCTACAAGCAGTTGAAGATGCAGAGAGAGGAGTCATGGAAGAGGATTCATGGGTTATATCAGAAGGCCTTTTGAGTCTTGATCAGCCAGCCATTAATGCTGATCCATCTTTTCCTCTAGGTTATATCATTGGTTTTTGGGGATAATATTGTGTGGTTAGAGTTCAACCATAATTATTCTTTTCATGGTTCTTCTTTCATTGGGTTTGTACATATATAGTATTATATTTAGTTGCTACTCGTAGTTGGTCATGCCTGTTTTCTGTTAAGACTGTTATCCTTCACATATCATTTCTGCAGTTTATATATATAACAGGTGAGTGGTCTAGAGTCACACTCAATTAAATTTGAGATAGAAGTTTCATGGAACATATTAATTGGTTTGTACTGATGAGTTCATGATATAAATACATATATATATATATGATGCTATTTAGCTTCTTGGATCTTCAATTACTGCAAAATTTGCAATTTATAGGGCCTGTAAATTTGGTATTTTGTGCATAATCAGGAGCCAATATCTAGAGCTGAAACAAGAAGATGAACATAATTACTGTTTGACTAGATCGAGTGGCGTACGTTATCAACTTTCAGGTCCCAACTTGCACAAAAGAGCATGATATTTTCAAGCCAATTTGAGATTTTTTTTGTCTTTCTAACACAAATCCCTCTATCCCAACATGTCTACCACATTATGTGTGTTCTGATCTCATTGGAATGCACGACACGACAGACAATGTGGACTCCCACATAAACAAGACTATAGAGGGGAGACTCAGACTCTCATCATTTACTTTCTTCGTGCTTTCCAGCACAATTCTTCCTTTCTTTTTTTTTTTTTAATGCAAAAATTAAGCATATTGAACTGCTGTGTCACAGGATAAACCGCCACTTCTCTGGCCTCAATTGATTCTACCATAGAGGCCAAATGGCCAATGATAGCTAGGATATTTGACTTAAGTGAAAAAGCAGAAATAAAATAAAATAGAGAAAAGTGATTTTACGTGGTTGTGGTTCGGTCAGATAAAGCTCTAAGGCTACGATTGCTCTTATTTCACTTGATTATTTTACAATACAAACCTTTAACGATCCAATTGAAGGTTATGGAGGGCTTTACGTGGATCAATGGTAAGCAAATTAATGTCGAAATATATATGCCCAAACAAATATTCTTAATATTATATTAATATCGATAAAGCCTTTCAATGATCAGAATAGTATATAACCAATAGTGACAATTTTTTCATACCTGAAGAGACGATGAATATCCTTAACGACTTAAAAAAAATTTTAATTTTTAGGGCGTCTACGTACGTACGTGAGAAAAATTAAGCTACGTACCCCTCTTCCTTTTGTTCTCATGATGACACCCTAGAAACCAAGCTAAGAGAAGCTACAAAATATTTATTTTAATGTGGATGTTAATTTGTTCAAGTAATAAATTAAGTTCTAAGATTTATTTTAATGTGGATGTTAATTTGTTCAACTAATAAAGTTCTTGTGATGAAATGAGAAGCTCTTGAGGATATATGTATGAAATCAACACTGCTAATTACTAATTAGGAACCAACAAAAAAGTCTAATAATAACAACACGAGAGAACGCCTATAGTTTTTATCGTCTACGCTCGTTCTATGCAGTTTCTTGTAGGCAGATGTAACTATAGTTACGCCCAAGTAAAATAATCGCTATGGTCGCCCCCTTCTGCATTTCTAATTATAAATAATAATGATAACAACATGCAATATCACTTGTTAAAGTATTTTGATTAAATTATTAAATTTAGTATTTTCTATTAGCTTAATCTTTTGAGATAAGTGGTGATTTTCACGATATGAGAGCAAATTTGACAGTACTTATTCTTATTTTTCTTTCCCATTAGCTCATTTGTCATAGATGAGAACCTTCATATATATATCTATTTCGTATAAACTTAGACTTCATTGAGAATAATTTCTATAAATCATTTTTTTTTTCCTTTGAAAAAGGTTAATTTCAAAGACAATATATATATAGCTGGTGACAACCAAAAGACTGAAAGTGCATTTTATCTTGCCCTCAGGTAGATTGCTTGTAACTATTGAACACTTGATAGGATCTCTCTCTCTCTCTCTCTCTCTCTCTCTCTCCAAAGAAGGTAGCTTCACCTGCTCTTGGTGTTATTCGTGGGGTCAGCTCCCTGAAATGTTCTTGCTGCATTTCTTGTCCAAGATTTTATCTTTCTACATGTTTTGTCTCTTTTGGTTAATAAAGCTGAACCCCTTTCCTCTTTTCATCTGTACTGGTGTGCTAGTGAGCCCCTAGTGTTGGGTCCATGGAGAGGCTGCTTGCTTTGCTTGTACACAGATATATCCTCATCTTACTTTTTATTGCATGTTCTCCTTGATATTCTTTTGGCTAGCTGCCACATGCAGACAGACAGAGCCCAATTCATGGTTTTCCCTCAAAAGTTTTTAGGGAAATATGAGGCACAATTGCAACACAGTCACTTCCCTGTTTGATCCACATGTTTAATGAATTATTGTTATCTTAATTTGTCTTTTAACATTTTAATTAATATTTTAATACTCTCTCCCACCTTTGTGCTCAAACTCTTAAATAAGTGAGGCTCAATACATTAAACATTTAATTGAAATTGAAACTAAGCACCTTTGCTTTGATACCGTGTTAAGTCGTCAGTTATCCCAAAAACTTAAGCTAATAAGAAATGATAAATTTAAATATTATTTAACTAATATTCTAACATATATCTCAGTCCAATATGTGGTTCACTATGATATCTGCACTAATCTCTCTCTCTCTCTCCCACATATCCTTTTGACCCTTGAAGACGTGTCAGTCAGCAAAATACTAATGTGACCAATCCAAGACTTTAGCAATTACCTCAAGAAAGTTTCTTGAACTTTGCTTCAAAGATATTGAGAATCTAAGGTACATATGTACACTCAATCTAAATTGACTGAACAAAGACCTTATCAGAAACTTTGGGTTTTGACTATATCAAATTATCAATCTTTTTCCATTTTTCGGAAAAATGCATTACATCATACACCTACCTAACATGTAAAACTTATCCTTAAGTTTCAGCTCTAACCTTGGCAAGTGAGTTTGGATTTGATTTAATAATATATGTGGATCTTCTACAATTGATCGCCTGAATTTGCTCCACAAGAGAAGCTATTGGACCTAAATGATGGCAATTCCTGTCTGCGTGTCGGGTTCAGATTATATTGTATCAAAATATGGGTATAAGATCGAATATATACTCATTTAATTAAATAGGTCAAACTTCTCAATTTTAACATACTAATTTCGTGTTAGATTCGCAGGTCATGTCTAAGAGAATACTTAGGGTCTGTTTAGGATCGTGTTAGAGAGCTTAAAAAGTACTTTTAGTACTTAAAAAGTTGTCCCCAAGAGGTAACTCAGTCAGCTGGGAACGAAGCCTCATAAAATGGATGTCACTAGTTCGAATCTCTCCCTCCCCCCTATTGTGTGGATATGTCAAAAAAAAAAAACTTAAAAAGCTGTGCCAAACAAAAATTGGCATATTTAGTAAAAAATTTCAAATATATATTTTTTTAATTTTTTTTTATTACTTTTTTACTCTAAAAATGGGTAAAACACACTTTTGACATAAGCTTAAAAATGAAATTTTTGTCAAAAATACTCTTTTTGACTAAAAAACATTAAAATTTTTACTAAAAAAATACTTTTTAACTTAAAAACTATATTTCTCAAACATGAAATATATATATATATATATATATTTTACATGTCCGCACAAGAGGGGGGAGGGAGGGATTCGAACTAGTAATCTCCGCTTCATGAGACGTGGTTCCTAGCCGATTGTGCTACCCCTTGGAGACCTCAAACATGAAATTAGACAAATAAGAAAGCACGAATACCCTTACTTGGAAAATGCCATATGAAGCTCTTCTCACAAGCCCATTGGTTCACTGGCCCTAATTGTAAGCCCATCCTTTATTGGTATGCTATTCTTAAGTCTCAAGCCCACCCAAATTTTGATTAAAGTTGAAACGAGCTTGGGCTTGCCTCCTGAATCCTCATGCTGGGCTTATATCCATTTCTTAAACTTAAAAGAAAAAAACTATTCAGAATGTGTTTTAGGGGAGGCTTAAAAATGAGTTTATATATATATATATATATATATATAGGCATTTTTTACGAGCATAAACTCTATTTTCCATTTTAATTCCAAACATTCCCCAAGGGCGGGGCTTTCGCGGCATTTCTGAATTTGTCATGCCTTTCTAATAAGTAAGGCTCTTTTCTGACATTAATGTTATTTTATTCTTATTTCCTAACTAAAATGTTTCGAAAGTGTCTAGATGTGTCAATTATCGTGCACATACTTTAACTAAGTGGGTTGCTTTCCATTTTATTTTTGAAAGCATTTTCATAGGATCTCTCATTATTTCTTCCATTCGGATCAGAGGTGAAAAAGCCTTCCTCTCCTCTGTAACATTTTCCTTCATTCAATTAAAAAAAAAAAAAAAAGTAAGGCTCTTTTAGTCGAGTTGCCTTGGTCTCCGAGTTCGTTAGCCATCTCTTTTGTAAGGATTCATTGACCACACGTTTGAAGCAGCAAAAGATACAATTTTTGAAGCCTATTGAATACAGCAATAGAAAATGAAGCACTAACTACGAGACAAAATATTATATATACATAATTGAATTTCCAAAAGAAAATCCAACAATCCAGCTCAACTGCTTTATTTAATATCGTTGAGTGTATCGAAACAAGGCATAAAAATTAACAGAAAATATGGATGATGGCAGAAGCTTAATTACCAACTAAAAATGCTTCCTACTTGGTCGTGTTCATTTTATCTCTAACATGTATACAAATCTTTGAAGAGGTTTTTCTGATTGATTAAGGATATGGGAAAGGAGTCCAACAGGCTGCTGCTTGGTGCAACTTCAGCAGTATTATTGCTTCTTATCTTCTTCCTTTATGCTGCTTTTTTCACATCAGATGTTACCCCATTTGATTCATGTAATTCTCCTTCATGTTTGCATTTAATATATGAGCATTCATCAGTTTTTTCAGTTTGCTGTCTTGGTTTTAACTTCTTCTTCCCCTTGACTTTGCTAACTTGACTTGACTGATGATGTAGGGAAGCACAAGCTATCAAATTGGAATGGTAGTCTCAGCAGCAGAAAGGTCAACAAAGGTGTAGAAGTTGCAGAGCCTCTTCTAAGAAGATTAGTAAGAGGTTCTCTCTCTTTTATCTTAAGCATTTACTTCTTGTTAAATTATTCATTAAATGATTAAATTTTTTCATTCCTATCAACTTAAATTTTTGGAATATATGGTAATTTAACACGGTATCAGAGTTGGACTTCATAGTTTACCTTTCATTTCAGTTAAATATTCTACGTGTTGAGTTTCACTTCAGGAGAGTTTGAGCTCACGTGTGAACGAGAGTATGTTAAAGTATTGATTAAGTTTTTGGAATAAGTAATAATTTATCACTTCTCAACTTGCTTCCAAATAGACCCAAATATTCAAGATTACTGTTTAATTTTCCAATTAATTTTAAATGAAAAGTTTTATTTTGCATACAGGAGAAAATCAAATTCAGCTTAAAACCAGTGGATTTTCATGCTATTCTGAGCTTCACTCTGAAGTTTGTGTCACAAACAAACCACTAGTCATAGTCGATAACAAAGCATTAACTGCTTACCTACAGTCCTCTAACGTCCAAGTTAAACACATGGTTCCGCCATATCCAAGGAAAGAGGATGAGACGGCAATGAAACAAGTCTCGCCGGTGCAAATACTTTTAGGAAATGCTACCTCACCTACCTGTGATTTTAACCATGATGTCCCAGCTGTGGTCTTCTCCTCCGGCGGCTTCACAGGAAACCTATTTCATGAGTTCAACGAGCTCATCATCCCCTTATTCATCACCTGCCACCACTTCCGATCTCACCTACAATTTGTCATCATTGATTTTAAGCCTTGGTGGGTCAAAAAATACGGTCACATTCTAACCCACTTGTCTCGTTTCAAGGTCATAAATCCTGCAAAAGATGGAGCTATTCATTGCTTTCTTGGGGCTATAATAGGGCTCAAATACCACGACAATCTCGCCTTAAATTCTACAGATATACCTAAAGGATACTCCATGTTTGACTTCAAGCAGTTCCTCAGAGAATCATATAACTTGAAGATAGAGAATGTTCTAGACATAAAAAAACCAGTGTTAGTTCTTATATCTCGTCGCAAAACAAGAATGTTTCTAAATGAAGATGAAATGGTGGGCGTGATGGAGGAACTGGGTTTTCGAGTAGTTGTGCAACGGCTAATCAAATGTCGAATTTGGACAAGTTTTCCGCAGTGATCAACTCGTGCAATGTCCTGGTCGGAGCCCATGGCACCGGCCTTACAAACGCTTTGTTCTTGCCTGCCGGGGCAGTGGTGGTGCAAGTGGTGCCATTGGGACTAGATTGGGCATCAACAAATTACTATGGGGGACCGGTAGCTGAGATGGGGTTGCATTATGTGGAATATAAGATTGAGCCAGAGGAGAGTTCTCTTTTAGACAAGTATGGTCCTCATGACCCAGTCATTGCTGATCCCATGTCTATATTCTTGCAGGGCTACAATGCTCCAAGAGCTGTGTATGTTGACGGGCAGAACATAAAGATAAACTTGGTGAGGCTTAGGGAGACCCTTATGAAGGCAAAGAAATTTCTTGGTCACTAAAATGCTTTGACTTGGTTGCTCTAAAAAAACTAGAGAAGATCCCTTGTAGTTTTTTTGACAGTCTAGATTTAATTTTATTTTTTTTCTCAAGAAAAACTTAAAATTAAATTTAGACCGTCGAAAAATCTATAGATCTTGTGTAGTGCTTTGGGGGCAATTGTCATTATCACGTGAATAAGCTGAATCAGAAAAAAAAAAAGAGTATATATATATATATATATAGAAAAACATTCAATCATTTATTTCACCCTTGTTTGAGTTTGCTATGCCTATAAGCAATTGAAGTATTGATTAGGCTTTTTGCTTTGGGCCTCATTGCTTAGTTCCCACTTCCCAATAGCAGGACCACAATCACAACACACAATACAACAACACCTAGTTTACACTCCTTAAAATAAATAAAAAATAGAAAAAACTAGTCTAAAAACCCACAAGACCAACAAGATTCTTGTGAGGAAATCGCCAACGCAACTTAATTTGAGTATTTTACTCTAGTCCACCCTGCAGTGATACTTGCTCAGCTCTTTTGATTGCCGCAACTTGTCCGTCAGAAAGCATCCCTCTATAAACCTAGGGAGAGCATTAGAACATCTGCAAAATCATTTTGTGATTAACTAACACAGCTTGAAAGAATGCAGCTGAAAGACATTTTAAAAATATGCCATAATGCAAGCCATGAGAATTTAGTTAAACATATTTTGTATATGAACAAATACATGAATAAGTGCAAATATGATATTAAGAACCAAAAGAATGGTCAAATGGGCCGCTTCCCACACATATTTCGGAAGCTTTTCCACCAACTCCCCTCCTGTCTCCATCCACATCAGTAGCGGTAAAGATCCCCCTTTGCAGTTCCCTTGCCTTTGTATTGATTACCAAAAATAAAAAGTGCACAAACTCACACAATGCATATTAATTACATTAACCAAAAGAGTATAGGATGAACGAGGATGCCAAAGAAGAATGAAAGTAGCTTATGCCAACACAAAGCACGGAATTACCTAGTTGCATATAAAACTGAAATATGGAGATAGATACATTTATACATATGGAATTTTCACTTTTTACAACCACGTTAGACTGTCAGATTGATCCAGTCCAACTACAACTAATGGCAGAAATTAGTCACACCCATGCAACCACCTGCATAGAATGCACTCAATGCAGTAAATCCCTACATCTCACGAAGTTTTCCATCTGATATTGATGAACAAGCTCCAAAGCCAAGATACATAAAAAATAACTCCACTTCATGCATTTAAATGCAGCAGTTAATAAAACCTACCAGATGTGGTTGCTTCTATCTCCTAGTCTTCTAAAAAGAGAAGTAGCATCATAAACAATTCGATTCTTTTAAGGCACGAATTAAATATGAAGCTGCAGAATTTTCTGCCTCCTTTCTTCTTGACCGTTCATCCCCCTGCATACTTAAAACACCGTCTACAGTTGGTATTTGAACTGAGTATACAAATTTCTTGTCATGTGGCAGACCCGTGTCCTTCTCAATGCTGCAAGTTATAGTAAAATAACATTTTAAGATTCAGTATCTCAAAAGATAGAAAAAAGGTGAGAATTTGATAACGGTGAATCCTTAAGAAGGAAAATTTTGCATTCGAGGTAGGTGGAGTCGAGACAACACACATGGAGAATATAAAAAGAAAAAGCTCATTCATTGCGGATAAAAACTACATAATGAAGGCATGAGTGTTGACATTTAATAGAACAAAATCACTAGTTGATGTGAACATGACCTGCGACACAGATCAGTATACATGTTTCCTGTCATTGTAACCCCTGGGTCCATCATCAAATAATGAAGAGCACACAGAAAACTAATAAAATGACTTTACCCACCTGTGGTATGTGATGGGTTAGGTTTCAAAACCTGTGTTCAAAAGTGACACTTTACCCACTCAAGGTTTACTCCATTAATTTCCTTTATATTTTGTCCATAAACATTACTCTGCAGTCAAAAATTGTATGCACCACAGAAACACAGATGGGTAAAAAGTCTTTTTTTTTTTTTTTTCTTTTCTTTTCTTTTCTAAACCACTGATTGGTGAAGTGTTTATTTTCTAAGCTACAAGTGGGTAAAATGCCACAATTTCTCAAAGCACATGATTAGCACATACATACTTTGACAGCAAAGTTTGACGGATGTAATGGGATGGATCTCACGCAGACAAAGTGCAAACTTTCTAAACCACCGGTTAGCAAATCAAACTCGCACCATGCCATAGATGGAAAAAGTGTAGTGTCCTGAAATAAAAATTCAACTTTATCCAATGTGTCACAAGGAAATTAAGGCTACCATAACTTTAGTATGCAATGAACTAATTCTATTCTACAATGTTCATAGCCTAACTTTAGTACGCATCTACTAGAGCAAACATCTTCAAAATAAAACTCCAATTTGTAAGTAATAGGGGGGGGAATAATATCCTTGACACCAGCAGAAGTCAACCACAATACAAACTAGATAAGATAATGCCACACACACACACAATTTGTATGCAATGAACTAATTCTATTCTACAATGTTCATAGCCTAACTTTAGCATGCATCTACTAGAGCAAACATCTTCAAAATAAAACTCCAATTTGTAAGTAATAGGGGGGGAATAATATCCTTGACACCAGCAGAAGTCAACCATAATACAAACTAGATAAGATAATGCCACACACACACACACACACACACACGCATCTTCCAATTATTCTCGGTTCATGATAAAGGAGGTCCTACCTGTAAGTAGGTTTAGGCCACTTTTTCTTGCCACAAAGCTCATGTAACATTTGTTTTGCACCTTCGATCTCAAATGACCCATCGAGCCGTACAGAAAATTCAAACATCCCAAGGTTAGTGGGGATAGATTGCGATAACTTACTCAAAGCTTGCTTTGCTGCATTAAGCTTTGCGATTTCCTTCTGCTCAGAAGAACCCGAGGCAACAAACCTGCCATCAACATATATACTAGCAATATTCTTTGCCCCTTTTCTCCAATGCCTAATGTCAACATGCTTACCCTGCTTCTGACACAGCTCAAACAACATTGTAACAGGCTGTGGTTGTTGCTGCAAGTCTTTTTGCGTGATAATAGGCTCCAAGAGACCCCTAAAAATCTACACAGGTTCAACAAACAATGCCTTTTAATTTATACAAACAGAGCAAGACATATATATAACAGATAGAGAGGAAAAGCTCCAAACAAGAAGAAAAAAGAACAGAAAAACCAAGATCATATTTTCCTTTGAATTAAGTGAAAAAAAAAAAAAAAAAAAAAAAACGAAGGGTTAAATACACACCACCCAGAATGTTTGCAGGTCGAAATTAACATCAACGTATATAGCAGCCGCCACAGACTCTACAATGTCCGCAAGAATTTTCGGGGCTTTTACCACTCCACCATACACAACCGTATCATCTTCCGCATTGACTGCATCAACAAAGTCTTGAACCTATAAAAATAAAACAAAACCAATTGCGTTGAACAAATCAACAACCAATTTTTTTGCTCAAATTCTAAGATTTAAAACAAGCCCAGAATACACGTCCAGGCAAATTCCTCTCAAAAAGCTAACCGATAACTCATCACTCAAAACCCACAAATTTCAGGTAATAGAACAGACCCAAATATAATTATGTACGCCCAGACCCACAAACTACTCATACTACGAAGATAAAAAAAAAAAAAAAAAAAAAAAAAAAAAAAAAAAAAAAAAAACCCAAGAATTAACAAAACAAAATTTCGTTTTGAAAGCAACAAAATCATGCACTTTCGAAACGCTATCCATCGAACTCATAATAAACAGAAAAACCCCCAGAATTAATAGAAAGCCGAAAAAGGGTAACCTTATCGCGAAGAGCCACGGCATTGTGCCTGAAGTGGCGGTAGAGGCCTTGGCGGACGGCGACGCGCGCGAGCTTCTCGGTGCTTATGTTGGCGGCGCGTAGGAGGGAGAGCTGGCCTGGGTCGAGGTCAGGGTAGGCCAGGTAGACGTGGTTTGAGAGCGCGAGCCCCAACGCCGCGTCGCCGACGAACTCGAGCCGCTGGTAGGACTGCGACTCGGCGTAGGATGGGTGGGTCAGGGCCTCTTTTAAGAGCGTTTTTTCCTTGAACTTGTACCCAACGATCTCTTCCACGGCTCTGATCGCCTCTTCCATTTCAGAGAAGACAGCTGGCGCCTGAAGGTAGGGGATCTCTTCAAAGCAGGGGGGGCAATCGCGTAACCGGGTGGGAATTGGGAAGAGCTCTATGCACCATGGGCTGAGGATATCGGGCTGGGCATCAATGGCAGTTGTGGCGATCACCTTCTTTTCGTTTTGGTTTTGTTTTTTTGTGAAGCGTGGGAAATTAACAGAGTTCAAGACTCGAGAGCTTTACTAGTTGGGAACTCTAGGAGGGCGTGAAGTCGACGCGCATTTGTCGCGTGAGGAGGTGAGAACCACCCGTGGGAGGGTTGCTCCAACATGATCATTCTGACGTTCACACGTGTAATTCTTCATTATAGTTTCTTGTTTAATTAAAAAAAAAAAGGGGGGGGGGGGGGGGGAACTAAAAACTTAATTTTTTTTTAAGTTTTTTTTAACATTTTTTTTTTAATTTTTATTGTGAGCGACAAGTATTGTCATTTTATTGGTTTTGACATGACACGTTAATGAAATCTATCAACTGTTTTGACGAAATTTGACAGTAAAGAGTAAGGTTATATATATATATATATATATATATATATATATATATATATATATATATATATCAAGCAGCTTCTTAGTTCATTTTAATGCCATATAGAATTTATTGTAAGTTAGATAAATCAAATGGACTATTTTTGTATTTCTCCAAACTTTAAAAGACTCAAAATCATGCTCTCATGTAAAAATAATAATAATTTTAACTATAAAAATTATATACTTTGCTCTTGGTTTAAGGTTTGATTTTTCTATATTTCGTTGTCACACTGTAATTTTTCGTTCTTGGTTTGCATGGAAAATATGAAAATATTTGACGTTTAAATTTTCAAACAAAGCTTGCTTAAATAGTGTTAAAGTTGCAAGTTACAGAAACTAAGGCCTAAATTTGAAAATCCTGCTCTTTTGGGGATAGCAACCAGAAGGTAGACCCTAACAAGACCTTTGTCCAATCTTCAATGGCTGTTTTTCTCTTATCCTTGAAGGTGACTCCTCGATGATTATTTTATAATTAACAAAACTCATCTCTTTTATGATTGGTCTTGTGCTTCTATCAATTCTGACATTCACCGGCAATTGCTCCTCCTCAAGAAGTAGAGTGCATTGAATACCTCAAAATGTGCCAACCTTAATATACACCAAGTTGTCAAATAGCCCACTTTTTGCCGTGTATTTGAAAGTATTTTCAAATCATCATTTTTCTCTCTTCCATTATAATTGGGAGCAGGAAACACGAAATACAAATGGAATCTACACGTAGAATATGAAAGAAAGAGCTTCAGTTTCTTGGCATTTAGGGAGAGTCAATTAATCATTGCCACTCATAAAGATACGTACTTTGGAATAGCTTCATCAATTGTCGCAACATTAAAAGTTTATCATGCTTTAAACCAAATGCAGCCAATGATAAGTTCTCATTCCTAGAATTTTTTTTTTAAAAAAAGACAAAAAAAAAAGAAAGAAAAAGGCAAAAATAAAACATTGAATGATCTGCTCCCTAGTTAGAAGTTGGTCAAGCAATGTTCTATGAAATGATAGTAAAATTAAACTCATTAAATTGGATCCAGATCAGATCCTAGCAATTTGAGTCTAATTGCTACGGACAGCAAATATGTTGTAGAGACATGCTTGGACAAATAAACCTATAAAAGCGCCCTCACATTTTTTTCAAATGGCTAGCAATATGTACAACAAAATTGCTAAGATCTCCATCCTATTAAATCTGCATCCATTTCCCATACTGCCATGCATGAAACCCTCGTAGAATGTATGATTTCTTTTCTTCTTCTGGGCCAGACTGTACAATTGAATGTAACAATGGTCATCTAAATCATGTTATAATTTAAATATTACAGAACTTATATTTCCCTCGACACTCAGTTTAATCAGGGCATATTTTCGGAGAACATGGATAATATACAAAAAATTTGTGTTGGCAATCCAACGAGGAAAGAGAATAAATAAATATTTCCACGGGGGAAGCATAATTGCAGTTAACTCAACTGGCTGAAATCAAACAGGCAACCAGCATAACTTCTCAATGGAGGGGCTGGGGGCAAGAGAGAATTCACTAGAAACTACACATAAGAAATCATTGGCTTACAGATGATTCGACAATCAGATTGGTTTCTGAATTACTGCAGAAGTAATTTTAGATGCATCACTAATTACAAGAAGCAAACTTTGCCAATTAGGGCCATTGAATTGGATTAAAAAGATAGATTAGCCACTCTTCCTACTGCCAGTCTACAGCAGGAAAAATAAAAAGAAATTAAAAAACAAAATATGAAAAGTCTAATAACATGGCATAATTTAAATTAGTTAACCATCATATGATCAAATCCACCGGCCTGAAGTGTGGGAACCCGATTTACTCCGACATTGTGAAGCAACTGTTGCAGCCACCTCCTTGTGGTGGGATCTTCCTGGAAGCATAAATAAAGACCATGAAATTGGAAACCGGCCAAACAATACGGTGAAGTAAGATAAAATTAATTGAAGTGCAGAATTACGTGATTTGCATTTTTGTCAACAAAAAATTTTTTTTAAATTTTTTTTTAAAAAAGTAGACTGTCAAATTCGAGAAGTGCTAGGGAGCTAAACAAATGAACCCAGAAAAATTTTCAAATTGACGTGGCAAAGTTTTTAAATTAAAAAAATGCAATTTTCTCTCCCTTGTCTGCCACTCATGATCTACCATGTCAATTTGAAAATTTTTCTGGGTTCATTTATTTGGCTCCCTAGCACTCCCCGTCAAATTCACTTGATTGTTTCTTCTGAATGTAGAAAAACCTAACTCTTTAAGGAAGAAAAAAAAAATCTTCGGTATTAAATGGCAAAGAAAGATAACATATATCTTCAAAGAAATGGTATATATCACATTTTTATCGCACAACTATCTTATAATGCTAATGTAACAGTTCCAACCAACCATTATATACTTTTTTTAAACAATGACTAATCCAAGAGTTAGTTAGAAAACTGCTATATCAACACTGTGGAATAAAAATGTAATTTCCAGCATTAAGCCTAATGTTATACGCATGATCCCCTCGTTTAAAAGACAAGTTACCATGACCGTTCAAAACAGCACCTGTATTTGGGTTCACCAATATCAATAAACCTCAATTAAAGGGCAAAAATTAACCTACTCCACAAGACTCCTAAAAACAACTTTAATTACTTACATAACACACAATGTACTTTAAGAGTGCAACCAATAGGGAAAAGAAATAATTACACGAAGGCAACTACTGAAAGTAGCATCTCTTAACATGTCCGGAAGGCAACTTCTTAACGCATCACAAGCCCTGCAACATAAAAGTCCAAGAACAAATAACTTACAAACATTATTGAGAAAAAATCCAGGGAACTGAGAAGAGGGGGGAGAAGGATATGGGAGCAGTATCTGACAACTGGAATTGCAATCTACTTAACCAACCTTGCATTATCGGACAATCGAAGATAGCAACGAATAATATGTTTCAACAGTCGGGACGATGGTTGTTCAGCAAGGGCTGCAACCATGTTCCCCAAAACTCGACCTACTGCAAAAAACCGTTCTGCTGTGGTACAAATATAATCCAAGCCCACATCATCCAACAGAATTTTTTGAACTATAAACGTTGCAACCTGCCATCAGAAAACTTTTGTCAGACGTTTATGAACCTTAGAATGCAATACCAGGAAGTCAGGACAAGGCCTTGATAAGTTGGGCACAACATGGAAATTGAATGACTGGCTTAAACGGTTAGAAGTATTGAAAAGCAAGGAATGTGTCCATTTCTGCATTTGCAGATATTTCATCACATCATTGTTTCATGGGTAATCATAATCAGGCGCCTCCTATGCAGCTTGGCAGCAAAATTTTGTCAGAAATAAGGGTGATGTAGAAATAATAATAAAAAGAAACAAATTTTGAAGGGGGAAATTTTCAATATGTCAAGGCTTTCAAGTAGGAACAGATCAGATGCAATACTCCTAAATTCTAAAAGGCCAGTTCTCAAGCGCCATGGCAGAGTGCAGGTAGTGACGTCAAGCGCAATAAAATCAGATTACTCAACTGTTTTTGACAATTCACTGCCCATTTCCATAGTGCGAAGGCACAGCGGAATTATCTCTGTCGAGAGAAGGAAACTAATAACTTCTGTATCATCAACCTGGGAAAAGAAAAAGAAAAAGCTCATTCAAAATATAAAGAAATATTTTGCAACTTATTATGACACACAATATATCAGTCTTTTGTGTGTGTGCATGCGTGTGGGCATCTAAGAGAGAGAGAGAGAGGTACAACCAAGTCCTAGTATGTGCCAGACTGCAAGTAAATATTAATATAAAAAGCAGAGTTATACATGAATAATATCCGATACTTTCTTTGTTTAAATGAAGACTATTTGAAACACAATAAATGTTCAGATGAATTAAACATCCCCGTGCTTTACTAACACAACAGGACTCAAGGCCATCTCAAAGAGGGTTATAAGTCAGCTTCAATGACTTCTTAATAAATGCAGATAGTCATCTAAGAACATTTTATTATTATTATTAGGGAAAAAAAAAAAGAAAAAAAAAGGCAGATAGTCATCTTAGAACATTGTGAAGGTGAAGATACCTTTCTCCCCCATCTCAGAGAGGGTTACAAGTCGGCTTCAATTAATAATAGTCATCCAAGAACATTGTGAAGCAGATAATCATCTAAGAACATTGTGAAGCAGATAGTCATCTAAGAACATTTTATTATTATTAGAAAAAAAGAAGAAAAAAGCAGATAGTCATCTAAGAACATTGTGCAGGTGAAGGCTTTACAAACATAAATGCTATATGGACAAAGTCGGCAATCCCATTGATAGCAATATATGAGTCAGGGACGGGAAAGACATGCCAAATTTCTCAGCAATAGTTATTTGGCTACTTGCTTGCCATTCTCTGGCTGAATATAGCTACCGTGGGTATTTTCAGGGCCAATATGTAAGCCAGTGACTAAAAACTCAAATCTCTCTGAAGTCTGCCAACCAAAATTAAGGTTATCCTTCATCAGCTGCAGTATATAATAATAAGGTTCCATCCATCTTGCTTATAGCCAAAATCAAATATGTTTTCTTTTTCTGCTTGCCGTTTATTTTCTCTCATTTTATCCTAAAACCTACTTTGGCCTTGCCCGAGATTAGTAAATAGAATGATTGATTTGCTCATTTACTTCCATCTGCACGAGTGCTAGCTATATAACTGGCATGTAAATGTTCTATACAAAATTTCATGTCTCTGAAGACAATGCAAAACATCAAATTATCACTATCAATTAAAGTGAAATAAGAATTTGCATGAGTTCAAGCAGTATAAACGTCAGCAAGGATGAAATACCTTCACCAAGGCACCAATGACACCTAAGCTAGTCAGCCTCAAGTATTCAAATGGTCTTGACTTGCTTGTTGTATTAAGGAAGGGGTACAGATATAATGGTATATGAGCTGCAAAAAGAAATCTGGAAGTCAGTATTTGAAACCTGAACATTTATAACACATATCGCTTTTATGAATGCCACTACCACCAGATGATCTTTCTTATGGAGAAAGGTCTTAAGGTTCGCCATTTCTTCTGTAAGTACTTTTTTAAGCAATAATGGTGTACAAGGTCTTAAGGTTCCATGTACAATATGTACAAGGTAATTACTGAAAACAAACATAGAAACCAGAACTTCAAAAGAGGTCATCAAACCAGGAAGACCGCCCCCCCCTTCTTCTTCTTCTTCTTCTTCTTCTTCTCCTCCCGGTGAACTCCCTCTCTAACAAAATCCTCCTATCTCATATGCAGTCCAGTTAAAGCCAATTTGATTTGCCTTAGTATATACCTATATGGGTAGGGCTATTCCAATTGGTTCAAGGTAAGCAGCTAAAGCTACTGCTGAGGGTACCTATCCAACTGTGCCGCTGGTGGAACTCAATTGAAGATATTTGAACAAGAAAGGATTTATACCACCTGACCAGCTAGTTTATATATTATCATCTAGTTAATATATTATACACACCCTTCCAGCAGTTTCAATCACAAACCATTACACTATTTTAACTGGACTAACCTGGTGGAAGGATTTTTCTTTTTCTTTTTAATAGGTGGAAAATATACTAGCAGAATGAAAGAATCGGCACATTTGTTATGGGCTTCATCATAAAAATATGATCTAGTACAAGAGATGTTACAGCTCTCTCCTCCTGCCCACCTTGATCTATCTTCCACATCACCCACAACCCCCCACCCTTTTCTAGCCCAACCATCAGTTTAACCATAGCTTATAATTTTAACATGATCTAATCCATTATACTGTATCAGATACTGCTGTGATTGCTGTTCACATTTGTGGGCTACATCTGTGGTTCAATGCAAATGACAACTTCTGCAAAACGCTATAAAGACTTCCATAAAAATATGCTTAACTTACATATTCTGTTCTCTCGCATGTTAGGCAATTACATCAAGAATATAAGACCAGATTGAAGCAGGTAAAAAGACATGTCAAAGATATCAATAACATTACCATTGAGGAACAACATCCTTGTGTCCGGGTGAGAGGCTACACACTGTAAAAAGAATACATAAAAGAATGCAAAGCATCAGCACAACCTGCAAACAGAGATTCATGAACAAACAACAAGTGATGCAACCTACATTTGTCCTCCTAAAGTATAAAAAGCAAGTAATGTCCATGATGAGGGGAAAGAAAAAAAAAACCTAGTAGCAAGGCTAGAATAGAAAACCAAAGCTACTTTTTGTCAAATTGATTGCAACACATGCACAAGAACTTTATAATTGCGCCAATTTGCTCTATTCCAGAGGGAGTTTAACCATTCTGTAGGATAATTTATAAAAAATCAGTCATATAGGCTTATATAATAAGCCTAAAAGACGTAACAGGAAAGGAATATGATAACCAACAATATTTAAACCACCTGTAGCAGACAGTTACTTCTGCTAAGAACTAACTGACAAAGCCTTCTCCATCTATTTAAGGTGAGCACCAGAAGTATTAAGTAAACTGACATATTTAAACAAGCCAAAGGTGCTTCATCATTGCAATCAAACAACTCAACTCCAAACTCACCTTCTAAAGATGATGACATAATTGTAGTCCAAAATTAAACAAAATGAAGTATAAAGTTCATACAATACTGGAAGGTTCAAATATGAAAAGGAAAAACGTTTTACCTGAAGAAGTGCAAGAGCATTGCAAACTCGATTCGACTGTGCAGGAGTTAGATTTGGCGGTGATAAAACAGGGTATATTGAAACAATCTCCTGCAAGTAGAAAAAGGTTTACTTATCAAAAAAAAAGTAGAAAAAGGTTCAAAATTATGGAAAGAAAGCATCATAAGATCCTGTCTGTGAATCACAGATCAAAATATTTCCAATTTTGGAGATTCAACTTCTAAGGAACAAAAGCAAAACGTATAATCACAAGAGCAAACAAAAAATCTTGCTTGTGTAAAGTGATTATTTAGCATGAAAAGAATAATTCAAATACAAAACCTCCACATGCAATGACATAAGTTCACTGATAATGAGTTGATATGTCAAATCCTTATCAAAAGAAAAAAGACAAAGAAGAAATACTTTGAAACCACATGTTTAAACCAGCTATATCAATATATAAAATTGCAACTGAGATCACAAGATAGATTGACCATTTATCAACTAGCGAACCACAGGATAATTTTCAATCTATAATATAGTTTTTTTTTTCACTTGATTCCTTCATCATCCCTCCTCTCCTGTGTAGTGATATTCACCATTTGTTCTGTTTACTCTTATTTGGAGTCTTCTGAAAATGGGAACACTGGTTCATGAAATCTTAGAAGTTACTCGTGCTTTTCATATTGGAAATTAGAAACAGTAGATTCTCTTCTTGATCTACTCTATTTTTAATCTCCCACTAGGTGTAGAGGACGATAGCTTTGTTTGGAAGCTGAAGTGTAATGATGAATTTGATGTCCATTCTTTTTATGAGGCTTTGAGAGGATCTAATCGGGAGTTGTTTCCTAAGAAGGTTGATTCTGTGGCTTGGACATGTAAATTGGGGAAGATTTTAACTGTAGATCAGTCATCAAAAGGAATACGATTCTTGTTAATTGGTGTTGTATGTGCAAGTCTACTGGAGATTAGGCTAAACATCTAAGGCCTCATTACTCTGTCACTCGAGATTTCTGGTCTTCCGCTTTTTCATTGTTTGGAGTTCTTGAATGATGACTTTGAAGGTTATCATGTAGGAAGGGCTTTTGGGAAGGCATAGTAATGAATCAATATGTAATGCTACTCCTCTATGCATAATATTGATTATCTGGAGGAGAGAAATAATTGGACCTTTAATGGTGTTGAGCTTTCTACAATTCAGCTTAAATCTTTATTTTGAGATAATTATATGAGTAGATACTTGTTTTCAGATGCTTCCAGCTTTCTTCCTTTTTTCAGATTTTCTAAGCTAGCAAATTGTGCTAGCAACTGGGGAAGGAATTTCAAGGAAATTCTTTTATAAGACCAAGTATATAAGCTATTAAGACCAATTCTTGACAAAACATGAAGAATATGGTACAAAAGGGGGGGAAACAATGAAAGAACATAAATTGACGATCAAAAAGAGCGTACCTGTAACAGTGCAGCAATAGTACCAAAAGAATTCCACAACAATGGAGCCAAATCTTGAAATAATTCTCTTTTCTAAAATAGAAAAAGAAACAAACATAAATTTATTAGGCATACCTGTATAAGTGCAGCAATAGTACCAAAAGAATTCCACAGTGAAGGAGCCAAATCTTGAAATAATTCCTTGTTCTAAAAAATGAAACCAAAAGGCAGACACAAGTTTATGATTATGATTGCAGCATACAATGGCTAACCATTCAAAGATAAGAACACGGACATAATTCATCCAAAAATTTCAACAAAACCAATCATTGCACAAGTCTAAATTCATCCCAAGTGTTTCATAATCTATATTGTTTACTTGAAAAAGACAAAACAAATGATAATAAAGTCAAAAAGATTCTCATTTGGGATGGAAAAAAAAAAAAAAAAGAATTTTCTTTTATAAGCACAGGTACTTAGGTGTCTCATAATCCAAAGCCCTTGCTACGGTATCAAACTACTAGGTAATTTACCTCAACGGCTATAACAAATTATTTATGTTCCTACACATATTCAAATTAAGGAGACAAATTTAAATCTTTTTTGACAGGTAAGACAAATTTAAATCTAGAGCTTATAAAGAGATAATAACATCCCTTTTTCTCTATCCCAATGGAGGGGTAGGGAGTGAATGCCTTAGTTTAACAACAAAGGAGATTTGCAAGACGGTTTTCAAAATATAAAATTAATTATAAATCATCCCAGTCAGGAGATAATAAAAATCTATCAATTCTAGACCAACAATGGGTTATGGTTATGGAGATATAATAGTTAGTCACATGGGTTATATCCGGAGGGGTGGCAGATTTGTTAGTGTAGTGGCGTGGTCAGCGTGGTAATATTTCAGCTAAGGAGGTGTGGTGAATAGCACCATTGTGTCTTATGTGGATCATTTGGTGAGAGCAAAATGCAAGATGCTTTGAAGATTAAGAAAGGTCAATGGAAGAGCTCAAAAAGTTGCTTATTCAAACATTGTTCCATTGGACCGAAGCTTGTAGTGTGACTAAGATTTTCACCATGTCTCAATTTTTATCTTTATGTTCCTCTTTTTGTCTATAGTGGGGCTTTTCTTTGTATACTTCCTGTGTACTAGGGTTACGCCCCTCTATGCTTTTCAATGAATCACTTATTTATAAATAAAAAAAATTATAAATCATATTCAAATTCTATAATATCTCAATTCTCTTTTTTTTTTGATAAGTTAAATTCAAATTCTATAAATTAATATCTCAATTCTCATAAACAAAAGTTCTATACTTATCAAAAAAAATAATATCTCAATTCTTAATTGAGTCCAAGGAAGTGTTAGTCACATCTGTGCTATTACTCCAAAATGACTAGTCAAATTACCATTAGAACTCCCTAGAATCACTTATAAAGTTTAGTTTCACATAGTAAGGATCCAATGTGTGACTTAACACTCATGAGTATCTTTATAATCTACCTACTCAATGTGGGCAATTCATCTTCCCAATGTGGGACTAATTTCTTATGGTGTCATAATCTCCTCCAATCAAATTCCTTAGGTCCTCGTAATGACCTAAGTCATGCAATGCTCCAATGATACATGGTATTACTAAGTTGCTCAAATACCATTTGTAACGACTTAGGGAAAGCACTAGATACATATGTGCTATCACACCAAAAGAACTAGTTTAAGTTACAATTGAAGCTCCCTAGAATCTCTTACAAAATGTATAACTAGTTTTTAGAGGTATGATGTGTCGATTTAAATGCCCAATTAACTTATTACAACACAATGATTTAGTTGTCAATGAATTAAATAGTGTTGCTAATCTTTAAGAGCATCTAAGCTTTGAACAAAGAAGCTCCAGATGAAAAGTAGACAGCAATAAGTTATAAAAAAGCTCCAATCACTTGAACTCAAAGTTTCTTGATTGAGACCCTAATTATGAACATGATCAAAAAGTCTCACTCGTTGCCAGAACTTCTCTCTATTGGCTATCTCCATAACAATGCAAGTTTAAAATCATGGTTTAAATTTGATGCTGCTGACATGAAAGTTTAGGATACATTTGCATATATGTATATATACATTCATCAAAAGATTATATCGCATACATTCAACATTATAAGCCCAGTGTATTAGGTAATGAATGCAGTACTTTCAATCAAATACCACCGTAATTGTTTCTCAAGGTGTATCTAAATGTTAGAATAGATTTATCCATATTTTGTAATAGAGAAAACTAAACTTACCCTCCTCAATCTACTACCCAATATCCCTCCAATCTTTCAATTTGTTTAATGTACCCTAGTGATTTACCATTTTTTTTAAAAAGTGATTTACTATTGAGATTGCAATGTCCCCGTTTCCCCCATGCAGTGAGTAGGCTATTTTTTAAAAAATAAAATAAAAAATTAACGTTTTTAGCTTCTTTTTTTAGGGGTATTTTTGTCTTTTTGGGGGCAAAGGGGACATTGCAACCCCAATGGTAAATTGGTATGGTAGATTAACCAAATTAAAATATTAAGGGGACACTACAAATGGGGTGGCCAATTGAGGTGGTTAAGCATAATTTTCCTCTTTCTTTTTTTTTTTTTTTTGATAACGGGGGTATCTAGGGCTTTGCCCCGATATTCCCTTTTTTAATATTATGAAGCATAATGATCATTATAACAACAGTCATCCACACTATTGGAAACCTAGTCCATCAACCCTTGAAACCAGTTTGTTTTCCCATTCTAGCATGTCACACTCATTGATTTACTCATCAAAATAATATCCAGTTTAAAAATTATAACTATTTTAAGAAAAACCAATTAAATCTAAGTATGAGTGAGACCACCATGACAGTTCTGAGGTCATAACCCATGTTGTCTACAAAACTACGTATGAGTGAGACCACCATGACAGTTTGAAGGCCATAACCCATAATGTCTACTTGTTTGTTACGTGTTCATGTCATTTATGTCAATCTCCATTTTCCAGAACACCAAACCAATTTAAACCCAAAACCGCTATAGCATGCACAATACAGCAGTGCTTTTGTTTTTTCCCCTACAAAACATGAACAACTAGGATCCTCTAGATTTTTTAGAGTAAATCCACCGTGGAATCCTTGAAATCTTTGACCACTATTTTCAAAGAAAGTTATTAAGCTTTTGCCAACTCAACATAACCACACTTAGAAGATTTCAATTTTTCCTAATTCATGGTGTCCCACTTAATGGGAAATGCTGAAGTAGCACCATTTATTTATTCAAAACGTAAGGCACAGGGTACATAGGAAGTATACAAGAGAAAGCCACCTAGCTAGTACGACAATGGCACCATTTAATTTAAAAATGGTGATTAGGATTTTAAAAACTCCACGGTGGAAGTATCTTTAGAAACCTAGATCCTGATCCATAACAAACCTGCCAAAGCTAACATTTCCACCTAAAACGGGCAACATATAACAAATTCATCAAGAATTGAATCTAGGTACCCTAGTTAATCTTGACGATCCTGATCCATACAAATTTACAAAACACGCCAAAGTTAATGATTCCATCTAAATCGGGTAACATAATTACATCCATCAATAATTCAATATTGGTCTCGATGTCCAGTTTGATTACCAAGAAATTTATTACATTTTTCTAAGTGAAGCAGAAACTTAGAATGGTTAAACAGCACTCCTGCTCCCCACACCAAAAAAAAAAAAAAAAAAAAGGAACCCCCAAGAAAAGGAAAAAGAAAAAGAAGTCTCCACGCTAGTTCCACTATACAACTGAGGCGAGCTTCTTAATCGGCATCAAATAAACAAAATTCCACTCTCATTTCATTTCTTTTCCTCAGTTTTCTCAGCAACCAAACAATATGCAGTCAATCAAAGACAAGAAACATCATTCCCCGATATTTCCCGTGTTAAATCAGAATCCCTAAGAAAATTCAATGAGCAACTAATAAAAAAAATGAACAAAAAAAACCTAGGAGCAATATATCGGCATAGATAGAATATTAATGATAATAACAGAAAGATCAAATCGAATCATTCCATTGCGATTAGTTACCTTAGAGAGTTCGAGAAGGGCGTTCTCACGGAGCTCAGGGTTACTGAGGTCGAGAACCAAGTGCTCGGCCGAGGCCATTTTCCGGTCCTTAGTCGCCGGAGCTCCGGCGCCGCTCGGGGCCGACGCGCTCGGACCCCCAAACGGCGCGTTCATGGAGAGCGATTGGGGAAGATTCGCCATCGGTTTAAGGAACACGCACTACCTCACTTTCTATTGAGAGATAGAAGGAGGGTCTTTGGTGTTTTTTATTTTTTATTTTTTATTTTTGGTTCTTATGTGGGAAAGTTTAGTTGGGGTTTCGGAGAGGGAACGCCACGTGCTTTGCATGCGCGTCGGAAGGCCTGTAGAGTTGTTTGGTTTAAAGGACACGGGTACTCGCGCTGTCGTGTCGCGTGAGTTCACTTTCCAAGGGCATTTCATTTCGTGTCCCACGGCCACATTGTTTTTTCTTTCTTTTCTTTTCTTTTTTCTTTTTTCTTCTATAATCAAATGTATATGATTTGAAAAATATTTGAAATATTATAATTTTTACTATATATAATTCACCTAAGTAAAATATCCACCGCAAATTAATTAAATTGAAAAGTCAGTTTTTGCTTAAATCATGTCAGTAATTATGAACTCTCAAGTCAATTTATAAGAAAACTTGTTAAAACAACTCCAAGTATCCCTAGCAGCACGCTTATAATTTCCACTATTATAATTTGACTTACGAGATTGAATTTCAATGTTTTTTTTTAAAAAAAAATTCATACGAAAATTATTCGTTCTAAGGTGTTCATTGTTGTATAGTTTAACCATTGGAATTATAAAAAAAGAAAAAAGATTTACATTACAAACTGAAAAGGCTTTGAGGATATTCATATTTAATTTTCTAACCAAAACAACAATAAGCCCTTTACATGCCTTTCTCTACTTATATAATTATATTCCAAACTTCCTATTATCATACTCTATTATCTCATCTTGAATTCAGAACTACCCAATTGTAAACTTGGGCCGATATAAGATCAATATCCGATATTAGTGCAGCAAAGCTTCCAATATTCTATACCTCCAAAAAGAACCACAAACAGATGGAGAATTGGTAGGTCTGGTGCTTCCCTTCTGAATGAGAAGTTGATATTAGCTTATCCTTGGAAATCTGCTGCATAAATTCTTTTTTGAGACAGAATACTGGTCATATTCTTAAGATCCGATTTAATTTGTAAACCTGCAAAGACAAAAAAGAATTTACCTCCACATCAAACAAATTCAGGTGATAAATGATACTTAGTTTTAGAGACTATTTTGAGCATGGAATATTTAGTTGAAGCAAGCGTTTGTTGAAGCTGGTAGTGAGCAGGACTTAGATAAGTAGAAACGAAGCAGAAATGACTCAATGCAGAAGCCTCTGAAAATGGCAAGGAAGCAACCAGCCTTTTCATGCTCATTTGCTTATTTTACATCATATATCAAAGAGCAAGTAGTGTATATGATGTTTACAATCATTTTATATGAATTGTGGTAAGAGGTGGAACTAGAACTTGACGGAAAAATTGGGGGTAAAAAATAAACTTTGTAATGAGAATACTCATAAAAACATTTACTTTGAGGCCTTTTACAATTTTTAGGGGCCGAAACCCCCACCCATAAACGTGGTTTCGCCCCTGTTTGTGGCGACCTATAGGATGTGTTCAACCTCCTCCTTGTTTGTAGCAAAGAATATAAAGCATTCAAGTTGATGTGCAACCAACAGAAATCCAGAACACAAAAAATGCAAGAGAATGTACCAACCTGGGCAGTCCGATTAGGCAGGGGCACTTCTAAGCAGTTTCGGAGGCCATCAACTCTGCATAGACAGAAATGTCAGATCAAGATAGAAGAAAAAATGTTGGGAAGGTAGGAAAGATTCAAGAAAGTAAATAACTACCTTTTGCTAATGGTTCTTCGAAGATATTGGTTGTCCTTCATCCGCCCTAGACCTCCATACTTTATTTCATCAGTATTTAATATAACCTGTTTCATTATAACAACTCTCATATTGATCTGCAGTATCTCTGAATGCAAAGGTTGCCACAAAAATTAAAACCATTCAATTTAACAAAGATAACTAACTTAGTTGATAATGCCAAACACAAACACTATAGAGCCGTATCACGGTTTATATATTGTACTTGAGGTGCCTTTGACACCCAGTATCTTCGTATAAATGGCCGTACCCAGATCACAATGATAAAGTGTTTTAAACAATCAGGAATTAAAGCTTCATATCTGAACAATAAAAGAATTACAAATACATTAACACTTACTTGATACTCTCCAGCTTCCTCTACACCTACGCTGTACCTTTCATAAGAATCTGTTGGATGAAAATTGAATATGAAGAGAAGAGGACCTCGCATGTAAGAGATTACCTGTAAATTGCAAAGAAAGTACTGATTTCTGAAGGGCAGCAGTTATAAACAAAATAATGGTACACCATGCACCAACTACATAATGTATGTGTTTGTGCTTTTTGTACAGAAAAATAAGAGTAAAAAAATCGCTGTTGGACTCCAGGAGACTTGATGTAGATAAGGTACATTGAGTTTAAACAGAGAAATCATTATTATAAAGCTAAACGACTCAAGGTTTGACAGTACTATCAGAACTTATTTCTATAAGAAACGCTGAATGGGGAAACTAAAACAAGTAGCAACACCAAGAGCTTATTTCCTGGAAGAAGTAAGAACTCTGGCCTTCCAGATACATAAAAGCACATAGACATTACAAACCTTACCACAAA
Organism: Corylus avellana; assembly: GCF_965113065.1. Lineage (NCBI taxonomy): Eukaryota > Viridiplantae > Streptophyta > Magnoliopsida > Fagales > Betulaceae > Corylus > Corylus avellana. The sequence continues at coordinate 2,194,414 of NC_142492.1, forward strand.
CGAATTGGTGAAGCGTAAAAACTGGTTAACTGAGCTGAATATGTATCAAGTAATTGAATCGAAAAGCAAGTTGCCATACCATGTTAGTGTCATTAACATGGTGAACATTCGATAAACCTCTTGAAAGTATTCTCTCGTTTTCATCAAACTTCATCAAGTCCTAGAAAAGAGGAAAAAGTAACATGATCTGTTACCATAATATCAAAGTATTTCCTGCTTAATCACCAAAACATCTTTAAAAGGTCATAAAATAAGCCCAAATGGCAACTTAAACCAATATTTTTTCACCATAGAACCAAGAATAAATTATACTAACTCTAATATAAATACTGAGCAGTTCAGCATTTTTTGACAACAGCCACTATAATATCCAAGTCACTTCTCACAGAAAGGAAACCCTGATGTTATCACGTAAGCATGCCATGATGACAAGAATAAAAATTTGTAATACAAATCATTAGATTGACACCTTATCGAAAGAAAATAAATCACGGTGCACTCCACTTGCCAAAAGATCCCAACGACGGTTAGCAAGTTGAAATGAGAAATTGTTGCTTGGCATTGGGAACTCGACCCGCTGGAACATGAGAAGATTTTCAGTCACATGAAATAAAGTATATATGAATAGTACAGGAAATGTAACCTTACCTTTGGATGCCCAAATTCATTGCCCATGAAGTTCAGGTAAGCATGACCACCAATCGTAAATGTAATCAATCTGATCATCTACGTCAAGTCCAATGAAAAATAAATAGTTACTACAAGAAGTGAATAGATATAAACCAATCAAAATCACGAAATTTTCTACATAAAATAAAAATATTTGCTTCACACTCCACCTAAAAATGCTCCCTTTTTACATTATTGACATACATTATATGTATATAATATCAATAGTATTTCAATACAAATGTTACAAGTGAGAGAGAGAAGGGGTGGGGAAGGAAAAATATATAATAAATAAGAGGGAGCTAGTTTTGGGCACCCTGTCTTTTCAATAAACAGAAAGCCTTTTTCGAATAATGCATTTCATTATTAAATATATCCTACATCGGAACATGTTCTTCTGCTATCCAAAACAGTGGCCTAAGGACAAATAGAGAAAGAACTTTTTGTGTAGCAAAAAAAAAAAGAAGGAATTTCCTTTACCTAAATTGTTTTTTTCACTTATCAAAAAAAAAGGGAAAAGGATAAGGATTACAACAGTGGGTACATATCATACTTTGTGTAAGGAACACCCTCTAAGCAATGATTCCTTTGAGCCAGGAGAATGCTCCCTGATTTCACCAAACAATATTTCTGCAAACGACCGCCCTCCAGATATTGACTGACATGCAAGATTGTAATGGCAAGTTATAGTAATAATATAATACATAAGTAAGCTAAAATCTTTAAGATAAATTATGTCCTTATATGGAAAGAGTTAAGATGTGGAAGAAAGGATTAGAGCATATGGTTACTTGATTGTGATTTTCAGCATACATAAGCATCTTCTCTGCATATTGTTTGTTCCCCATTAATGTGCTGATTATCTGCAGTATAAATCTAATTCAATAAATACTGGAATCATGAAATGGAAAATAAACATTTAAAGAATTAACTACAAAAAAGCATAGTCTCATTAATCAAACAATACAACCTTGCTCATGCTCCATTCATGGTCAGGAACATCCTCGAGAAAAGATGACCACATCTCTGACACGGAAAGATTAACATAATAATCAAATCCCAATCCACCCTGAGAAGCCGGCTCGCACAAACCAGGATAAAAGGTTGCCTAAACAATAAAACAAAGCAAAGAAAATTTGATAAAAAAAAAAAAAAAAATTAAATTAAATTTAAAAATAAAAAAAAAACAAAAAAAAAAAAACAGAAAACACAATGAAAAAAACCTATATAATATGCCATATGAAGGAAAAGGACTCAAGAAATGAATAAATAACAATAGATATCCATAGGACCGCCCGCTAACTGCTTTTGGAAGCGGTTAGTAAAAACCGCTAACCACCTAGCGGTTAGTTGTGTTTTCAAAACCGCTAACCGCTTTATATATATATATATATATATATATATATATATATATATTATTAAGTAACATTAGTGAATATATATTAATTGTATATAATTTATTTAATATACAATAAAAATATATTGTTTGTATGTTATATAATGTAATATTAAGTTTTTAAAAAGATGAGTTGGGCATGAAGCCAAGAACACTGACGCATGGGGAGTGAGGTTTTCAATTTGCCTCTTGGCCTTGTCCCAGACTCCCACACGGACAACTACAAGTGTTTTCAATTGCCTCTTGTTTGTCCCACATCGAAAAAAAAAACCCATCACTTCCATCTTCACTCATCTATATAAAGCACATGTCCTTCCCTAATCCTCTACATATTGCCTTAGTCAAGCACTTAAGCTAGGCGAGCCAAGAGCCAAACTTCGAGTACTCAGCTAGCCAGGGAGAATGGCGAGTTGAGCCAAGCACAATTTTTTTTTAAAAAAAAATTCCTTTAAAAAACGGTTAACCGCTAACCATTTAAATAATCGTTGGTTAACTGTATAGACGGTTAGCGAATGCGGTTATGGTTAGCGGTTTTCACCCCTAGATATCCAAAAGAATAAAGTATTAACAAAATTTCCTAGCATGATAAAAAGAGAGAATACTTTTTAGAAACTAACTGCAAATCAAATCATGGGCAAATGATATAAATGAAGCAAGACATTTTCTTAGCACTTCATTTGTAAAAAAAATTAAAAAATAATAATAAAAAATAAATAAAGAAGAAGAAGAAGAAGTTTCATGCCATCAAGAAAAAGTTACCCTAGCTCAAGCCAGATATGAAAACACTTTCTCAACCCAACCAGCTTGGAAGGGTTGTGTTAAATAGACGATCCGACAGAGAGTTTAACATATGACAAAGTTACCAAACATGCCTTCCTTTTTCCCTTTTTTTCCCTATTCTCTCGGATCATATTTTTTTCCTTTTATTACTTCCACTTTTTCATTTCTTTTTTTCTTTGTAAGTAACACATGTACCTAGTGGCTTTTGAACCAATGGCTTCACCCTCCACGCTATTCTTAAGGGGGAGAAGATGTCATTTGAAGGAATGGCAAAAGACTAAAAGTTTTTTTTTATTTTTTATTTATTATTATTTTTTTTTTATAATTGAAAAGCAAAAACCAAATGGCGCCAAAAATTTATATAATCTAATTCACTATAGTAAAGAAATCATATCATAGTTCATAGTAATTAATAGAAAAAACCAATATATTATCTGCTGCTAAATTAGAATTATAAATAAAAGAATTTTTGTAATTATGTTGAGATAACTTCCTGATGTCTTTTGTGCGCATGTGCAGTTAATAGATGCTGTGTATTTCATTTAAAATTCAATCCATACTATTACTTTCGAAGAAAACAAAGAAATTGTCATATACTTTTGATGGTGAAAGAGAAAAAGATGCAATTAAATTTGTTGAGTTTTTAGAGGAAATAGAAGTGAACAACATGAAATACTTGCATCTTCAGCAATTGTTACTATATTTGGGTGAAGAGCATGCAGGATCTCATTTGCCAAAATGAGGTACAGTAATGCATCCTTGTCAACATATTGATTACAGTACCTGCAATAGAACACAGTTTACAATCAAATAAAATGTCAACTAACCTTGACCATAAACGAGATGGGACAAACAATGAAACCAGCTGGATTCATGAATAATTGTGAGGCTGAATACAGGGCACTGAAGTAAAATGATATAAGGTCAAAAATCATCAGTTCGATATTTTAGTGCCCAATGCAGTTACATCTGTCAACAATTTAACCATTTCTTGGGTGTTAGTTAATGCAAATCAGAAGTCCCATATATCAGGAGAACCAATTAAAATCTTCTGTATATAAGATCAGAGTGTAAAGCATAAAAGTCATGGTTTTAGTCAAATATAGCTTGCAAGCCAAACCTTCCCTAGGCTAATGAAAGGCTGCACATGAAAGCAAGTCATTTTTTTTAATACCAAAGGGATTGATGCCATATTTTTGGAATATAAAGTGCACTTGTTAAGCTTAAGATAGTCTGACGTCAGTGTCATAAAAATGAATAAAGTAGATGGGGGTAATGTGGAAAATGAAAAAGTTCCAACAGATGCCTTACTCCTCCAAGTCCCCAGTAAAAGAAGCAAAACCATTGTGCGTATACATCATGGATGAGAGTGAATGGAACTGGAAACCATCAATCTGATACTCCACAACCCACCTGTTCAAACATCATTGCATAAGCAACATTAACATTATCCTTTCAAAGGGGCCATGCCAGAAAAGAAATATTCAGGTTCCCCAAAAATAAACTACTAGCAGATATATCAGCACAGACCAATAGGCTGAAAAGAACAGTGCAATCACATTCGTCCACTAATGCTTTAAAAAAAAAAAAAAGGATGACTGCTTCCTTTGCAGTTACCAGTTCAGATTTGAGAGAAGAAAATGCAGCACATCAAGGTCGCCATATTTGAACATTCTGGTACCCCAGTATTTGTGATGCCCTCGTTTGCCTATTCAAGTAGGAAACATTGAATGCAGAAATAAATGATATTTGAATAAGAGAACAAAGGTTAATTGATCAGTCTGTAAGCTCATTGCACCGATTTTGACCCTTTCAATTGTACAACAAAAACGTTTATGAAGGACATCTGTTTAGAGATGGAATAATACTATTATTCACACTCATTTCACATCGGTTGACATAGTGTGCTTTAAGTAGCTAATATGGGAAACCACTAAAAGTTCGTCATGTCAGCTAGTGTAAAATGGGTGTGAAGAGTAGCATTACTCTTAGAGATAATACAAAAAGATGAAAACTGGCTCATAACTACATATGATATCCAAATATGTGGTTCATCAGCACATACAGCTTCCAAAATACTATATGGGCAAAAGTAACTTACTCTAAAACTTCATAGCAAACATATGGAAGCTTCTAAGGAAAAGAATTATTTTTCATGGTGAAAAATATCTCAATGCATGCAAGACTTCAAAAGTCTTTGTTTATATTCTTTACCTGTTGTTGATTGACCTTATAATGGTTCGGTTTATATGTACTCCTACAAATTAAGAAAAGGCATTCTTGCATTAACAGGACCACGGTCCACTTTTCCCCACTAGTCAGTTACAAAAACCAATGCCCCTAGTCACTAGAGACACATCTCTCTCTCTCTCTCTCTCTCTCTTGCTTGACCACAGATGCAAATTATGTTTCAGGACCCTATCTTAGTTACTATATGATTCCACAAGGCATGTGCCTCGGCAGCTGAATGCAGTAAAGTAGGTTTGATGGCATTTGCTCTTCAGCAAATGAGGCTTGCACCCTTACAAGTTACATGTCACAGACTGGGACTGCCACATTTTATTTGGTTAGTAAGTTACACATGTATTCATTTGGTCATGAACCCAAAACCTCACCCTCTAGAGGAAGTGTCATTTGAGACAGAGCCTATTGGCTAGGGATAGACATATTTTAAAAAGCTTGGATGCGTTTTATCTCCACTAGACAACAAGGCATGCCCCAGGAATGTTTGTTAAGATACTAAGCATAATACATACAGAACTGAAGTTTTTCTTTTTCTTTTTTTTTGAGGGGGTAGTATACCTTCACTCTCAGTGGCTTGATGTAATTCTATAATTTCTATTGACATCCCCTTCATTTCAGTTGTTTTAATCATACCCCTTGAGATATCCAATTATTCCTAATGTATTAGTTCTTGTTAAATCATCAACAAAAATGAGTCATTAAAGTAATTAAATAACACGGGATGTGTGGTTATAGAAAGAAGCAAGTAATGAGAGTGTAGGATCACGTGCATCCCATATGACTAACTTCTGTTAATGATTTAAAGAGAAAACTGGATGGAAGTAGCTGATTAGAACAATTGGATACCATATGAGGCGTGGTTAGAAAAACTGGAAACCTAAGAGTGTTAATAGAAATGCATTAAATTATAGGATCTATAGATGCATTTTACCTTGTTTTTTCTTCCCCAAGAACATGAGCCAGATCACAGACAAGCTCATTAAGCCACAGCAGGGAAGCAAAAAGAACTAACTTGGAGGAGAGACCTACTGTCAATTAAAGAAGAGGCACTAGGAGTTTGAACATATACCAGTATGAAAGTAGCAGTCATTTGATCCATCAAATAGTGACAGTCCAACCATCTCATCTGCAGCTGAGTAAGAATGGACAATGTCTAAGAACACCAGCAGTCCTAGTCCTGTAAAATGTAAGATATATTTGACAGTGAACAACAAAGGACAGAAAATTTTGGTAAGAAATACAAATTTTTATGCCAAAAATAGAAATAGGTGGGCATGTCTAAATATTGCACGGTGAGATATTTCGTAGTTAAACAGTAAATGTATTCAATGAGGCTTATTGAATTTTCATACTACCTGCTACTTGTGTGTATGTGAATATTTTTGTTTCTTTATAAGCAGTGTATGTCTATAACATTGTACAAATCTATATGAGTATCTTCACTTTTTCTTCTAATCATCTTTTCAGACCAACTGTACTATATGATGCAATATAAATATAATTTTTATTCCAAGAAGATGTAGCTCTCACATATCCTATTAAGCTGACGAGAACTCATTCAGCCATTTGAAAAGGCATCAATAAAATATTTAAAATGAATCAATAAAATGAAAGGCATCAGATAAAGAATGACAACCATGTGCTTCATCAACCAAGCGCTTGAAGTCATCAGGAGTGCCATATCGACTGCTAACAGCAAAGAAATTAGTAACCTGCATTGCCAAGAGATGTTTGATCAGATTCATATCTAGATCAAGTTGCATATAATTTAAAAGCATGGATCAGGCTCTGGTAATACAAAGCCTATATAATTTAGAAATCTGAAGCTCCAGCAGGTTAAAAACAAAAAGAAAACAGTGAATACTGACGTCCGCAATTTAGGGAACTCTAAAGTTATATATTAGCAATTTTTTTGTAGTTGGAAAGGACAAGGAAAAGGGAAAAGAAAAGTTTAACTCACTCGATAACCAACAGTAAAATAATCTTTGTGCTCCACAACACCAATCAACTGGATTGCATTATATCCAGCTTCTTTTACATGAGGAAGGACCTGTATTGAAAATAATATGGTGCATAGCTGAAAAAATTGAATAACACATCACCGTATTGAAGGGGTAGTGTAATAAAGCAACAACCAGGGAGTTACCTTCTCTGTAAAATCATTAAAAGAAGATATTTTTGGCTCTGATCCACAAATTCCAACATGGGATTCATATATGCGCAATGACTTTGGTTTTTTTGGGTGTGTGTATTTCCACTTGTATGCGGATTCAGGGGGTGGTTCCCAGTGGATCGCAAAAGCCTGCTTTCCATCTGAATCTGAGTAAAATCAACATTTAGATTAAGTACTTCTAACGAGACATGCCCAAAAACTTGTAAAAGATGTGAAATAATTACAAAGGAAAAAAAGAAAAAAGAAAAAAGACTGCTATAAAGATGCTCCTAACAAAATAAGTGGTAGCCACTAGAGTTACAAGCAGACAAAGTACTCCATGTATTTCCTGTGCTTAGCACTTGCAGTAAATAGAAATTGCACCTCGCTGCCGCAGATTCTACATTTAAGGCATGCGCTGATTTAGGGAAAATGCTCAAATCTCAAAATTGATTGCACAATATATTGATGAGGCTAGTAATAACAGAATCAGGACCCCGAGTATAATGACCCACAAGAAAAAACCGATGGAAACAATTCAGTATGCCAAAGATGAGTCAATCCATACCCACAAATCACCTCACCACACTGGCATACTGCCTATATATATATAAGTAATCGAAAAATATCATTAGAAGTGTAAGGCGTAGTGGTGGGTCCCTAAGTTCAGAAGTTGAATGCTCAAATACATGAGGCTCCCTTCAGCGTTAGACTTGTTCAATAAATAGTTGTAGCTTATAGGAACAAGATGCATAATCATATTGGCTAGTCCTGCATATGCAAGGTGGACAACCTAAAAGGAATCATACTACTAACATAACTTCATATCAGAACCTTCAGCACAATGTTTACATAAGTATATATCCATACATAAATACATTGATAGAAATGTGTATTTAAGTGCGTGCACGAGTGTATGTTATATATATTATGAGAGAGAGAGAGTCAATATGGTTGTTGGTCATTTGCATCACAAAGATATTGTCTTTATTTATTATAAACTGTATTTTTGTACAAGTAAAAGAGACAAGAAATCGCACAAGAGGATCTGTTGCGCAACAAAAAGATACAATGAACAAAAGACTTCTGGTAGGTGCAAATTACCTGGTTGCACATAAGTAGCCCAAGCTGGCACTCGTTCCAATGGTCCACTAGGAGTGTTAAAATAGACCCTGTATTTGCTTCCATGAGGAATACCTGGAGAGTACTTTTTCATCCATGCCTTCCTTCCTTTACGTGTCTCTATCCAGTATGCCAAGGGAGGCTTCTTAGAACGAATTTTCTTTAACCATTCAGGACTACTAATCACATTAAAAATGTCATACTCTTTTTCATTATCAATCACATCCAAAGGAGGTAAGTTACTAGGTGGGTCATTTTTATGCTGTTCTTTCCATGCCTTATATCTTGTTTCTGGATCTGGCATTTGTCCCATCATTTCTTCCAGATCCTCTAAAGATTGCGGTCCATTAGGACCAAATATTTGCTCATACAACTTTGCTGGCACCTCAAACCGGTTTTTAACAAATCGGTCCTCTCCAGGTTCCCAGTACTCATCATTTGCTTTCTTGAAGATCTCTTCAATGGTAACACCACTGTCACCTTTATCATAGTCATCAACATAGTTATACTGTTGAAAATAGAGTTCATCCGGCTTTTCTCCCTCCCTCAACTTATCTTCAAGAATAACAAACCAGTATCCATAATCATCATGGCCGAAATGACCCTCTCTTGCACAATTTTCTTGAGGTGACCAACCATTGAAATCACCAACCAGTGCACAATAGCGAGCACCTGTATTCAACATGCTTAATTTTTTTTTTTATAAGTAAAAAAAATTTAAAATTCACAACATAGGAGAAGCAGGACTTGGACAAAATGGAAGTCGGATCTAAGGGCAGATTACAAAATGATGATAATGGCCATTGCATCCAGTTATCAGCCTAGACAATCTGTGTCTAGTAGCAATGAGTCATCCTAAATATGGCTTAGGATGGAAGTCAGCATATATTTCAGATAGAAGAAACGCAATTTTTAGTTCAACAACTGAGCTGAAGAAGATACAAACCGAAGGATTAAGTTTAAAAAATCTAAATTGTCTGATTATTTAACTAATGAGAAAGTTATTGGCCAACTAATTTAAAAACCTGGTAGAAATCAGAAAAACAAAATATAACAAAAAAGTTTGTAATGGTAAGTGGTTTCCTTTTAGATCAGAATTAGAGAAACCTTGAAGCTAAAAATTTTCCTTCATAATTAATCAAATTAGAGAATCACATTAACGAAAAGAAGAAACATTTGAGCATAATGTCGAACCTGGAGCCCAATCCATATAATCAACCCGGTGCTCCACATGGCGATGCATGCCCAATATCTCAAATCTAGACAAGAAACCAAGAATAATCAGCCCTACCTCAACAAAGCCTCAACTCCACCAACACATGTCAGCTACATTGAATCCCTTATGACCAAAACATACCAAAAACAATTGCACACAAATCAAAACTACATCATCTACATTCTCACAAACATATTCAGCATAATTGTTCGATCATTCCATATACTTAATCCTTTCCAAGAATGAGCTTCGAATTTCAAAAATTAGATGTGTCCTACCCACCAAACCAAAACTAGACGACACAATCTAAAAAACAAACAGAAAATATTTTACTAAAAAAAAAGTCAAAATCGGATTTTATAGGACTAACCCAGAAGACATGTCCCTGAGATTGACGTGACGGTTGAAAATTTCATCTTGGAGGTCCTTCAACGCTTTATGCCTGCATAATTTGATTAAAACAACATGTACGACACTAACAATTTACTAAAGAAAAAGCAAAAAATCTATTACATCAAATTTCCATCCTCTTTCTCTTGCTAACACTTTCTTTTATCAACCAAACACACCACCACATTTTCTTCTTATTTTTAACCCCCCTTTTTTTTTTCTCTGATATCTTGTTTATACATACCTTTCACGGAGGAAATGAGCGAAAGCTTTATGGGAAATTCCGAGTTTGGTAAGAAAGCCAACTGGGTCAACCCCTTTCTTGCTCTCTGCCACGTTCTTCTTCTTCTGGGGGTGTTGTTGTGATGGTTGCTCCGTGGCTGAGCATATGATCTTTATTTTTCTGGGAAAGGTAAGCCTTTGCTGTCTGTGTTGGGACTGGAATTGGATGAAGTTGTTTGGGTAGAGGGAAACATTGGTTAGGAGAGAAAGTGAAGTCATTGCGAGGAGTAGGAGTAGCTGTTGAAGCTGAAAGCCTGAAACAGAGTGACAGTGTAAAGGGTTTAAGATAAGAACGGCTTTGAACAAGGTTTATGAGTCGACTCGGGAACAATTACCGGGAGTTACTTTTTTTTTTTTTTTTTTGTGTGAGCAAATACAAACAAAATTGAAGAATTATATAGGGAATCCTTCCCGCTAACAATCATCGAGAGTCGAATAAAGAAAGTAAAATCCTAAGCTGATATTATTTTCTAAAAAAATCAAGTGAGAAACGTAAGGATTTTTTTTGCATTTTTTGAAAATAATATTCACTTAGAACTAAGAAGAGATTAGAAGAACACTTAAAAAATACCTAGCATTTTTCATAAAGAAAAATACAATTTTTATTTTATTATTGTCATCACACTCTTATTAATATTTACATCACTATCTTTATTTCTTGAAATTTTGATTTTTTTTTTTTTTTTTTTTAGCAATATGGGAATGTTTTCTGTTGGATAAAAGAGGGTTTCTTGATAATAATAATAAAAATAAATAAATAAATAAAAATGAAAAAGTGAAAAAAAAAAAAAAAAAAAAAGTTTTGTAGTCATTTGTTTATTTAAATAAAAAATTATTAATGTAATATAAAAAATAAGAATGTTAGAAGTTGAATTTTCTGAAGAATAGTATTGGACCACTAATAGCCTTTTTGCCAAACAGGCCCAAGCAAGTGCAATTTCGTGTCCAATCCCTTACACACAAAACAATTATTGGACCATGTTAAACTATGGAATGGGAATCCTCTAATTATGCTACTCAAATTTCAATTAAATTTGGACAGCCTAAACTAAAATTCGGGTAGCCTTATTATAAGAGATTTTAATCCTAAATTGTGAGATAACCGTGTAAAGTGAGTCTTTAAACTCTTTATAGTATACATGTGCTTGTGGAAGCTCAACTTATCGCTTTTAAGTTCTTAACTCTTCCTTGGGATTGGGCTATGAATTTAGGCCCTAAGCTTGTATTTTTGTTAACCACACACATTGATTTGTTCTAATGTTGAACAATAATACATATCATGGTTATCAAGCACCCCCCAAGCTTCGATAAGCAACTAAGTGTCTTTTAGGATAATTTTTTTATATAGAACGAGGCTCTAATGCCAAAGAATCATTATTAGAAAGAGTAATGTTACTATTCACACCTATTTATCACATTGTCTAACATAACATGCTTTAAGTGACTTTTCATGTCAGACATTTAGAAGAAATTTTTTTTTTTTTAAAAAAAAAAAACCATTTAAAACATGTAATGTCATCCGATGTAAAATAGGTATAAAGAAAAGCATTACTCAATAAAAAAACATATCATAAGTACTACCAAACGGATGGCTACATGGGAAAATCGGCCTCCTAAATTAATGGATTTATAACAGCTAAAATCAATTGCTGTAAATAATAGGATCATAAAACTCTTTCATGAAATCTTCGCAAAATTGATGTACAATCATTGACTTAATCATGATATCAAAGAGTTAATGAACGAAAAATATATAAAATTGAACTGGTAATCATATTGATTTACATAAAAAATGAGATACGGATAAAAAGTACAATTCTTTTTCTATTCTGCTAACAAGTCCGTATATATAAGTACGTCAAGCAAGCTGATGAAGGCGCTTTTCTTTTTCTCCTGTAAGAGCAACAGTACGCAACTTGAAGATACTAATTTGATTGTTTCTTGGGGTACTCCCTCGGGCCGAATATGGTGGATCCAACTCTCACATTGGTGCTGCCCATTTCAATCTGCAGATATCAGAAAGGGGGCCATCATCAGTTGCAAGATCTCTTTAATACAAGAATGCATTCTTATGACCATCTATAAGATGCAAGAACAAGAAGAAATGCATTTCTTACAAGTTTTTTCAGACAATTAGTTCAAAATTTGATTTTGAAGTTCCCAATGTTTCAAAGACAATCCCTGATCATTTGTGAATGCTTCCCAGTTCCCAAGCATTTCTAAAATGCTTTCCAAATAATTCCTATACAATTTGTGCAGCTTGGTCCTCTCCTTGTAAACAATTTGTTACTAAAATCCATCCTACCAATGATAAGATTTCTATTCAACTACGGTATGGTCCAATGATGCTTTTGGTCGGTTTTAATGCTCGAGGATGAAAATGTTCAGGAACTAGTCATAAAGTAATATCCGGCAATCCAAAAATCAAGGAATTTGAAGTTTATTGACATCTTTAATATGAGTTAATTTGACCCCCAACGTACAGTAATCTCTTACCGCCAGCTCAAAGTCACCAGACATGCCCATTGACAGTTCACATTGCTCCTCCACCATTCCAAGTGCCTTGCAAACCTCAGTTCTACAGTTCGATAGAGTCTTATGCATCACAACACAAAAACTAACACCTTAGTAAATTAAACAACAGATAAGAAGGCAGAGAAATCGAATGCATTACATGAAAAATACTAGATCAATCTTTGTTTTCATGGCAAGAAGGCAGAGAAAAGGAATGCATTACATGGAAAATACTAGATCAATCTTTGTTTTCATGGCATTTGAAAACAAAGTCTGTTACGATCCTAAGGATTAAGGGTTTAACCAAATCAGTATCCAAGTATCCAACAATCATAGGGCTTTTGGATCAATGGTTACGCCATTAGTATCAAAGCAGGCACAACATCATGTGTTCGAGTCACAGAGCAGGCAACCTATAAGCTAGATTAAAATTTTTTGGTATTATGTATGTGGCATAGTGTTAAGTCATTGAATACTGATAAATAAGTGTAGCTACCAAAAAGAAAAAGAACTATCATCGGGTCCCAAGGGTAAAGTTAACCAAATCAATATCCAACAATCCTAAGACTTTTGGATCAGTGGTTAGGCCCTTAACAAAGCCCAACATACAAATGAAAGTACCTTGTTGATGACATATAGAAAACTAGAGTTTTTGTTTTTGAAAAAAAAAAAGAAAAAAAAAAAAAGGGGGAAATGAGGCAATGCGTACAAAATGTATTGTGAGATAAATTACAACTTGCATCAAATTTTGAGAAAAACAAGAGACGGGGTCAATTCAGTCCTATGGACTGTTAATTCACTGTGTAAAAGCAGAATTGTCACCTTGAAGTTCTCTGGAGTTGATGAATAGTCTGGCATCCCTATTGTCATTAAGCCAGAGAACTCTAGATTTGGGCAGTGCAATTTAACATGTTTTACAAGTTCGACACAGCCAGAAGGATCGATGCCAGATTTTGCTGCAACAATATCACAAAAAAATCCTTCAAGTGATCAGTCAACGAAAATTTAGGAGGTGGGGTAAGATCCAAATAAATCCCAAACATTAAGAGAAGCCAACAATTATTAAAAAGACATTTCTATTTTCGACGTGAAAATTACGCTGTAGTGTTAATTTTTAGGCCAACTTAGCAAGCAACCAAATCAAAAATAGAAAATGTTAAGAAATGCAGACAGTTGACTGTATACTGTTGCCAAACTTAAGTTTATAGGTTATGGAATATTTGTAGCTGTACAGAACAGAAAGTCCAATAACATTATGTTAAGCCAAGGTTACATGAGTCACATATGATTAGAAAACATGGACGTATAAGAACAAAGAGATAATAAAATTTGAAAAAGGATAGAATAGTTACAATGATTATAAGGATTCTTCCGGGGAAAAAGGCCCACATTGCATGATTTAGTTGTCATTATTGTGATTGAATCCCACTAAATAGCTAATTGACTCTGAGGAAAAGCATATGATTCTAAAAGGGGGAATGTGAAAGAGAGGTTCAGGAAATTTCAAAGTCACAAACTCGTAATCATGCCCAACTAAATAACAGGCAGAACTTCTGCAAAAAAATGAGCAAGGTACAGAAATATGCAACGCCTTTTGGTCTTACTCACATGCTTCTCCACTGGTATTCACTTGGACACAAACCTTCAAAGGATTTCTTCCAAGGCTTGAAACTGCACGGTCAAGATGATTTGCCATCTGTGGATTACAAAGCCAGAGTAATGCTTTGTCATTGGGTGACATTCCACATGGATCTGTTACAATGTTAGTTTGTCTTCATTGAAGGCTACTAATATTATTGAAACTTAACAGAGGTCATAAAAGAATTATACCATAAATGAGCCAGTTTATGTCAATAACTATTGGAAAGCATCAAGCTACTACAAAGTAGCCAACTGAAGCTATAAAGGTTTCTACAACTCATTTTAGTAGCAACAGTAAAAATCTCCCAAAATCAATTATCCTAATTTCCTTTGAATCATAAACAGAAATGGGAAAATTTAGTCTTTACCTGCAACAAACATATAGATATTGGGCTATAGCTTTACCTTCTCATTATCTACACCCTCAATCATTGCCATATTTGGGACTCCAGCTGCGTACAGAAATTAAAACCATAAACATTCCAGTTACTCCTCTCTCGCATATTCAAAAGATGATATTATAAATCAGAATAAACAGATAATTCATATGCTCTAACATGATCATCAAGTAGGGAATTTCTTTATCACTTTCCTTGTGCACGAGACACACGCACCCAGCTATAATATGCAAACAAAGATTCACCAGGAATTCCAACCCCATTTGTTAATAGATAATTCATATGCTCTAATATGACCATCAAGGGGGGAATTTCTATATCACTATCCTCGTTCACGAGACACACACACACACCCAGCTAGAACATACAAACAAAGATTCACCAGAAATTCAAATCCCATTTGGTAATAGGTCTTTTTAAGTGCCCTTAAAATTCACCAAGTGTGAAAAAAAAAAAAAAAAAAAAAAAAAATTACTCATATTACTATCACATGGTATTAGTATTAAAATTAATCAAAATCTGAAGCGCATAATCCGAAATTTGATTCACGTCCTACCAAATGTACTAAAACTTTGCTAACATTATCATTTCGGAAACTTTTAAGGTTTAAAACAAAGGACCATTGAAAAAAACAAAAGCAAAAGATCATACTGAGTAGCGACTTGACTTTGTTGCTCTGCAAATGCCCAATGAAATGCCATTCTATGTCTTCAGGAAGCTACAAAACACAAAACCACACAAAACTAGAGACTAAGAAACAACCTCAATTTAAACCTTACAATACTGAGAGAGACAGACAGACAGACAGACCTGAGGAGCTTTTTCGAGGATTTCTTGGACGTAGTTCTCGCCAAAGCATCGGTGGCCAGCTTCATAGACTTGGCGGATGAGAGAGACCGGCTTGGTTTTCGAAACCGCCACGACCCGGACACGGTCAGCTATGTTACCTGACCGCTCCGCTGCCTGCCGGACCCGGGTCATGACCGACCGGAGCGCCACCACTGCCGCGCCCTCAACCGCCGGAGCAGCCATGCGGACTGGTGTTTTTTGTGGCTTGTGAATCTGTGATTCACAAGTTGTGAATGTGGCGGGTGTTCGTGGGCTATCTCACAATGTGAAATGTCTAACAATTTTGACCTGTCATTTCAATCTACCAATTAATAAAAAATAAAAAAAAATAAAGTTAAATATCACACCAGCATTACACATGTCAATCAAACATTATTAAAAACAAAAAAAATTCCTAGCTGCTATATAAGATATTTGTAAAATATTTATATAATATGTAGCATTATTCCGTAAAGTGTAATATTTAAATTGTTGACATGGTATATAGCATAACTCATAAATAAATATTTTTATATAAAAAAAAAAATTATACAAGTAATTGTTTAAAAATAGAAATGTTACATATTCATCTATTGTTATTTTTTTTATAAATTTATTATTAAATGTGTGAAATTAATATTGGGTCATAAAGATTCAATAATAAACAGAGATAATTTTGGCCCAAACCACAAGTACCAAAAAAGGCATTTAACCATATCTTATTTTAAAAAATATACTTCTCAAGGAAAATAACAGCTACTTGCTCTTAATGTCTACACTCTACATATCAGATATTTGAATTGGTGAATTTGCTAATTTTGTTAAATTATTATTTTTTTATTAGATTTTTTTTTAAAAAAAATAACAGATAATTTAAAATAATTTTAAAGTAAAAGTCTCAGTTCAACTGGACAATTTACTTTTAATTTTAACTAAATATTTTACTTATTAGTCCACCTGTTACAACTTACAAGGGTTGGTCATCCTAGACTTATTTGCATAATTGCATGAAGTTTTTTTTTGTCTAGCCAACATTGATACTCAATCTTGGTCTCATCATTCAACAGATAGACACATTCAAAATGTGGGACAGTGGGAGGATATATAACCATTTTTGTTTGCATTTTTGTTGTTCGAAGAAATTATTTGATTTGTTTGGTAAATTTTTTTTTTTTTCTTTTTCCAAAACAAAAATATTAATAAAAAAACTTAAAACATAAAATGCTTAAAACTATGTTAACTTTATGTCACATAAAATCAATTTTTGTTTTTTGTGTCCTCAAGGAGTAGCTTAATCAGTTGTGGACCACGCCTAATGAAGCGGAGATCACTAGTTCGAATTCTCCCTCTCTCTTCCCTTGTGTGGACATGTCAAAAAAAAAATTCAATTTTTGTTTTTTGTTTTTTGTTTTTTTTATTAAGAAAAAAAAAAAGCCCCTCTAAAAAGCACTATCTAACCATTCATGAAAGGAGGGTTCATAATATTTTGTATTCGAAAAGCCTACTCATGTATATTGAATTCATGAAAATTTAGCTAGATAAATTACTTCATCAAAAACACCAGCAAACACAATTATTCAATGACATGTGTTTGGTAAATTGGTATCATATATTCTTCTACATATTTTTTGCCTTTTTTTAAAAAAAAAAAAAAAAAAAAAAAATACATAAGGGTCCCACATATTCGGTAATGAATTTGGACAAAAGAAAAAAAACCAAACACTTCTCTTATTTGATGGAACCAAAAAATACAAGAAGCCCAAAATGCTCTATCGGACAATATTGTTCAGGTTTGTGGATTTGATGGCTTATTAGGTGGAGGCGCGTTCTTTGAGCGTTTTAATTTATAGAATTTTGCCCAGGTGAAAACCTCGAAGGCCAGTGTAATGGCTGCCAAAGATCCAAGAATTCCAATATAAGCCGATTTCCAAGTTCTGTCGTTGGGCTCTAAAATGGCAATCCCTTGAAATATGTTCACAGCAATCGTAGCGAGCAGTGCATAGCCAAGAAAATGATGGTACATGTTCCAGTGCTTGCGATAATCATCGTTTTCCTTTAGTCTAAAACGTAACGCCAGCATCTAATTAATAAGGAACCAACAACATCATAATTAAGTGGATATATATAAAAGAGTGCCTAGAAAATCAATCAGAGAGAGAGAGAGAAAGCGAGAGTTACTTGTAATGTGGTAAAGGTGAATATGAATATGGCGAGAAGCCGGTGGGTGTGAAAGGTGTAGTATTTTGAAGCGTGTCCAAGCCATAAACCAATGGCCCAGCCGGTGGTGCCAAGAACATAGCCAGTAATCTGGCAGCCGGCATGAAGAACAAACCAAGAATGATGAAGATTAATCGGATGTCTCCTGCAGTACCTTGCGATAATCACACCAATGGGCAAGAGCGTTCCCCACCCTACCATGTTCAGAATCCCATGCACCTATACATTCAATTTCCCACAATACAAACACATTATGTCAACAATTACCATCAAATTCAAAACAAAATGGTTGAGTTAAGGCATCAGAAATTAGAGTGAAAGTCAGGAATGAATTCTTTGAAAAATTCTCTCGATCACATTAACTATTCACAGAAAAACCTAGTCCCATATGCATTATCACCCTAAACTAGCTAGTTAATTCAGAATTTTCTTATAATGATCACTTGTAACATTAACGTTTGGGCCTGTTTGGGATTTGAGAGGCTTAAAAATGCTTTTAACACTCAAAAAATTTGTTTGAAAAAAAAAAAAAAAACTTGTTTGGTAAAAAAATTAAAAGCGCTTTTATGAGTCCAAAAAACCTAAAAATGGCTAAAACGCACTTTTGACAAAAGCTTAAAAATAAAGTTTTTGCCCAAAAATGCTTTTTTGACTTAAAAGCTATATTTCTCAAACATAATCCCAAATAGACTCTTAGTATCACCCAAAAGCTTAAGCAGATAGCAATAGGTAAATTTAATCATTTAATCAATACTTTAACACTTCCCCTCAAGTATGGGCTCAAACTCCATTTTAATAGGTGATGCTCAACACGTGAAATATTTAATTTAAATGGGGTGAATTAACAGAATCAAAGTTCGATCTCATGACCTTTGGCTATAATACCATGTTAAATTACCAGTTATCTCCAAATTAAAGCTTAAACTGATAGGAAGTGGTAAATTTAAGGAGAAAATCCACTTTACCCCCTGAAGTTTCAGGGGCTTTTCAATTTGAACCCCAAAATTTAAAAATTGGCAATGGATCCCCTAATGTTTCAAAAAATTTCAATTTAAACATTCCGTTACTAATTTCCGTTAAGTTGGACAGAATTTTTTTAAAAAAAGCCTGAGGGTAATTAGGTAATTTCATAGATTTTCATCTAATTTGACGAAAATTAGTAACAAAATGTTTAAATTGAAATTTTTTGAAACATTAGGGGGGGTATATTGCCAATTTTTAAACTTTGAGGTTCAAATTTAAAAACCCCTGAAACTTCAGGGGTAAAAGTGAATTTTTTCCTAATTTTAATTACCTAATCAATACTTTATCACTGTTTTTCTTGATATGAAAGCGGGGTGTTACATGTATACTGTACTCCACCCCCAGAAGGAGAAAACACCGGAGGATCAAGAGCTGGGACATCACCAGCAAAATTTATTTTCAGTTGCAAGAGAGTTACTGTATAATTTTTCTAATGTTTCAGTTGTTGAATGCAATTAATACTCATTAGCAGGGCGTTGTAATGAAGAATCGTATATATATAAATAATCAAATTAATCAAAGGATATAAATTCAATTCCAAAAGGTGTGCATAGTGATAATTAGTTTCTTACCATCCTAAGGTGACGGCGATGATGTCCAACGCTATGAGCATGCCCATTTCCCAAGTCTATAGTCTCAGTGCTATCCACATTCTGCAGAGCTGTGGGATGCATTTTCGGCTGCATATCTTCAGCGTAATCCCCAACCTGCCACACATGGTTCAACTCCGAAATGTTGTACTTCTCCAAAGGAAGAATCATCGTGGCATGAATAACCAGGTATCGTGTTTTTTGCACGTATTCTATTTTCGCATTTGAAACTTCCACGCCGATGTTATCTGAAGGCAGGAGCTGGCAGCCGAGCTTTGTGTCTTTGGTGATGTTGTATGTCTTGATTACCAGTGATTCGTTTTGCTGTCTAATGCCTATGACTGCCCTGGTTCCAACCATCTGCGGGCTCTTTCCTGGGTTGACTCCCCAGGCTAGCCAACCCATTTCACTCTGCAGCCTTGCACCTAAAATTATGCGAACCTTTGTCCCGTTGGGGCCGCTGCTAGTGTGGTTCCAGCCGAATTCAGCTCCTAATGTTGTCAATTCCTTGCAGTTTGTGATGTTTACATCCTTGGCCTTATTATTGAAGGCATCGCTGCAAGAGGACAGAGCAATGGAAAAGAAGAGAGATAAAAAGGCCAAAGAAGACAGAATTGCAGGTTTGGTGGAAGAAGACATGATGTTCTTTTTCTCAAATGTTTGCTTATTTGTGGTGTGTGCCTTTGAGCAAGTAGGGATAGGTAATGGGTTTGTTTAGAAGTGAACTTTTTTATCCTGTAACCGAGATATATGTCAGGAGTGGGAAGGAAGTTATCCGGAGTTTCTCACTGGCAGAAACTTCTTAATTTTTAGAATGAAATGAGGCTTCCACTCCAAAGCTCTTCAGCAGAACAAAAGTGCCATGGGCATGCTTTGCTTTATTCTCCTGTAATTTTGGAACAATTTAATTTCTCGTGCTCAATTTAATTTAGGATAACTTCATTTTAAATTTTGAATTACTATGCGATTTGACAAGCCCCTAAATTTCAAAATCTTTCAATTTGAACACATGAACTTTCAATTGCAATCAATTTGAATTCATTCGTCAAATTTTAAACGTTAAAAATAAAACAATAACGTTTATACTCTTGATTTTTTTATAAAATTCTATATTTATACTTAATTTCAAATTAATTTTTTTTTTAAAAAAAAAAAATCACAAGGTGACTCACAGTTGGGCCACCTTGTGACCATTTTTTTCAATTTTTTTTTTTAATAAAAAGAAAATTGAAGGGTAATTTTGTTTTTTTAGAAGTTTTAACGGCAAAAATTGACAACAGAGGTAAATTGACTGCAATTGAAAGTTCAAGAGTTTAAATTGACAAATTTTGAAGTTCGAGAACTTGTCAAATTATGTGGTAATTCAAGAATTTAAAGTGAAATTATTCCTTTAATTTAATTTGGCGGGCATTTTATTTACCAAAAAAAAAAAAAAAGTTGGTCACTTTAATTACAGAAAACAAAGCATCCCTTCACGTTAACTATGTGCCAACAACGTGTCATGCAGCAAAAGTGATAGAGTAACAGAATCATCTGTCTTCAAATTAAGATACCTTACTGCCACGACAAACAACTGCTGCAGCTGCTTTTTTTGGATTCCTCACTGCTATGACATGTACTACTCTATAGAGCTTTTCAAGATCAGTCGACAAACAATTGCTCAATTCATGTTCTGTGTACGACATTTTCCCTCGTGTTTCATGTTTTCTTACCTTATTGATATATGCTTTACCCAACAAACTAAGAGATCCTCTTCTTAACCTTTAATTTGAAAACTAGTACCAAACAAATATTCCCATGACCTTTAACTTTTTGTTACTCTTAATTGCTAGAGTTTCCGTTTTGCTTGGGATGTCCATATATAATAAGAGCTATATATAAGCCTTTATATATGGTCATTTTGAGAATAAGGAAACAACAAAATCAACCTCTTTTTGGGAATTCCAAGCCACTGATATGGTATGTAGCCATGGGCTTTGGATTTTGTTTACCAGGGCAGCTGGGCATGGCCCAAGTTTTGCCTTTGTTACCTGACAATTTCGTATGAAATACACTGCAGTAGATCGGATGAATTCCGGAAAAAATGCTCCTCCGTAGCACTCCTAGTTTGAGTAACACATGGAGGTCCGGAGCACTCTAAAGGGGTGATTCGGCCACCATTAATTTTATTTTTATTTTTTTCAATAATGCGTTTGGTGCAATTTTTGTCCAAAAACACGTGACACAGTTTTCATCAAATTTGAATTAGCATGAGCTGCTTATTAATGATGCGGAGACAGCTAAATAGTTTTCACTCATGGCATGTGAGCAGAGACGGAGGGAGGGGGGGACCGGGGTGGGCCATGGTCCCCCCCAAAATAAGGAAAAAAAATATTATAAGTAAAAAAAATATTAAAAAAATTTTAAAAAAAAAAGTTAAAGTTTTAATTTTAGTTATTTGGCCCCTAAAAAAAAAAAAAAAAAAAATTGGCCCTATTTTTAATTTTGTTGGTCCATACCCACAAAGTTTTTTTATTTTTGGCCCTTACTTTCAAATGTTTACTTTTTTTGGCCCTTACGGTAGTCTTTAGTTCATAAAAAACAACCAAAATAATTTTTTTTGATAAAAAAATTTTAAAGAACCGAAAAAAATTTTGGTTGGCCCCCTCCCATAAAATTTCCTGGATCCATCCCTGCATGTGAGTGACCAAGCTAAGGCACATCAATATTGAAAAAGCAAATTATATATATAGCTCATTGTCTAACGAAGGTGGTCATTATCAATCATTGGAATAAGCTTGGATGAAAAATTAATATTAGAGATATTATAATTGCTGAACAATTTGTGTAATCATGATTTTAATTAGTGAAAGTCCAAAAAAATTTACCTAAAAATAATCTAAATTTATTTGACTGAATTTAGAAAAAAACTTGGTCAATATTTTTAGAGGAAGCATGTGATTGCCGGCGACTTTCTAGCAAAATACCGCGGCCGTTTTGCTTCAAGCTGTCTGGACTTCGTTCTTTTGCTCTCTTGAAGTAACCAATTCTTGAGGAAATGAACCATCATTAATTAATTAAAAGCTGGCTTTTGCTTGCCAAAATGACAAAGACTACCAGCTTATTTTCTGTAGGAAGCTTGGTTATCAAACAATTAACCTATCAACCTAGGGGCGCATATATATATATATAGGGATTAAATTATGGCCTAATTCCAATATTAATAAATGCTTATGGTTACGGTTACGTATAAATTAAGGCATTTATATTTGGTGCCTATGGTCCTTTTTCTTTGAACAAAACTTCCCACCAAATTGATCAGTTGGAGAATTTTCTCAAGCCAAGTTTATTAAGATGATATTAGTTCAAAATGCATGTGATTTCATATACATTTGTAATATAATACATGATTTCACATGAAACAATCTATCTAAAATCTATGTAAGAATCACATATATATTTTAAACAAACATGTTTAATAGATTGAGCTAAGGAAAAATTGCGATCTTCTCATTTCATGTTTTGGCTTTTGTTCAATGAAAAACTTAATGGTAAATACGTGCACACATTTTGAAAGCTTTCCTATTAAAGCCATACACTACCAATTTCTTTGAAGCTATTTCAATTTGTGTAATATTCATCTTCACACCAATTTATCGTACCTATTTTATACTAGTAGAATGTTAATTTTAGTAGTTTCTCATATCAATTATTATTATTTTTTTTTTTAAAAAAAAAAGCCAGTTAAAACACGTACACCACACCAACTAATATGTCGTGAGTATGATACATAGGCACAAATAGTAGAATTACTCTTTTCAGCTTTCATCTCTATCTCTATAGCTAGCCCTATTCTCTCAATTGCCCATCTTTTTATGAGTAATGATATATATCCCACCTTTTCATCCGGATTTCTTATATTATGATGAAATGCATTTTCCCGTTAATCTATATTGTGGTAATAGTAAGTCCACAACTCAATAAATAAACGCAACCAACCAATACTGAGTGTGTGATGTGACCCTCAATATGCTTTAAAACTTCTCTTTCTTCTATTTATCAAATTAATTTAAAGACTACTGCGAGTTTTTAGAAAAATGTCTCGACAACACTCTTTTTGTAGAAACGTTAGTGTAAAAACCTATTTCTTGACACTAAAATGAGAGATGGAGAGAGATAGAGAGGGTTTTCTTTCATATATAGTTTAAAGCCAGAAATCCTTAAGCATTTTCTTTTCTAGAATCATATCAAAGCATAACATTTACATATTTTTCAACTAATTTGCTAGCAGATACAGAGAATTATAGAGAAACAAAATGGTTTTATCAACATACTCAAACTTATATAAATATACTGAACTGAAAATTTTATTCACTTAATCATTACTTACAACTAGTCCCTTATATATATATATATCCAAAAAGAGATCATGCAAGAGAAAGTATAGCATGCCAACCTACAATTATTACCGCTATAGAAGGAGATAGCTAGAAGACAAAAGAATCCTTAATTCCTTATGATCATACAATAATACAATACACACACAATTTAAAGTTTCTAATCGGTTACTTTTTAAATATATTTCTCTCGCTACCAAAAAAATGTATAAGCTATTGATAATAATTAAGTAATTGATACGTATTACTTAGAACTTCTCTTTAACATTACATTCACGATACACATAGAGGATTGTAAAATTGGAAAATAATTAAGTATATATGGTATTGTTTGAGAACCACCAACATGTACGTACGTGGTATTTTATTGTATTTATGAATAAATTCACAAAGCACAGATCGAGAACCAATTATATAATATTGTATAACCGTCCTAATTATTATGCATAATTGCAAAGTGCATATACGCAATACTCGCCACGACCACACCGGTGGTTGCAGCGCCCACAATGCCTCTTGTCGTACGCCAAATCCACGCACTGGCCTCTGCAGCAACTCTCGGTGTACTTGCATTTTTTCTTGCATGCGCCGCAGTTGTGTTTGTCGGTGTGCGTGTTCGTGCACTTTTTGTTGCAGCAGGTGGAGTTTCTGCCTGCTTTATTAACGTAGCATATTTCGTTGTCTTCCTTGTTGCAATTGTGAGCTGCATCATCTTCGTTGTCTTCTGCAAGGAAGCGGCTCAGCCTTTTGGAAGGGAATAATATTTTCTTTTCCCTAATGAAACTCTCTTTTGGGTAAGTGTATGAAGTATCAGTGTGTGGGAAAGGAGGTTTTTCTTCCACTTCACCGATGCTTTTCAGGGAGAGAGTGATGGTCAAAGCCATGGTTATGGCGATTATGAAGATCACCTTCATAAGTTCCATGGCTTTGAGAGAGAAGAGGGGGAGAAGGAGAGGTTGTCTTTGGCTAATTTTATGAGAAGATTTGCCTTAGGCTTGGTTTCTTAGAGGAGAGTGCTCGGTGGCAAGTGGGGTGGAAGACTTGGGAGTTTATATATAGTAGGACTAGAGGGAGGGGTTGACGCGGATAATGTGGTAGAAAAGGTGGGAGGCTTTTTGGGATGTGCAAAGAGTGCTAGAGTTCTAGGTTTATTCCTCAAGAAAGTCCATTAATCTGGACACTCCCACCTTAATTATTGGTTTATAGGTCCCTTTATACGTAGTCAAAGGCTGATCCTACCCTTCAAATGTATGCATATACTGCCGGTAATTTTTAACATGACCAACGAATCCGATCGACACAAAATTAACGAGTTATAATTGAAAGGTTTGGGTTAAATTTGACCTATATAGTCGTGTATATATATATCAATGCTTTAACCCAACATGCTTTAGGACTATCAATTTTTTATACGGCTCGTTAGAAATTAGTGAGTTAGGGTTGACGGGTTTAACCCATTTAATTAAAAATGTTAGGTTAAAGTAGCCCTATATAGTCTTATACTTGACATACAAACATGAATTGCCACAATACATGCATATTGGTCTCTTGGGATTTGGGCTTCATGCAATGAACAACCTCATGCGAGAGCTGTAATTTAGACCCCATTTACTCCGACCTTTCGCATGAAACTGTCAATTAAATATGTAATGAACAATGTAATTGCATGGGATTTGAATATAATCTCTTGTTATATGAAAGTCAAAGAGGGTGATTAATTATATATATTGCCAATCTACATTTTGGCAAAGATGGGGTGCCCCATTATTAATATTGGAACTTCAACATACTTCCAAATAGCTGACCTGAAGAAATTTAGGCATGCTGTCAGGGAAAGCAAAGGGGATCGGCCATTAAAGAAACTAAAATCAAGCAACCTTGAAGATTTAACGCTACACGTTTAGTGTTCAATGCGTGTGATACAAGCGTATATGGAGGCATGCGATGTAATATACATTGCATTGTTTGACCCTGTTGTCGATCTCTTGCGTATTTTATCAGCCCCACGTTATAAACCACCCGTGTTTTGGTGTTTACGATTTCGAGTGTGTATTATTTACACAGATGGAATGGAAGACAACTTTTTCTTTTTTTCTAAATCTTTTGCATTTATAGGGAAGAATTAAATAAATAGTTATTCTATTTTTTTAAGAATATAATAAGATGCATTTTTATATTCTTAAGTGGGATCGATGCTATAATGAGAAGTCAGTAATAGAGTCCAATTTCAATCTAGCATTACAAGATTCTCCTCCTAGGTGGATGCAGAATTGTTGACCAACAGGCATGGAGATCTGAGACATTAATTATCGCCTGAATTAATACCCAATAGGTTGATTCGATTTTCATGATGTAGAGATCACAAATCCCACATCAACATGCTGAAAAATCCCTACAAATTAGAGTTATCATATCGCATGTAGTTTATTTATTACAGACATGTTACATATCATTCTATCAACCATTTTTTAATCGTCTTATTTTACAAATCTAATAGATTCACCATTTAATTTGTAGACTCGTGTGGGTTGCACAAAAATTTAATGGTAGATTCACTGTTCACTATAGGGAGATGGTTGATAAAATAATTTTTATCATGTCAACCATCTACCTATAGTGAACAGTGATCTACTATTAAATTTGTGTGGAACCCACACGAGTCTACAAACTAAATGGTGGATCTATTGGATTTGTAAAATAAGACGGTTGAAAGATGGAATTAAGAGAATGATGTGTAGCATGTCTCAAGTTTATTTATTTATTTTAAATGTTGTTAAGAGTACTATAGCTTTTACTAAGTTCCTTATAAGTTGACATTATAATCTATGCGACACTTGTCACGCCAAGTACTAAAAATATGGATTGGCAGGTGAGAATCTATATAATACTTACAGTGTTTACAAACTAACATTGAAGGGGAGAAAAAAGAAAAAGGAAATAGCAAAATAATCCCCTTCTCATTTTCTCTTTTGTAAGGAGAGCCTAATAATAGTTTCATTCTTAATGGATCATGATACATCAAGTGCGAGCTTTCCTTTGTACCTATTTTTGGAGGTAATTAGCTGATAATCATCACACCAACCCCCCCCCAAAAAAAAAAAAAAAAACTATCCCATGTGACTAGATGAATATGACACTTGTTGGTAGTTAATGGTGATCTCAAATAATACATTAAAATTTTGGAGTTCTCTCTATCTTTTCTCTTCACATTCTCTCTTTTTTCTTTTATTGATTTAAGAATAAAGTACATTTCCCTTTTAAACTTTTACCTCAATTGCAATGTTACATTTCCAAACTAAAAAAAGTTGTAATTGACCCTCCAAATTGCCAACCCCTTTTATTTAACCTTTTCCATCAAATTTTTTCGTTAAATTAGATGAAAATCGACAAAATTGACACTAATACCCCCAATTTAGATAATTTTTTTTTGAATATATACCTTATCGACGACCAAGAGACCAAGCCATGAGTCTCATCTAGAGATTTATTTATTTATTTATTTTTTAAGGGCATTTTGGTATTTTGACACATTTTACTGGAATTATAATGAACATTTCACATGTTTTTTTTCGTTCAAGTTAATAGAAAATCTTAATGGTAAGAGGTTAAGTGAAATGAATTAATAATTTGAGAGGCCAATTACAACTTTTTTTTTTTTTTTTTTTTTTTTTTTTTAATTTGGAATGACAATTGAAGTGAAAGTTTAAGGGGTAAGACTATGTTTGTCCTCTTGATTAGTTATTTAGTTGTAGTTGCTATAAATATTTGAACATAAACACTTTTAAACTTTAAAAACTCATCTTCGTTTGATTTTATAAAATGAATAATCTAATATTTTTATTTTCATTTCTTAAACTCGCTTTATCCAATTTCATAAAAAAAAAATTATAGACAAACTTTTTTGGACGTCTTAAAAGTATCATATATTAACATGATGTTTAAATTCTAAAATGATTTTTTTTTTTTTATGAAATTAAAAAGTTGTAATAATTCACATATATACTTTTAAAATCTTATTGTCACATGGATTGTCATTTTTTATTTTCTAATTCATGAATCTCAAAAAATTACATCCAACAAATGTTTTTTGCGATTTTAAAATTTGCGTTTTTAAAATCACAATTTTAAACACCCTAAAACTACGATTTAATTTAAAATCACAGATTATATTTTTAAAAACGCACTCCCAAAAGCACCCTTATAGTGGCTGGAATTTACACCTTAATAGCTTAAAGGCATTTAGTTTTCACAGAAAGCTCCCGTAATGTTTTGGCGCGATGTTGCCGCCTTTAATAATCTTAAAGGTCGTCACAACAGTTACTACATAACGATTTTATAGAATTGGGGAGGGCAAAACGACGACGGTTCCCATCGTCCTAAAACGACAGAGCAATAGGCGATTTCAAATTCCTCTACCATGTAAAACGTGATTTGCCTATAAGCGAACTCTTCTTGCGACGACCTCCTTCGGGATCTCCATCTTGTCCGAACAAGCCTAGGCTTCCATGGAGTTCAAACCTCGCAATTACACTGCCGAACGAGCGGCCCACGCGCTTCCTCGTGTATGCGCCGACAACCATCCCCTCTCCGCTTCACCCTCACCTCACCGCCAGGTCCATCTCACATCATAGACTATTCAATTTTCCGCTCTCGTTCTTTGACCTTGAGCATCTGTTTGGTAGCTAAGAAAATGTCGGAAAAAGCATGCATTCGATATCTCAATACTAGATTATGAAATATCTCATGCCAATACGATCATTTGGCTTAATATAATAATTTCTCCACCACCAAACCGTGTCCATTGCAACTGTTTGGCTTAGTTGAGTTGAGTTATTTATGATTATCTAAGACATGAGAAAAATATATCCGTCTTGCTTGATAATTTACAAGAAAATTAATTTTAAGCTCCGTAATATTATTCAGTTTCTTTTATGGCTTTGGCTAGGCCATAACATTGTAAAATATTTGAGAATATGTATTTCTATGGACTAAGCCACGAGATGCACCACAGTTGTGCTGGAATATTTGAGGTATGTGAGGCATTTTTGAGGGTCACTAATAAAATGTGTGATGGTTTTATATGTATTCAGGTATTTATGAGTGTTTTTAAATGTTGAATTAGGCGATGTGGCTTTACTTTTAATACTTCATCATGTTGTGAATGTATTGGTTCGTGGATCAAATTTGGTCATGAATGTTATTCTCTTGAAAAATTTCAATTATATTTTGTTATAGGTTGATGTTGTGGATCATGGGAACAGTGACTTTTTTGATCCGCTCAGAGGATTGGCTGATAATGCAACGGTTTCTGAAGTGCAAGATCTTGAAAGTACTTTTAGTGAAGCTTCTACTCAACTCCCAACAAAGGAATGGATATCTTTCAAGAGATTTTTAATGCAGAGATTTCCTGTCTCTAAAATGGTTTCAATTTCTTCAGTAAGCATTCAAATCCTTTTCATTGGAAAGTTCAACTTGCCATTTGATGCTTACATCTCATACTTTCTCCTGAAGACTGAGGGGAATGTGAAATAGCTTTTGAGCCTTGTGTATTTGTGTTTTGGCAATTCAGCTTATGTCTAGGATATCAATTTAACTTTGTACAGATT
Organism: Corylus avellana; assembly: GCF_965113065.1. Taxonomy (NCBI): domain Eukaryota; kingdom Viridiplantae; phylum Streptophyta; class Magnoliopsida; order Fagales; family Betulaceae; genus Corylus; species Corylus avellana. The sequence goes on from NC_142492.1 coordinate 2,223,858, forward strand.
TTGTTATAAATGGTGTATCCTGTCATTATTGGTTTCCTGGATGAATGTTACTTCATTTATTACTGGTCGATTCAGGTATCAGAATAATGATACTATTGTATTGTCCTCACATTGTATTATCATTTAACACAAGGGCTTATTTTCATTAAATTTAATGCCAGGTTTTATAATGACCACTATAGTGCTGAAGTAACTGCATTACTTCAGGTTTTCGATTGGTTAAAGAAGTGTTTCTAAGTTCATCATCACTTGCCAAAAGATTCAGATTATACTAAAAGTGGTCATAAAATGTTGCAGATATTGGGTTCATCATTGAGTCATTCTTGGTATAAATTTCAAAGCGTTACTGAAACATGGGAAACAATGCAGTTATAGATGTTAGTGTTTTCCTAATTCAGAAAGGCTCAGATCTTAAAAAATCTTGCTGAATTCAATTTTTGGGCTCTGTTCAGCCTGTAATGGTTTGGTTCATTTAATTATAATGTCAATGTGTTGACCACTCTCGTGGTCATTAATCATCATAATAGTTTCCTTTCTGGCTTCCATAGTAAAGTATGACTTTCCCAACATAACTTGTTATTGAATTAATTTTTTGGTAAGAATGCATTAGGGGAACTACAACCAGAAGTTTTCTTTGGTAAAGTAAGGAACACATATGGTTGCCCTTAGTAATATCATCACTTGAATTATGCGGTTGAGGCATGTATAGGGTTAGGTTCAAATGTGTGTGTATATGGGTACAAATATTTGTTTGTATGTATATATGCATGCAAATGTGATTACCATATTTTAAAGTAGAACCTCTGTTTTTCTCTTCAAATTTTCTGCTTATAAATTGTAACTTTTCCCCCCCTTTTACCTTAATACAGATGTCCCATGTGCTAATGAAAGGTGTAAAGAGTACGTTGGTTTACTCTCCTTTTTATTGTTTTGCTTCTTCTTTTTTCCCCTTTAGTCAACATCAAATTCTATCCAAGGCAAGAATGTTAAATTTCTGTGTTGAACAGCCGTATTATTTTCTGTTTTAGTGTATGATGATTCCAATTTGCAGCGTATGAGAAATCTTCAACAAGTACACATCTGGAGGAACTAGAAGATGCAGAAAAATATTCAGAAGATGGTGTCAAGGTCATCACTCGGCAGGAGTATGTCTCTCGATTACATGAGCTCAAAGATGAAATTAATCGTGCTTGGCGTGCTAATGATCGTGTAACATCTTTAAAGTTATCTATAAAGGTGACTTTTATATGATGAGGTGGACTTTTCCTTATATATGATTGTTTTGATGCCTCTTTTGATTGCTGAAAATTTGTGGGAAAGGAAAGATCGAACATCTTTGTTGTTAATAGTATATTAAAGAAGAAATTTTTTTGCATCATCTTATTATTTCTCCACCATGCAACAGTTGGTGAAGTTTCTTAATTTAGTTATGCTTCATCCTCACTGTAGTTGAACAATTCCAATTAATTGGTGTGCAAACTTGTTTATTCCTGCCCAATGTATTAAGCTGTTACCTTTTTCCTTACAATAATTAAAAGAATAAAATAAATAAATGACAGGTCATAAAGTGAAGTTATATCGCGTTTCTTCTTTCTGTAGGTTGCTAGGCTTTTGATGGATACATCAGTTTTACATTTTTATCCTACGCTTTTTGTTCTTGCTATGGATATAATGGACATGGTTGGGGATATGGTATGGGAGCGCATCAAGTGGAAAGCCGAATTTGCTGAAGATGGAACCAGAATCTGCTCTTTACCAGGTCTTTCATCATTTTGGATCTCTCTCTCTCTCTCTCTCTTTTCGTTTTTAGTAATGAAATAGGATTTATGCATGTAAAGGATTGGAATTTTGAGGCAGGACATGCATAAATAGCATGTCTTTTGCTTGATGTTGATTCTAAGAGCACTTTATAATTAGATGGCAATTACAATTTATTTATTTTCATTTCAAATTTTTTGGAGTTCATTAGATTCTTAAACTTTTGGAGCTAGTCTCAGTGTTCCTTCTTGTGTACAAATGTAATATTATTTTCTAGTAAATCATACTTACATAAAAAAAAATTAAAAATTAAAAAAAAAAAAAAAAAAAAAGAAAGATCAAGGAGAAAAAACAAATATTCTAGATTTTTTTTTTAAATTTTTAATTTTTTAATTTTTAATTTTTTCATATGGAAGAAAATGGGTCTAGGTCAACATGCCTTGTGCATTAATGACATGAGAGAAAGCCCCTAATGGCTTAAACATACGAGAGTAAAGACTTCTAGGAGTTATATCTGAGTTCTCGATGATGATTTTGAGCCACTAACCATTAGAGACTACTATCTGAGTGCAATCATCTATCAATACTCTTAGTCTTCTATGAACTAAGAAGCCTTACTTATAAAAATAACTAAGAAGCCTTGAGGAGAAATACATATCTGGTCATTCTTTGAGATGTAAAGATCTATCTATTCATAGGATTCTTGCATAGTTCTACGAATTTATTGCTGATACATTTCTCATGTGTCTTTAATAGATGTCAATATGGTTTAAGGCCATACTTAACGGCCTTGTTTTCATGTATGAAAGAATGAAGCATGAGACAGTTGGGTGGTGTTGTTTTGTACTGGTAGCATTGAGAACGGTGCAACATATCATCAATGCCTTTGATAATTGGAAACTTAACTGCACCTCTTCCTTTTCTCCATTTTATTGCATTTTTCCCCTCCTTCCTTTGTTGCTGAATACTTTTTTTTAACCCGTCTTCATAAGTTAGGTCTGCACAACACAATATTCTTGGTCTTGTTTTTCTGTAGCAGCTTGATAGTTTTTCCTGAAGTTTTTCTTGGATTTATGGCAGAGAACTTTCAAGCAAGTGACATTTGCTATGATGCCAAGGAAACTTGCAATAATTGGTTCTGCAAGATTGGTTCCATTCGTGAGCTTCTTCCACGCATGTGAAGTTTTTTTTCTTTTCTTACTCTCTGGATTCTTGTATCGTTTTATTTTTTGACTAATGCTACTCATGTCAAGTTGTGCTCTCTTCTAGTTTTCTTGCTAATTTATTTGTTTTGAGCTTTTTGCCTATGTTTTTTCCCCTTCGTCCAGATGGCTATATTTTGTTAAAGACAATGTTATCTTTACTTTTGGTCAGCAATTTACACTACTAAATTTTAAAATCATCCTTATTCATACATGAGCAGCTCATGATGGATCTAAATTTGTATACATGATTGCCACCATTAGATTGACTTCCAAAGTTATTTTGCAGAATTTCACTTGATATTTCTCACACAAATGCTTATTAATAATTTAAGAGTTACCATTAGCTCCTCTCCTCTATCTCGCCCTTTGAGAATATTTTTTTGCTGGTTATTTACTTCATGTTGCGCTTCAGTTATTTAGAGCTGGCTATATTGCCCTGCTGGCGTTTCCTGGTTGACCAACCTGAAGACAATCTGCAGCGTTTGGTTATGATGACAAGAGGGTTAGCAGATCCGTTGGCATCTGCCTACTGTCGTCTATTTATCGCCCACTGTGCCCAGAAGTTGCCTTCATGTGATATAGGTACTCAATTTGTTTGCTAAACATATGCAGAAAATGATGTATAACTCACAAATGACATACGGTACTTTAGTTGCATGTGTGCTCAGCATAAACATTATTAGCAAGCAACTGCAGATAGGGCATAATATGGAGTGGTTTGGCCTGGTCTGGCCCAGGTTCATATATCCTAGTTTGTGTTCAGATTTTGGTTGGGCTGGCTGCAAACTGTGTATTGAAAATTCAAATTAAGACTGAGTTAGATCTAGTTCTTGCTAGATTTGAAAGTAATACTTGCTTTGGTCTGCATGGCGTTATTATTTATCATAATAATTTTTGACTCAAAATATCCTTAAGGAATATCTTGTGAGATGCTTGTTGGATAATGTTTGAATAAAAATTTTAGTCTTTGAAAGAATTTCGGCAGCTCTTGGTGAAATTCTTATAATTACTCCCTAAAATGTATTTTTCTTTTCTTAGATCACCAGATACTGAGTTTCTGTACTTGCCATCTTTTGCATGTGTGTTTGTGCAAGTAAATTCATTAAAAGAAAAGGGCCTCGTGGGTGCAACCCAAGGTGCTTCCCACTTTTATAGAGGCAGTTTGGGCAGTAGTAGTCAAAAAATTTTAATTGGACTCCTGCTTAAGTAAAGTTGTACCAAATCCTGTGACTTCGCCTGCATTTGAGTCCTTTGTGGACCTGGGCTACATTTGACCTTGGGTTAACTTTTGATGCTGTGTTCTGCAGTTAATCCCATTAGCTGTTCCATTGCTGATCATGTATAGCAGCCTATCCATATTTTGTTTTCACTCTTATTTACACTGCTGTGTCTGACAACAATTTGACAGGATATCTAGTTAAATGTGTTAATGACATCAATATTCTATTGATGCGGATTGTATCAGCCAAAGAAACAACTCATCGAAATTCTACAGACAACAAAAGATTGCTTTTCGCTCTGATCGAACCAACCATTGAGTATATAATGAAATGCATATTTAAGGATGCATCTGAGGTATGTGCTGGAGTTCCATGTGACAGTCTTATGTCTTGTTCTAAACTTTCTGTATGGTAGGGGTCCAAGTGTCATTGTTAAGAACATTAATATGTTTTCTGAACTCCTAGAAATAGAAGAGTAAAAATATTGATTTATTTGGTCTTTATAACATTTGTGGTTGTTGAACACACTGCTCACATTAAATCTGTCAGTAATCTAAGAGTACCAGTGAAATTATCTTATCCTGCATAGTAGGTTCTCTGACATGAACCAGTTGCTTTCGGTAATATCTATTTGATGGTATTTCTACTGTATGTTTTGCAAGAGGCAAGTCGATAATGTACTTGTGGATCTTGGATTAGGAAGAAATCAAGTGGATTTGTTTGGGAGTTTACCATGTGTCTCAATCGTACTTCATCAGCTACTTAAGGAACTTCCTGCTGAAATTGTTACTTCAAATGCTGTGGAGATCCTTCATATCATTGAACGTAGCAATGATTATTCCTTTGACCAGGTATTTGTCATAGCTAATGACACTGTTGCTTAAGTAGTGACACACTTGATTAGCTCCTTTTCTTCAGCCCTTACTTTTTCCCTAAGGTTCAATGTGGAACTTATTTAATTTTTATGTTTTCTGTGTTGGACCAGTGTTTGAATTACAGGTTACTTGGATTCAGGCTGTCTGAAAGGAGATCTCAAATGGACATTATCCATGTTGCGGTAGATAAAGTTATTCAGGTATTTAAAGTTTTCTACTCCTACTTGCTTGGTTTCAGAACTTTTGTTGTTTATCTTTCCTATCATATATTTTTCTATGATTCTTCATAACCTAGTTAGTCTTCCCATATAAAACTTATCTCTATTTGATATGTTAAGAGTAGTTTCAGGATGGGGTTCCTACTCTTCAACTTATTATTGCTTCTTTGGGTAGATATGTTGCATTCATTTTAGGAACAAATGACATCTACAGTATCCATTTTGAAATGTAAATTTCAGTAGTAGTTTTATTAAGCAATTATTTAGTGCCATTTATGATACTTAAGAAATACCTTTTATTAGCACAATTGATGAAATAGCTATTTACATTCATCTTAATTTCTTATATTCCCAATTGTTTGCTGCTGTGGTATATATCTCTTAAATTCATTTTATGAACAAACCTCTGTTTTTCAATGATAACTACAATATCAGGTTGTCAGTCAAAACAACAGCCTTGGTGAGTACCTGAAGGTTGTGGATGCTTATGTGGATATTGTTCTTCAAAATCAGATGGTAAGCGTGAGTGAGTTGTGACACTGTCACTCATTTGTTCTGCTTTTCACTTTAATTCTGTGTCTATTTTCCTTATTTTGTTCTTCTGATGTTAGTTTAAGGCTGTCTTTATAGACGGCTCGTTAAATTTTTGTATGTTGACTTTGCTCTTATTAGGCAGCACCGATGTTCAATTGAACTAAATTAATAATATGTTATTTGATATCTTTTCAACTTAACTTTGTTCTGTTTATCAAGTTTTCTTTCGGTATTGTGGATGTGAGCGTGTCTATATACAAGGCGACATATGTTAGTTCCCTTTCCTCTGAATCTTATCATTTATGCCAGGATAACCATCTGAACACCATTTTAGGAGGTATTTCAAACCGAGCTTGCAATAAAGTGGTTACTGAAGATGAATTGGCAAGCTTGCAAACCATCTTGGTGAAGCTTCTTACTCATTTCAAGTGCTTAGAAGATGTACTTGCCTTGGTATGCTTCTCACACTTTCGGAAGCTGTTTTCCTTTTATTCCTCATGAGTTGTCTGTGTGGGTGCCTGTATGTGTGTCTTCAATTGTTCAGTGCTTATGCTACAAGCATCTCAAAAGACCACAAATGAATAGTTATTCTATTTGCTTTTACGTTTCATGGTAGTGTAGTTTGAGATGGTAACATTTTATTGAATAAATGGGCAATTAACTGTAATTGTTACTTTGTAGAACCATTTTCTGGAGATCTTAGATATAATGTATGGGAGTTCACGGAGCATTGTCAATATGCATGTCCTTAACATGGTGACAAGGTACTTTTCTCAATAATCATGTATCTGCACCCTACTTTGTTTGGTTAAATCCTGATCTTTATGTTGCTGCACCTTACTTTCCTAGACCACCCTTCACTAGCATTAATTCCACCTGCCTCCTGGACCAGCCAATACCTATAGGCACAAGAGGATGGTGGTAGGCCGGGCTTGACTAGAAAGGTCTTTATGAGCACTCAGGTTGAAAAAGCATGCAACTCCTGGGCAGTTGTCTTGATCTAGTCCATCAATTACATGCGAAATGTATGCTCTATATTTGGCATCTTGAATTGAAGCTGAAAATGAAGATGGATAGAATTGGAGGCCTAGCTTCACGATTTTTTTACTACAGAAAGCAGTACCAAAATCGAACCAGTTCTGCTTCAAAGCCTTATTCCATGCAGCCAAAAGCTGCCATGAAGTAATGCTAATTGTCCTTACTGAGGAAATTGAGTTGGTTAATAATCATTAAAAGCGATGTGATCGGAATGATTTTAAGTCAGAAGGTAACTTTTAGAACTTGTGAGGCACTATGTACAGAACAATCTGAAAGACCTATTGCGATAGAGTTTGGAGTCCAAACACCTGGGTGTGTTAGAATAATCTATTTTTTAAGTCAATGTAGCATTCAACAGGCAAGAGAAGAAAAAAAATGCCTAACTTGCACTTAAATGTGATTGGTTCACATATCTGGATTTTTTTTTTCTTTTGATAAATAAAAGATTTATTATGAAAAAGAGATACTCAAGCACCCAGAAAATGTACTGGAGAATCCAGGTTCACATGTCTGGAAAAATTGAGTACCAAGCCTTTAAGTTTCACGATTTGAAGCATTAGTAGTTTTATGGTCGGTAAAATGTGGTGAGTGCCTAGACATAGATATCTATTTTGGTTCCATATACTTGTAAATTTCTTTCAGGTTCACAGTGGATTTTGCATAAATATATTGTGTTTGAAGTATTTGATTTCATTTCCTGGCAGCAGTTATATTTTATGCTTACTTTATTGGCAGGAACAGTTATATACGTGATCCTACTACCATACAGATGCTTTTTGAAATTTCTCAGGCCCTGCATGATGATCTTGATTTTGTGAATGTGAAAGATGATGATAACCATCCAGCACATTTGATTTCCCGTTTTGTCCGTATGGTAAATAATTTCAAGCCCATGCCGATTCTCCCCATATATCAAGTCTAAGGTGCGACTGTTTTGTGGTTTTCAATACAACTGGCTTGATAATAAGTTGCTGCTGCTCATTGTTAGGTTGACTATGGCACAGAGATGGAGCGCCATTTAACATTTTTAGTCGAATGTCGTGGAGCTTTTGGTAGCTTAAACGAACTTAAGGTACGTAATAATTTTTCTTTCTGTTCTTTCTTAATTTTCCCAAGGTACTTACAAAAAAAAAAAATTTCCTTTCTGAAACATTGATCTGGATCTAATCTATTTTAATCTTATGAGTCATTTGATGCTTTCATATGTGTTAGAAGTTTGAAGAAATAGTTGGTTTCGTATATATTGTATTATTCTTTCTGGTAACAGGGCCTTTTCTTGCTCTGCTTGTGAAGCTCATCTTCACATACTTTCATCTTTTAGTTTATAGGATTATACTCAAAACACCGACTTTATGGGTCAAGCTGTCTGGAATATAATGAGTTTGATGAGTAGCTTCAGAAAAGTACTAGCATCAACTCAGTCGAGGTAGAAAGATTTTGGAGGATATTCTAGAACTTTAAAACTTTCATGACCATATTTTTTAGGGCAAGTTGAAGGTGAAAGGAAAAAATAATTTATTGTTTTGTGCAACTCTGTTCTTTAGATAATAAGACTCTGCACAACCAAACAGTCTCCTGCTTTCATGTTGAAGAGAAAGGTCCAAATTCCAATGCAGGGGTTGAGACAAAGTGTTTGCTACCTGTAAGGGGTGCAGGAACATGCTAACCCAGAGAATTTGGTCTTATACATTAAGTAAAATGAGACGGTTGTTTTGGTTCTTTTACTAGCATCCAGTTTTATTTATTAGGATAAAATGACATGTTAAGTATTGAATGGTTCATAAAGCAAAATAAACCAAGTACAGAAAGAGCGATAATTTGCATAGAAAGAAAATGACAAAAAAAAGGCCAAAAAAATTAAACAGACTCATCTGGGCTTAAGGTTTTCCATATGAGGGATGTTCATATGCTGTCCTAGCATCGTTTCTGGTTTTGCATTTAAGAAGGAAACAGTTAAGATAATGTCCATTTTAGTTAATATTTATAAGATGCAATTGTTAGAGAAAGTCCTGATTTAAAAGACCGCAGTGTTCCATACTAAAGACCAATTACAATACTTGTCCCTACTATTCTCATGCTTGATTCAGTGCTTAAATTTTCTGGCAGGAAACTCTTGTTCATTCCAGCAACTGTTTAGCAATTAAGACTTTGAAAGATGCAAAAAAACATCTTAGTTTTGTCAAATCTTGCATGGCATTTAGTGAAGTCACATTACCTTCTATTTCAGCTCCGATCAAGCAGTTAAATCTTTATCTTGAGACTGCAGAGGTAATTTTTCTTTTCCTTTGGCATAATTATGTTATTCAAACTTCTCTGCGTATCGACTCATTCATTTCAACATATCAGGTTGCCTTGTTATGTGGTTTAGTCTCTCATTCAGATGGACTGTTAGATTCTGGAATCAGCTGCCTGCTAAGTTTAGACTTCACGGATGGTTAGTCATCTCTCTTTTGTGAAACTTTGCATTAGTTGTTGCAATAAGGACCATCATTCTAGATTTTCACTGGCATTTGTAAATTTAGGGGTAAAGTCATTCGATGTGAAAGTTGTGTGAAAACAGGGATGAGAAGTTCAAGGAGTAAGGGAGGGATACCCCCACTTCTGTAACCTAGGGGCCCAAGTGGCCCGTTCCAGTGCAATGAAAAAAAAAGGAAACATTTGCAATCAAATTTTAGTGTTGGTCTGGGTTTGTGGGTCACAACATCTAATGACCACAACCTTGTTTCAGATATCCAAATCTTTTATAATGTGCAAAGAGAAGGCTATATTAACAAGTTTTCCAAAATACCAATTTTTTTTTGAGAAAGTAATTAAACTGATGCTTCTTACACGAACTGCGCTGATGTGAATTTAAATGAGCTGGTTAGAAAGTTTTAAGTATTATATGCTTTGATAAACATTGGTGGTTAAGCTATTCTCATATGGAGTTTTGTGCTGTTCATGTAATTCCTGTTTAAGTGAATGGCAAATGTGATAACAAACTCAAAAGCTGCTAAACTGTAAGTGGCTTACCATAATTGAGTCGCTGGAAGTGCAGTTACAAAGAAATGCAGAATTGCCTCTTGATGTCCTAAATTCAGCACCTTAATCTTTCTAAATTGATTGCAGATACCACACTTTCTCTGTAGGGCCCTTGGGCACTTTGATAGCTGATTTTTGTTTTCCCCTGCTCTAAGCAAGCTGAGAGTATATGGCTATATACGTCAAGCTACATTAGAACATAGATAAAAGCAAATTTACAAAAATATGCACCTTTTCGGGATTAGTGTTACATTAATCAAATCAAAGGATATATTTGATCTTGATTTAATCCCATTATAAAATAATGTGAAAATTGAATCAAGAGCATTTTCCTTGCATGTTATGATTTGGGATCTTTTGAAATACCTTCATATAACATATATATACGGGCATGTCAATATGTGTGTGCACACGCATGAACATTTTCTGATATAAATAATAGCGACTAAACAACTATTGTTCTATTACTTTATTGTCCCTTTGTTTTATTGATTCCTTTACCAGGAAGATGCATTCCAATACTCAAAATTGGCAAAAAAAGATTTCATGATGTCTCAGAAGAATATCATCTATCACAAATGTGTTATATACAAATATGTTTCTTTAAAGATATTCTTTTTTAATCTTCTAACTTGCTTATTCTTAATGTATTTTTGTTCATTTACAATTGCTTATAATTGTTATATTTCTTTATTGTACCGATGTTGGTATGCCATTCAGCTTGTATATTCTAGTGAAGATGGATATCAAATTAAATTGATGGCGAATTGGCTTAATTGCTTGTGTAGGCTCCCGAACATTAGCTGACATTGAAGGAATACTGTCTGCAATTCAAAAATTGTGCAGCCTCTTGGTTATGGTTCCAGGTGATTAAAATCTTTTATTTTCTTATCTTACTTCTAAAATCAGTTGAACATATGGATAAATAAGTTTATCTTAGGTAGCACATTTATTTGAATTATTTTCTTTTGGTCATATTCCTGACTATCTGTATCTTATCAGAGAATGGAATCTTGCTTTCTTTTTAATTTGCTGATAGTATTTATAGAAATAACAAAATTACTAGAAAAGAATGGAAAATGGGAACTCAAGTTCAGATCATTAGCCTAATATAACCTCATTTTGAATTATCAGAAACGATGATGAGTATATTCTTTTTTCTTTCCCTTTTCATTTTTTTTTTCAGGTAAACAGGCTTTAGGGTTTGTGTATTCTGCATAAGGTCCCCAGCCTCCCTTGTCACTCATTATTTTTAGAATAGTAGGTTGTGTGATTGAAATGAACATGAGGAGCTAGTAATGACTTGTTCCAGAATTGGAGGTTGAGAAAGGAGCATATTTGAATTTATAAAGTTGGTCATTTTTCCTTATTTAGCGTTTAGGGATGGTATCAATTTGAAAAACAAAAGCGAGGATGCTGAAATGGATAAATACCCAGTGATTATGTTATGCCGGTGGATCTAGCCTAGTTGTAGTATTTAGTGTCTAAGACAATAAATGGACACCCATTGAGGTAGCTCTAAGAATTCAGATATATAGAAAGACAAACAATAAACTGCATTGTCACACACAGTTGTCTCAAAGTCTAGTTGAAGGCTCTGAAGAGAGGGTTTTGATGCATGAGCTTAACGATTTAATATATCTGGGAAACTTACAACCATGAGTTGATGCTACATACTGTGTTAGAATTAGCATACTCTATGTTTTTTTTCCTTGATCACAGTTTTGAGAGATCCTTCCTAAAGTAAATTTTTTTTTTTTTTTTTCTGACTTCATATTTCCCATCTGAAGGTAATCCTGAGAAAGGAGTCACCTACTTCCCAAATAACATATTATCACTTGTTAATTCCAAATCATGGTAAGCCTTCCATTGGATCTTTAATATCAGAAAAATTGCACCATTTTCATTTTGTAAATACCCTCGTCTCTTTTGTGGCCATAGATCTTAGTTTGATACTTGAAGATATTTTTGCAGGATGACCCCAGGAATAAGGACACGGATTTTGTGTACAATACTTACATTGACAGCAACCCTATCTCAAAACAAGCTCCCATACCATGTGGATAATAGAGAGGTACATCTACTCTCTTCTTTTTAAATATGTCGAGTTTTGAAAAATCCAAAATTGCAAATATTTAAAATATGGTCAGAATACTGAAAATAAAGGTCAAAAAGTTTTGAAATGCCCAGAATTTTGAATTGCCTTGATATCAGAAGAAAAAGAATCTCAAGTTTTCTTGTTTGCCTGTTGTTTTGTTTTGTTTCTCTCATTTTTCTTATGTTGATGTTATCAATTGTAGTTGGATGAGTTCCATTAAGCTTCTCAAGGATTTGTATGCTGACATGATATGGAATATTACTAGTGGTCTTTTGGCCTAATGGCACTTTCATTAGGCCAAAATCCTGCATAAGTATCAGGTGGTGAGTGAGATACCGGATTAAAATCCTCTTAGGTGCATGAGGTAATTACCAAGTGGAAAAAGAAAGGAACATCACTGTCAGACATAATAGATAAAACACGAAGACATGTTCACAAAGAAGTGTTTCTATTATTAAGTTTAACTTCATCAACATCATTTTATTAGATAAAGAATTAAGACCTTCTAGTACTGATGGTTTACAAAGGAGCCAATAAATATATATTAGTTGAATAAAAAAATGTTCTAATGATTTGAATAGGTTTTATTCCTTAAGGCCGTCACTTAAACTGCATGTAAAACCTAAAATTTATTAACTTCTACATGAGTTTCAAATTTTGCTCCTAGTCAAACTCTGTATACTCCATGTAGAGTCTTGGCAATTTGCATCAACAGGTGCAGTATTCATTGTAAAGGAGAGTCCAAATTTTCAGTTATTATCGCATTTCTCCTAATATATTCTGCTTTTTTATGCCCCTCCAGATTTTTGGCAATGACCTATTGTTTTTCGGTGATTCGTCCTACTTACATGAACTTGTCTCGTTGTCTGAGTCGGTTCTTCAGAGCCTGGTTGATGCCATTGAGAAAGAGCCATCCCGGGTAACTACACATTGCACTATGCTATTGTATAATTTGATAGATTTTTTTTTTTTTTTACTGATATATGATGCTGAATCTAAGGCTGCTCGTGGAAGCATGGCGCTTGAAGCTTGCAACTGCATTGCATCATCTTTCGTGGTAGGTTCGCTTTGTCTTCTTTTGGGCTGACTTTGTTGATCTTAGTAACTATAATTTGATCAATCGTCAAAATGAGAGGGTACATGACAAAGTCCCCATCCTTGCATTTATAGCACCTGGAACTCCTTTACAGAGGTTTTACGTGCCATGCAATTGACCCAATCATGTATTTTGTTGTACCCTTGGGGACAGCTAAAATGATTTAAAATCCAGAAAAGTATTATAGATGAGTGGTTGATCACTTTACTAGCCATATTGCAGATGGATGTGTGATATTCTATCTTTGTGGCAGCTACCTAGAGCTGCGAATAAAATTTTAGGCTCCAATTGGCCATTTGCAGTATAGATGGACCCTATGTTCCCTAGTCCAACTATCATTCAAGATTGAAACTCTCCCAAAATCTGTTGTGGCTGGCACGATGACCTTGAATGATTTTACAGCATCCAAAATTCCACATGCCTGGATCTTTAAATTGATCAAAGTACAATCTGATTTTCTCAGATGATTAGCTTACTGAGAACTACTGTTTATGAGTTATTTTATACCCCAAGCAGCTCAACAGAGCCAATTCCTTCAAAATTGATTCCACTAAAAGCATCTCTGAGCAAGGCTACCCATGATTGATCCTGAGGCAATTTACTCTTTTAAGTAGACACGCAAAACTGATGGATTCCTTTCTTACGAATCTGCTGAATCTTTTTTTTTTTTAATTTTTTTAATTTTTTAATTTTTTATCTCTGACATATTCTCTCTCTCTCTCTCTCTCTCTCTCCCCCACCCAAAAAATCAAAGGCCACCTTTTTTTTTTACTCCACTTTTTGCCTTGTTTTGCTGTGAAAATTGCTCTGCTATATTTGCTTTTTGTTTTTTTGCCTTAAGGATTTTCTTCTTGTTTATTTGGCAGTTAAGTCATGGAATATCACCAATCTGCTCCAAACTGATAGAAACTGCCAAGTTGTGTTTGAGCGCCAGTGACAAATATCTGCAGTCGACCATCAAGTTTTTAGACAAAAACCTGCCAAATCCCATGGTGGCACCATCCATTGCTGTCTGAAAGACAGATGGTCTTATGATCTGTTAAATTGAAGGTTCGCTTTGGAATTGTTTATTGTAATTATTTGATTGTCAATGAAGTTGTCTTTACCCCCGTAGCTGTCCGTGTCGGGGGTGGCTGTGACCGGAGATGGGGGGCAAATTTTAGAGGAGAGAGTGAAATGGGAGTCTCTGGCATTGCTCACCAAAAATAAGATCCACTTGAACCCCCCACCCCCAAACAAGAAAAAGAAAAAAAGAAAGTGAGTTTTACACAAATTTCACCAAATATATTGGTCTTCATTTTTGTTTTCCTTCATTTGCTGCCTGGTCACAAATATCTTCTCCTACTGTCGGAAACCTATTAACACCAACAAGCCGAACTAGTTCGCTGTTCTTTAAATACAATAGCAACTGAAAAGATATGTCATTTGTTATTTTTATTTTTTTTGTTTTCTAAATATTTGATTTTTGAATTAAATTATTATTTTAATGTGATGTGACAAAAATGTTGCTGTGGCATTAACAGATGGAAAACCAACAGAAAGATTTATTTCACATTTTTGGAGAACTTGTGTAGTTAAAACTGAACAAAAAAAACATTTGAGGCGTGATTTGTTTTAGGGTGTTGACCCAGAAATTTATTTCAAAAATTCCCAAAAATTATATTTAGACTCAAAGTTTTGTACGAAAAATTATGTTTGGTAATGAAAATAGTCTACTTCGTTGCTAAAGACAATACAAAAAAAGGTACAAAACAAGACGTGTAACTCTCTATTTCAAATGAATGAAGCTACTTTACGATTTTGATCTAGGTTACAAAATGACTTTCATTAAATAAAAAAAATAAAAAATTTATTGAAAATAGAAAGAAGTGAAATGAAATACTTGTTCCTCTGGCTCATGAGAGAATATCTATTCCTTCAATTCTTCTCAATTTTAGAAGAATACTTATTCACTCATGGACTATGAGGACTATTTCAAGTATTAAAATATGCTCCTTCAAAAAAAAAAAAGTATTAAAATATGCATTATTGTAAATTCTTCTATTTTTAATGGAATAGTTACTATATGAGCTATTTCATTAAAAATAAAAATGGTATTCTTCTTTCTTTTTTTTTTCTTTTTTTTTAAATGGTCATTATTTTTTTTTAAAAAATGTCATTATTATGAAAAAAAAATACAATTTTTATTTTTTAAAAAATACCAAATAAAAGAAGGACAAAAAATGGATAGGGTTGTTTCTCATTTTTTTCCATTTTTTATTTTTTTTTTAAATGAAAAAAAAAAAAGAAGAAAAGTTGAACTTATGTTGAGCAAATAAATTGGGCCTTTAGGAGGTTTGATACGGACACAACACAAACCTAACTCATGGCCAACTTCTCTCCTACGTGTACAAAACTAACCCAACTTAGGACCAACTTCTCTCCTACGTGTCATTTAACAACAAAAGAAATTGAGAGAGAGGATTTTGGGATTCCGAAAATTTGGGAAAGAAGACAATTTGTTTGGTTTAAAATTCAAATTTTTGTACACGTAGGAGAGAAGTTGGCCATGAGTTGGGTTTGTGTTGTGTCCGTATCAAACCTCTTTAGTATTTCCCTTACTATATTATATGGGAATTGTGTTTTACGGGATTCGGGAATTCCAGTTTCTGAAATTTCACATTCAGATCATTTATTTTCATCTAAGAACCATTATTCTGCCACGCATTTTATTGTTAATAAAATAATAAAGTAATGATGATTATTAATATCATTAATATTATTAAAAATTTAAATATTATTTTATTAGTTTATTAGTAGTAGGACACATGACAAGATAATAACTCTTAGATGAAAATGAACTCTTAGATGAAAATGAATGACCTAAATCTAAAATTTCATAAAACTAAAATTCTACTAAAAATTCCAAGGATCCGGATCCTTATCCCACACGACAACACGTAAATGCAATAACAGATATTTATTAATGTTTAAAAGTAGAGTGTTCAGTCGTTGATTGCCCAAATCCCACGCGCAACTCTAGGGCTTTTTCCAAGTCCTTATACCACACGACAACAAGTAAATGCAATAACAGATATTTATTAATGTTTAAAAGTAGAGTGTTCAGTCGTTGATTGCCCAAACCCCCCGCGCAACTCTAGGGTTCTTCCAAGTTCCAATCCTCTCTCGCTCTCTCTCTCTGCGCTACGCTGTACAATCTCCGAACCAATCGGAAGGTCCCGAACAATGGATCTGGTGGTGGTGGGGCGCCACACTCTGCTCTTCGACGACGACGCCACCGCCGCCTTTATAAACTCGAGCGACGCGCTCGTCGAGTGGAACTCGCTCTCCATCGACCGCTACGACGTTCGCCACCTCCTCTCCAATCCTCCGCCGCCACGTAAGCCCCGCCGCCACCACTCCGACGATCCCTCGCTCGAGTCGGAGCTCGATCACGAACGTTACCTCGATTTACCCTCATCTTCTGGTGATGAACACGAGCAAGGTAAAGTATTAATCATTATCACAAGCTTTGTTTTATTACTCTTATTTAAAATTAGAGGAATTTCCTTTTTAATTGCCTAATTTTTACAAAATGGAGGAATAGGAAAATAAAAGTAAGGTTGAATGTTATGTACTGGTGGAATTAGCGGAATAATTTTTTTTTTTTCTCTCTTTTGTTGCATTTTGCGTCCAATTAGGTTTTTCGTCTGAAATGTTTGTTTGGTTGTTGAGAAAATAGAAGAAAATAATTGAAATAAAATTGTTGGATTCTGTGAGGCATGGTATTGTTCTGTTTTTAGAAGGGGCGGAAATTTTGGCCCTGCATTATCAGGCCACTATATATCTTGGCTAATACTTCTGCGTAGAACTGGAATTGGAATTAGAATTAGATTGGTTATGATAAACTTAGTCCAACAGCTATGTTAGGCTTCGTCGCAAAGTTTCAATTTTCGTTTTCAGTTTTTTGGTGGCCCAAACAATGGGAAAAATTGAGCATTGAAAATAGCCTTTCTTTCCTTACTATCTTTTTCTCAGCATATACTTGCAGGATATTTGTTTTATTGGAAAGGGAATGATTTGTGTTTTTGTGGTGACAATGTGGTTATGCTTTTCTAATATTCTTCTTTATGCATATTCTAGGCTTAATTAAGGCAATGGTAGAATTGCAAATGTAATGGTTTTGGTAATATATACATAAAATTGAACAGAAATATGATTGAATGTATATTATGCTTTAAACAATGAGAAAAAAGAAGTAAAAGAGTTACAAAGTGAAGGAATGGACAAATATTGGATTTAATTCACCTGAATATGATTGCCAGTGGTGGTTTAGTAAAGTCAAGCTTTCATAATTTACCTAGGATCTGTTAGATTAACCTTTGTTTAATTTGGTGCGAGGTTAACTCTTAACATCTTTTGGCTTTTGCTTAAAAGTATGAGTGGCTCGTGTAGTAATTCTTTGAATATTGTTGACCATTTTGGTGTCATTAAATTAAGATTCAGGGTTGAAAAGAATAACGATGGTGTCATTATTCACGAAGTGGCCCTGCCTTGGTGGTTCCCCATCATCAAAAAAAAAAAAAAAAAAAGTATTGGTACTTCATGGGTGGACTTATATAGTAAGCTTTAGAAGTTGATTTTTGGATAATACACATTCTTTGGGTTCTGGTCATAATGCCCCATCTGATATTATTTGCTGGGATGAATATGATATTTTGGTAAAGTGGGAGTCCGTCCCATTTGGAGGGAAAACATTTTTGCGATGCTCTCTATTTTCAACTGCAAATGTGCTGAGTGATGGGTGTTAGTTTCTTGTTTGTTTCAATGTTATACTTTTTGCAAGGCTTGTCCCCATGTGCAGGATGGTATAGTTTGCAACAGTTTGATCCTTCAAAGAGACAAGTAAGAATATTCTTGCTTCTATGTGGCACTTTTCAGTTACTTGTCAATGCTAATGCCTTTTCTCTGTGATGTATTTATGACACCCTTATGCCTAAAGTTTATACTTTAGGTTTGATTTTAAATATCTTTTCGTTTGTTTCCAGATTTACAAGATGGTGCCAAACCGGTGGATGCTGGTGGCTATCGTGCTGTTGCATTTTCATATGGGAACACTGATGAGTCGACTGAGGAAAAGAATAATGACGCTGACTTTGGTTTTCATCCACCCTTTCAAGTACCGGAGAGCTTACTTCAAAACCTAGTAAGTATCTGCCCTTGTATATCCTGCGACCCTTTGCTTTTATTATTATAATCTGGATATTGGTGTTTTTTGGATCTTGACCAGTGTGGCCAAATGATAATTGTCTAAGGTGCATGTGGTATTCTAAGGCTTACCATGTCTAAGTTTCAGATGCACGGAGCAGAGACGGAGTTCTTGTGACCCAAGGTTGCCATCCGGGCACCTTGTTTCCTTTTGATCTCATGACAAATGGGCTGTGCAGGTGGGATTAGGATGATAGAAATTTGTTACCTTGTCAGGAATCTTTTCTACTTGACAGCAAGTTGGATGAGACATATCTTCCTAGAGTTCTGTTTCTTGCTCTTTATGGTTATCCGTATATATGTGAGATTTTTGGGTTAATCTTGGGGTTATTTAGTAAGAATTCTCTTTTCTTGGAAACTTAAAATTGCAAAATCCCCATATTGAGGAAGAAACCTTTTTTCTTGTTTTGTTTTTTTTTTTCCAGCCATCAACAGAGAAGGTACATCAGATCATTGCAAGAACTGCTATGTTTGTTAGTGAACATGGTGGGCAGTCAGAAATTGTTTTGAGGGTCAAACAGGGGGACAACCCAGCATTTGGGTTTTTGATGCCTAATCATCATCTCCATGCCTACTTTCGGTTTCTTGTTGATCACCAAGAACTTCTCAAGCCTGACAGTGGTGGCAAATCTCTAGTAGAAAAGGACAATGCTGAGAGTGGGCTCAATCAGATTGGTGGTGCTTTGTCTATTCTTGGTTCTGTATACGGGTCTGCAGAGGACGAGGATGGTGCAACTGAGGATGTTCATGAATCTAAGAGAAATGAATCTGAGGAAGCCGTTGATGTTGGTAATGCAACTGTTTCTCATGGATCTGAACAGGCAGATTCTCCTGTTAATGTGGCTGGGAAAGACAAGGTAGTTGCGAAGGGTTCAGATTCTATTTTGAAAGAAAAAGCTCCTATCATAAAACGGAATCGATTCATCAGTACAGTTGGAACTACAAGTGGGATTAAAAAAGAAGGTGATGCCTTGAGTGCACTTTCATCTGCTGGAGACAAGTCACAGGCATCTTTGCCGAGTATGTCCAAGGTTGAACCACCTATTGTGGAGCCTTCATCTGATTTAAAGAGAGTGGTTGACAAGATAGTTGAGTTCATTCTGAGAAATGGTAAAGACTTTGAAGCTGTTCTTGTGGAACAGGATAAAAAACACGGAAGATTTCCATTCCTCCTGCCATCTAATCAATATCATCCTTATTATTTAAAAGTTCTTAAGGAAGCTCAAGAGGTGTGTTCTTCTGTTCCTTGTGCTGTCCTAATTATTGGATGTTTGCATGAGATTTTTGTTGATAAAATTAACGATTTCCATTTGCAACAAGATAGAAAAAGGTAGAATTTGGTGTAAGCATGATTTGGTACAAGTGCTTGTTTGATAAATATGTCCTTTTCTATATTTGGTGCCAGAATTTGGTTTCATGTTGTGGCATCAATAAATCATGTGCTTATGTTACCTTTTTATGTTCATCAATGTGCATTACGCACGCTATGTGCATAATTTTTGATAAATGAGTGAACATGTCTAATCTATACAGTTAAGCTTGAATTTAAATCTTGTGTGTTTATATTTTGATTTGTGGAGGCATATCGTGCACTGACCATAATTCTATGGGTTTTTCTTTGACCATCTCAATTTTAGTTGACCTTTAAGATTCCAGAAAATCAAATCAAAATGGGTTCGAGCCCTTAGATATAAATTAGTGACTCAGAAACACTTACCATGTATATGATGTTCTTTGCTCACTGATGTCTTTTATCGTTCCTTTTTTTTTTAACAGTCTAAGTTACCTGGCAAGGGCTCTGTTTCTGAGAAGCATGATTCAATGGGGCATGGGGTGGACAAGAAAACGGCTCTATCAAAAGAAGGTGATACTCTGTCCGGAGAATCTGCTGGTCATGATATACCATATAATTATGACAGGAAGGAGAAGTTTAAGATGAAACTTGGCAAGTCAAAAAAGGATGGGCAGGATCCGCCTTCCAAAGCCACTGAGCCACAAATTGATGCAGTTTCCGCTGCAGCAATTCTTCAGGCTGCCACGAGAGGCATTAAGAATCCTAGTTTCGAATTTTTTCCTAAGACATCATCAAATGGTATTGGTCATGGCCCTAGCACCGAGGATGGGCATACATCAAGCTTTGGGAGTCTCCATTCATCTCAAGCTCCAAGTTCCACTTCAAAGCCGGATCCAAGTGTTTCTGTCCCTGTTGCCAAGGCTATTGCAGAGACAGCTGCTATTGCAGCTGCAAGTGAGGCCGACTCCTCTGAAGCATGCTTGACAAGAGAGCAGCAGCTGAAGGCGGAGAGATTGAAACGGGCAAAGATGTTTGCAGTCATGATAAAAGGTGGAGCTGCACCAGTGAAAATAGAACCATCGCGTGGCTTTTCAGCAGAACCACTGGGGTCTGGGATTTCTGGATCAGGTGCTGAAGTTGAAAATTTTGTTGGCAAAGAAAGAGAAGGCAGTTCAGTTCCAATGGATGTTGATAGTCCAAATAAGAATGAGAAGTCTGAAAAGAAAATTTCTGTTGATGAGTATAATGAACGGCGATCTAAGAGAAGTTACCGTTCCAGATCTAAAAGACAAGAAGAAGAGGAAGTAGAGAAAGGAGGAGGAGAAGAGGAGGAAGATAAGAGGAGTCACAAGCACTCTAGGAAGAAGCACCGATTGCATCGGTCATCACACCGCAGTAGGGACAGGCATAAGCACAGGAAAAGACATTCTCCTTCGGAGGTCTCAGATTCTAGACATCATCAGAAGTATTACGATGACTCTTTTGATGACGAGTATAGGCACTCTCGACGTCGGCAAAAGCATGATACTCCCTCCGACGATGAGTACCGGCATTCTCGACACCGTCATAGGCATGATAGCTCCTCCGATGATGAGCATCGGCATTCTCGACGTCAGCATAAGCATCATAGCTCTGATAATGGGCTTGAACACCGAAGCAGATCTGCTAAGAATGGGAAATCTCAATCTGAAAAAGAAGTGGACTTGGAAGAAGGGGAGATCCTTACAAGATCAGATCAATCGAAAGCTAGTCAGGGTGATGGTGCTAGTCGAGAAGCTTCTGTTGAATTATCAAAATCCTATCAAGATGGAAGGGCCCCATCTCAGCAGGCCTCTGAAACCACCGAGGTTTCTGATGATCTTAGAGCCAAAATCCGAGCCATGTTGATGGCAACCTTGTAAGTAGCACCATGCATTTTAATTTTCTTGGTTTGTAATGGTAAAAGTTTTGATGATTTTAACATCTTTCTTTCTTTCTATAATTTTCGTAAATGTTTGTGCCATAACGGAAGGCACAGACTGAATCTTGTGCTTCCGGCGTCTGGCATAGGCTGAAATGTTTTTGGTGAGGCGGAATTTAGCAATGGCTATAGCCTACAGTCAATTGGTGGCAATCGAATTTCTCTCCTTTTTTAAATTTTAATAACCAGTTGTCAAGCAAATTTTTTTTTTTTTTTTTTTTTTTGTGGATTAAAAAAAAAAAAAAAAGTTATTTTATTAGCAAGTAGAAAACAGTTTTTTCTGGTTTTAAACCAGAAACTGTTTTTAAAACCTTTGTCCAAATATGTTGGTTAGAATTGGATCAAGCCGAATAGCTATCTAAATGGGTCAGTTCTTGTGTTTTACCGAGAAAATAAACTTTTATATTATTATATAACTATAATAATGTGTCAGTAAAAATCAGTATTTTGATCAATGAAGGTTAATAGTTAATTTTTATTGTCACATTATTATAGTTATATGATAGTAATACGAGAGTTTACTAAATTACACTTATTGTGTTTTACCTGATAAAGACCATAGTTCTCAGTTTAAAACTGGAGTTTACGATTATTTTGAATCTATCCAATTGTAGTGTTTAGGCTTCTTAGCTGTGGCTAGGTTACCAGGCGATGCTGCGGTTGACACGACTCAACCAAGGGCATGGTTGGGTTACTTAAACACCTGATCTAGCAATGACAGTGGTTGGGTGAGAGCCCAACAAAAAAATATTATTGGAGATGTATAATTGTATTTTTCATATCATTTTTATTATTTATTTGATTAACAAATAAACGCTTATTGATTTTTTTTTTAAAAAAAATAAAGTCAAAATCAAAAAAAGCATAAGAGGTTCCATAATATTTTCCCTTTTCTAAATTGTGATATTGAGGGCGTTCCTATTACTTCAAACAAAGGAGGAAAGAAACATGAGCTAATTCTTCTTCCAAGCGGGATATTTCGAGTCTCGACTCTTCAAAAAGTTAAACTTTGTGAAGTGTTTGAGTGAAAACTTGATGTAACAATTTGGATATTACATAATGAATTGAACTTCAATAAATATTATATTAACTATTCAATCTTGTGATTATTATCTTGTTTACAACTTAATTATTCATGCTTACATACAGTGCGGAGCCAGGATGTTCACTTAGGGGCTTTTTTTTTTTAATGAATAAAAAAGTAAAATTAATTAAAAATAATTAAATATAAAAAATGATTTTTTGGTCTTTTTTTTTGTGCTTTGCAATTTGCACACAGTATTTATTTATTTGTTTTTCTCTTGCACGCATGTTAGCAATATAAATATTAAAACAATTAATTTACAAGAACAATTTAAATTTAAATCTAAAAATTTAATTACATACCTCGTTGAAGTTGGAAACTGGAAAGTGAAAGAAAAAACGCAAAGTTGCCAAGTCCTCAAGAAGAAAATGTAGGAGATTGGACAATTGCCCACTTGTCTTTTTGGATTAGAAGTGCAAAGCGTTAAGCATGTGAAGTGGGTAATTTCTTAAAATAAAACAAAAATGCTGCTTGGTTAGAAACAAAATGTGGCTCAGATGGTTTTGATATGAACAAAACATTTTTTTTTTTTTTCTTTCTAGGTTTTGTGCGTCAGATAGAATATGAGGAGGCCGCAAATTAAGCTTGAAAGGAAGGTTGCATATGGACCGTATGTTAATAAGGAAAATGTTCTGAAATTCAAGGAAATCTCTTGAACTTTTGTCGGATCAATATCAAACAATATAATTTCCGATACTACAAGTTCACTTCTACTCTTTTTTTTTTTTTTGGAAAGATTCTTATCTTCATTTCATCAAATAAAATCTAGAGTAGAAATACTCTAAACAGAAAGAGCAAATATATCATAAGATTGGTCAAAATTATGTGAAATTGCATTTATTCTTTTTCTAGCACTCGATTTGCAATCGCTCCTCTAAAGTTTAAAATGTTGATAATTAACCATGTCAAATTATAAACACTTTATTAGCATTTTTTGCATTAACTTAACAAAAAAATGTATCAGATGACTAAAATTATCTATTATACCCCATATCAGTTGTATACAAATACGATTATATATTTAGTATGAAAAATTTTAAAAATAAATGAGGCCATGGAGAGCTACAGCCGTGGTCCTTGCACGTTTTTTTTTATTTTATTTTATTTTTTGGAAAAAGAAAGAAAGAAAAAAACCTAATTATATGATACAGTGTTATAATGAATAATTTGAGTCACATGTGGGCCGCTGCGTGATGCATTTTCTGTTCAAGTTAATAGAAATTGCTAACGGATGGGGCTATTGGAAGTACCTGTTAACTTGAAGGAGTCAATTATCATTTTTTAAAAGTTTGGTGGAATGATTGCAAATTCAATGTCGTAACTATAATTTTCCATTTTAAAATGAAAATCATGTACAAATTGAGCTGACAAAAAAAAAAAAAAAAAAAAAGAGCTACCAATGAAAACTAGCTCTAAAGTTCTTGTGAGAAAACTAAGTTTGATGTTAAAACACTTAAATTAGCTCTACAAGTTCCTTCTTCACTGGTCCTTCCGGCTCTACGTAGACTACGTACACTGCATACTTCATCAATAAATTCCACCGGCATTGCATGTGTTTTCAAAGCTCCAAGCCTTTCTTCTTTAACATCCGACCTAACTATGCCAACTATTTTGTTGAAGTTCATGCTTTGCCATAGAAAGTCACTAGTGACAGAACTACACACTGACAAGGGGAGCCATGGCCTCCCTTGATTTTCAAAGTTAAATTAGGCCTTTCATTTATAATTCGGTCTCTCCGAATGAGAAATTCTTGTTTCGTCCCTGAAAGTCACCACGTTGAATTATGTAGTCTAGCACGCACTATCAATTTTATTTTATTATTTTATTATTATTATTTTTTTTTTTGTGTAATTTTCTAATAAGATGACCATTGAATGGACTATGACTTGAGTAATATAAGACATTCTTTTCTTAACTTTAAAATTTAAGAATTGAAAATTGAGGGAGCTGAGGTTGAATTGGTGTATAAAAACGATTGAAAAACACCCTTGGTGACCTCGTCAAAGTCAGAATTAACACGTACAGGTTGTAATTAAGTGAGTGTTCAATCCCAATTAGCGTACTTATTATTTCCTCAGTAAAAATAAAATAATAATAAAAGCTCTCTTTGCATTTGATGATTTGGTCTACCATATATACTGCCATAAATGTTGTATTGCTGTTAGCATGTTTTTATCATCATAATCAAGAGAGAGAGAGGAATAGGCCGGATGGCATGGGTTGATAGGCATGTGGTGGATTGTTTAGAGGTGGACTTTTAGCATATATGCTTCCCATATATAGAATTTAGTGAGTTTTTTTTTTTTTTTTTTTTTAACAGGTTAATCACATTCATTGATAAACGAACATAAAACTTAAACGACACAGAGCAAATTGAATGCCATAAATTATTGGCTCCAACTTTGACATATTCCTTGAGATTCATTTTCCAATTTTGACAGCATTTGGCTTAATCATACTTAAATATTTATAATTATCGTGGACCGTCAAATTAATGTGTGTGAGAGGGAGAGATCGTCAATTTGAATTGAAGTTTCTTCTTATTCCATATTCAAGGCCAAGTCTTAAACATCCTATTCTTTCACATTTTCAGTCTTTCAAAACTGCAAGAGATCTATTATTTTTTTTAAAATGCTAGGTTTATAAACAAATTTTACGAAAAAACTTTTACAATATGATTGAGTTTCTTAAAAGTTAAATTTATCTCATTTTTAATCATATTGTGTCACATCATGTTGTAAAAGTAAGTTTGTAAAATCTTATTAATTTGTAAATCTAGTATTCCTCTTATTTTAAACACCCCCTCTATTGGAGCTTCTAATAATGTAAGTATATTTAATATTTTGTGTTTGATAGGAAAACAATATTTCAGTACCTCCTCTCCTTGTTTATTAATATATTTATTAGAATATATGCAAGCAGGGTGGAACTAGAGATTTGTGTTTGGGAGGGCAAAATTCTTAAAAAAAAAAAAATTGGAGGGTTAAAAATTTAATTTTATAAGAATTTTATAATTTTTTTTTCTAAAAGAAAATAAATAAATAAATTGGAAGACCACCTTGGGCCTTGGGGGGTCCAACGCGGTTCCGCGCGCCCCTGTATGCAAGTGGCATGCAGCTGCTCAATATATATTAATTAATAAAGAATAAATAATAGTGTTTGATTTTCACCATGCATGAATGCCTTCAAAGAAAATGCTTGCAGGCGTGCATCAATATCTAATATTCTAGCTAGCTTGCTAACCAATTAATGTAGATGTTTTACATCAATTACGCCAAGATCAAAGCTCAACAAACATCAATTTCATTAAAACAACTCTCTAAGAAATCAATCTCTCCAACAAAATGAAATCTAGTACACGTAGTCAATGGAGTTCTTATCCCCTCTTATCCATTTAGGTTGAATTCTGTCATTCTTTTACGTACGGTCACTTGGGAATTCCAATGATGAACCCATAAACCAAACCCCAACACTCAAAAGAGGAATATTAAGGTTCATTTAATTAGTAGTAATTAAGGAGGTTAAGCTTAATTAAGAAATGTTTTTAGACTTTCTCTCTCTAGCTTTAAGGTTTTTGCCTTATTCTTAACTGATATATATATATAAAACTATTTCGATTATAAATATACAACCAATTAATCCCCATGTTCTAGCAATTACAACCCAAACAAACCCATATTTTAACACTAGCATTTGTCAACACAAATACAAAATCTAACATTAATTACGTCCACAAAGTTACTTTTTTTTTTTTTTTTTTTTTTTTCTTTCTTTCTAGATTTGAATCAACCTAATGTCAATTGTCAAAGGAGGGTTATCGATCACTATCATCATTCATCATTCATCATATATATGCATATATATATTGTTCTAGAATCAAACTAGTCTTATTATGATTGATGGTAACATGAGATTCCGCGCATGCGCTGCAATCGAGGTAAACTATGATTTATATCCTTTGGCTCTAAACCAAATGCATATCGATTTTCAATTCATATAAAAGAAAAAGTACTAATGTCAACCCCTTTAGTCATTCTCTCCTGTTTTGTTTTTTTCTTATAAAAAAACTTATAAATGAATTTACAAACAAAAGAAAGGAAAAATTAGTTATTTAGTCCATGTGATATGAAGTTGTATCATACACATCTATGTAGTATTAAAAATATCTTTGAACACCCAGAATGGTCCATGCTGTCAACCATTTAACATAAACCATTACATGCAAGTTGGATCCACGTTACAACCAATCCGCAATTAAAGTGTGGCATAGCTGATAATTTAGCATGTTATAAAATTATAATTTTATTCTCTATTTAAAAAAATAAATAAATAAATAAATTCTCTCCGATAAATGATGGATGATTAATTAGACGTTCTTAGCTGAGTTACTGGAAGTCCCTCTTGTGTTTATCTTGAATCACTCTAAGAATAATATGGCTCTTAAAACCATCATTAAAGTTGTAATTGATCACTATTAAATTTTAATCAAATAGTAATTTTAAAAGTCACTTAATTTTTGAAGTGACACAAGAAGAACTTATATAATTACACTTCCTACTTGGTGGAATTTTTTTTCTTTTTCTTTTGGGTCATTTTTACCTTACGAGAAAATGAAGATTTATTCTAATATATCGAGTCAGATTCAATTGTGTTTGATTGTTTCATCTATCTTAGCTTAGCTTGTTGTGCAAAACTCTCGAGGCTCATTCGCAACACCCCTCTGACTAATTACCTCCAAAAAAAATCCCTCTGACTTTCTATCTGACTCTGACCCAGCTCTCGCCTACGACTATCGCCACGTGTACACTTGACGCGCCATCTTACCTCACTCCTCCTCAAATGTGTTTGAGAATATTCATGGATCATGCTATATATACATATATATTATGATCACTCCTACACATTTTGGTCTTAGTCCAAACCCTCTTTATCGCCGGGATCATTGCAACTGTTAAAAAGGAATTCAAACTTCACAGCTTCATCCTTTCTCTCTCTCTCTCTCTCTCTCATGGCCGAAGGACGATTCTCCATTGGCAAGGAGCTCATCAATGGCAACCCAATTCTCAACTGTGGAGAAGATGAGCATCTTTATCCTGCAGGGAGCTCCATTGATGGGAATCCAATGGTCAAGGAGATGGACTTCTTTGCCGCCGACAACAATTCTTCCAAGGAGAAAGTTTGTGCAGGTGATGGGGTTGTGCATGATTTGGAACTTAACGTAAGTTTATACTATTTACATTAAATTAACTGTCTGGTTTTTATTTTTTTTTCATTACATGATTTTCAGTGTTTTTGGGATTCTTTTTTCTTTTTAGACTCGTCTAAATCTTAGCACAAACACTAGTGGCGCCAAATCAAATGTGGATGATCATCATCATGAGCGTGGAACAATATCATACAACATTAATGGTAACAAGCGAAAAGTAAATGAGGTATATATATCGAACTAATTTGATAGAAAGTTTATTATCTGAGTCTGATTTAATTTTCTGATTGTTAAGATGAATTAGATTGTTCTTGGTGCAGTTGATACATGTGCAGGCAGAACTGAAGCAGATGCATGTGGAAAATAAACGCTTAAGAGATATGCTTAATCAGATGAACAATAATTACAATGGCCTCAAAATGCATCTTGTCACACTGATGCAGATTCGAAACGCCAAAACCGAAAAAGATCATGAGGTAGTTTTACTAAGGAAATTAAGACCCATCTCTTAATTTGTATCTATATATTTTAGATATATCGATTATGAAACTAATTAATCTACATTATCTATATATGGCCGCTTAGATGATTAATGCAGCAGTTGAGAAAAATCATGCTGTAGGAGATATTTTCAGTAGTAAAGAAATTATTCAGATGGGTCTGGATAAGAGTGATGTCGCGATCGGGGATATTAGTGCAACAACTGGGAGAGAGAGGAGCCCAGATCACCAAGCAATTGTTCAAGGGCGGGTTGCTAACAAAGTCCCTAAATTTGGAACTTCCGGGGATTTAGATCAACACTCGGAAACGGTGTCGTCGTTGATCAGAAAAGCTCGAGTATCAGTTCGAGCCCGATCAGATGCATACATGGTAAGGAGCTATAGTGTTAATTAAACTCCACGTGAAAATGTTTGACAATCATGTCATGTTCTTATATATCTGACAACACCAAGGAAAGTTGATGACCCAAAATGAAGAATTTATGTCTCCATGCATGTGCTGCTGTGCACCCACTTGCAGAAGTCAATAAATAAGCTAGTTGCTTTAATTTGTACTAGGAGTCTAATTAATTAAGTTGGAAAGGAAATTGCACCCCATTATGTTGTCGTTGAAACAAGCTACCTACCAACTTTTCGCACAACAAATTCAACACGAAATCAAAAAGATTACAGTTGAAAAATACGACTCTTTTAATTAAATTGATTAAGCTAAAATTAACTTATATAGTCTTAGAGATAATGTAGACTATATGAAATTGAAACTTGCTTTTCAACTGATCAATCTTAACGCATCACAGATTTCTGACGGGTGCCATTGGAGAAAGTATGGGCAGAAGATGGCAAAAGGAAGCCCATTTCCTCGAGCATATTATCGTTGCACCATGGGATCTAGTTGTCCAGTTCGCAAACAAGTAAATATATATATATATATATATTCCTTTTCTTTCCCCTTAGAGAATTAAATTAATTAATGGTCATTTTGCTTTTACTAATTATTCGTTGCAGCTAATTAATGGGATATATTTTTGTTTAAAAATAGGTACAAAGGTGTGCAGAAGACCGGTCGATTCTCATAACCACTTACGAAGGTCGTCACAACCATCCGCTTCCTCCGGCGGCGGAGCCAATGGTATCCACCACATCGGCAGCCGCATCGATGCTGCTTTCAGGGCCAATGCCTAGTGCAGATCATTTGTTGATGAATTCATCAAACAATATCCTACCAAGAAATAATGCACTAAATTTCGCAACACTTTCAACTTCCGCGCCATTTCCTACTATTACATTGGACCTCACGCAATCTCATAATTCCTCTGATCATCAGTTCCAAAGGGAAACACGAGGCCAAATTATTACATTCCCACAAGTTTTTGGTCAAAGCCTTCACAACCAATATTCAAACTATTTAGGCCTTCATGGCTCTCAGGGAATGGTTGCACCCAATCGGATGCAGAACGCGGACGCAGTCAGTTCGGCGACGGCTGCCATCACAGCAAACCCCAACTTCACTGCTGCACTGGCGGCGGCTATTGCCTCTATCATTGACAATACTATTACAAGAAACAGCAGTGACAACAATGCGTGAAAATTGCATGTTAGAGAATCATCAGAATCTTTGGAAACTGCAGATAGAGTTTCAGCTATATATATATATATTACCCAAGGATTTGCAGCAACATGAAGATGAAGTTGATCACTTCTCATAGTGGACCCATGCCTGTAACATTTGAATTTTTAAGCTTTTCATCTCAAGCTTATAACATTTATTTGGTTGTTTTTAAGATAATAGGTGTTTAGTTGGCTTTGTAGTTACAGATTGTTTCCATGTGCAGACTGTATTGTTTTATTAATTTGAATTGTAAAATGTAATTGCAAGCGTACGTCTAATTGTACAGCTATATTACACTCTGTTTTGGTGCTTGAAACCAAAACAGTTTTATCATTAATTATCTTACAGGTTATTAGAGCCTCTCTAAGAAGAGCTCACGCTTGGTTTTAATCCATTATGCCCGAATCTGCTTCCGCCACTATCCATCTTCCACCGCCCATGCATGGATGCTTCTATTTCTTCAACTGATAGACACGATATTTCTAGCTTACAAAACAAATAAAATGGAAAAAGAAATGAGAATTGGTAAGGGTACTAACTTTTTTACTAATAAAGATTTATTAAACTGATGTGTAACTCATTATTGGAGGAAAACAAAATAATTAATTAAGAGAAATATAACGAGTACCAATGAATTGTTGGCTGCCAATAAGATTTTTACCTACTTAAGATAAGATTTTGATTAAACAAAATGGAGTAAGTCCTACAAAGATTTATCTAGATGGTTCTACATTCATCTAGAAGGTTCTCAATTTGTCTTCATCATCTAGATGGTTCTAACTTGGATGTCAAGTTCATTCATCTAGATGGTTTTAACTTTGGCTATAAATAGCCAAGGAGATGAGAGCTTTAGTTACACTCTAGATAGAATTAAGAAAATAGTGTTTCAATACACTATTGAGAGTGTATATTAGTTTCAGCAGAGGTTGTTTCTCTCTGTATTATTTTACTATTATATTAATTCAAGTTTTGCATAACTTGAGTAAACACCAATGTAACAAGTTGTTTATAGTGGATTGATCTGAGTTAATCCCGTGGATGTAGGCCTACTGCCGAACCACATTAATACTGTGTATTGATCTTTTGCATTTATCATTCCATTATTATTCTGTGGAGTCTACACAATCATTGATTCAAGGGTATGTCCATCCCTAACATGAATAAGCTACACATCAATTTAGTAAGTCTCTATTAGTAAAATAGTTAATACCGCTAGTATTTCTCAAATGAAAGAGGAAAAAACAAAACAAAACAAAAAAGTAAAGGAAAAAAGAAAAACGAGTCAGAGAAACAAGCAACGAAAGAGCGGGGAATGAGAAAGAGAGGGTAAGAAAGACGGAGGAGGCGGAGCTCTTTCCTCCTTCCCAAACACTCACATGGAGGTGGAAAAGCTATCCCTTTGATGATAAAAAGCTCTCACAAATGAGAGGGAAATGTTCTCCAGACGTTTTCTTAGCATTGAGAAGATGAATGGCATAATTGTCGTAGGCACTCCTTCAAGTCCAATTGAACCATAACTTGACCCAGCCCCACTAAGGCATCAATGGAAATCCAAGGTGGCTAATACTAATAAGGCATATGTGGGGATTCTCCATTGCGAAAATTCGAACCCACGTCTTCGTACATGCCTTGACCACTTGAAAACTTCCTTAGGCCATTAAACCACCACCCTTGATGGTTTATTGTACTGCGATTGCATGTTCTTATTTTAGTCTTGTTATTCTTTTTTTTTTTTTTTTACATGTCCACACAAGAGGGGGGAAGAGAGATTTGAACTAGTGAACTTCGCAAGATGAACAATCCGTTAGCGATCATTGATCTTGAACATATCAATTGGCTGGAGTGAGTTAATGGCACCTCATTTGAAACATCGGGTGCTCTTGAACTTGAACTTCGGCGATTGTGGCCGAGACTTGAACATCGACAACTTTTTGGCTGGCATCGATTACTTTGACTAGAATTTTGACGTCGGCAACTTTTGGCTGAAATTTTGACGTCGACTACTATGACCCAGAATGAGCCAACTATGAGCTTGAAATCGGCCAAGGGCCAAAATATCTGCCTCTTTGGGCTTTTTTTTTTCTTCTTCTTCTTCTTCTCTCTTTTTTATTTTTATGCGGTAGGCAAGCAATGAACCTTATAGATCGTTTTCTTCTCTGATACATGTTAAAATCAGAGAGAAAACGATTAGAGGGGAAAATGAAGTATAGAAAAAAAAAAAAAAAAAAAAATTGCAATCCAGGATCAAAAAATTGACTTTAGCTTGTTAGCTCTGATACCATATTAAACTACCAGTTATCCCATAAGTTTAAGCTAATAGAAATAGGTAAATTTAATCACTTAACCATTACTTTAATACTCACCCTCACGTGTGGGCTCAAGCTTTCTTTTAATAGATGAGACTTAACACGTAAAATATTTAATTGAAATATGGATAAATTGATGGAGTCAAAGTTTAATCTCTAGACAACTTGTAACCTAATCATAATTACTAAATATTAAGATCTTGGTTAGACACAACTTGTAACCTAATCATAATTACTGAATAGAATTCTCAAGTTTCTTTCTGGCTCAGCATTCAACCCTGAGGAGAACATTTCCAGAAACTCACGCTCAAGATGGACGACCACGTCGTTGGATTGGTGGAGCTCGGCGGGGTGAAGATCGGAGAAGAACTGGAGAGGATTCCGACGGTGGTGGAGATTCAGATGAAATATTTCAGGAAAGTAATATTTTCTCCCCCAAAAAGGGAAAAGGCAATGATACTGGCAGAAAACAAGGAGATGGAGTGGGATATTCCCATGTAGAGGAACAAGCTGAAAAGGAAAGCCAATTTATTGGCAATAATGGGGCAACGGCTACTCGATATGGAGGATCGCACAATGGAAAAAAAATCTCAGCTGATTCCGGAGATACATGGGAGAATTTAAATGCCAAGGAACCTTCTCCAGATCAACGACAGATGTCACAAAAGGGTCTATGGTCCAAGGTGCAGGGAAACATAAGAGGGAGCCCACATGAAAAGTTGGGGCTGGATGGAGATACACGGTCCAGCCCAGGAGGCTCTTACATGGGGCCAAAACTTGTAGACATTGAGAAAACAATAAAGAAGCCCAAACTAGTAGTAATGGACAGAGGGGTCCTGAAGGGGAAAACGCAGAAAGGGCAATGGCGACATGGAAAAGAAAGGAGAGGGAATGGGCAGCTGGGAGTGAGAGTATTTTATCTGAAACACAAGGGAGTAGAAAAAAGGAGACAAATGAAGATGGCCAACGTGTGGGCCAAACAAAGAAGGGAAGGAAAGAAACTACAATTGGTGTGTTAAATATTGGTTCGGGATTGGCGGAGGCTGAAATCCAGCCTCGCCGACCGCAATGATCATCCTCAGTTGGAACTGCCGGGGGCTTGGGAACCTCCAGACAGTTCATGATCTTTGCCGAATGGTGAAAGATAAGAAACCCAATTTGGTTTTCCTTATGGAAACCAAAATGCGAAGGAAAAAAATAGAAAATGTACGAATTAAGCTGGACTTCTCTAGCATGTTCGTAGTGGATTGTGTAGGGAGAAGTGGAGGTTTGGGGCTCTTTTGGGGGGAGGATGAAAGGGTGGACATACAAAATTTTAGTCACAGGCATATTAATGCTGTAATATGTGGCCCTAATATGAATTTGCAATGGAAATTCACGGGATTTTACGGACATCTGGAGGCTTCCAAAAGACATGAGGCGTGGGCTCTATTGAAGTACTTGGCTCGACTTGACCCTTTGCCATGGGTGTGTATTGGGGACTTCAACGAGGTGATCAATGGTACTGAAAAATGGGGGGGGGGGGGGAATATGCGGCAAAGTGGTCTTATGCAAGATTTCCAACAAACCTTGGAGGAGTGTGATCTGGCTGATCTTGGCTATTGTGGGCCTAAATACACATGGAGCAATTGCCACGAAGGTCTGGCTTTTATCAAAGAAAGACTTGACAGAGGAGTAGCAAACCAAGAATGTCGGGATTATTTTCCAGAGGCAGTGGTAAATGTGGAAGCAGCAGTATCTTCAGATCATGCACCCTTATTTTTAAGTCTGATTAAAAGTGCTCAAAGAAACAAGGTGTTGAAGCAATTCAAATTTGAAGCACGATGGGCTTTGGAGGAGGGGTTAAAAGAAACAATTTCCAAGGCATGGAATCAGCCCATTAATCAGAATTCAGGCTGGGATTTGATGGAACAGAAACTAAGTGCATGTATACAGGGAGTAAACCAATGGAAAAAGCATACGCAAGGTCCAAAGCCAGCAAATGTTAAACACATGCGTGAACGCCTGGCGGACATGCAAGGGAGTGAAGGTGGGCTGGATGGTGTTGAAATAAATCATCTTAGGCGTGATATCCAAAAACAAATGGAGATGGAAGATATGTGGTGGCGCCAGAAGGCAAAAGTGGACTGGCTTAAGCATGGAGATAGAAATACAAAATATTTTCATGCTTGTGCTAGTTCAAGGAGGAAAAAAAATCAAATTGAAAAAATAAAAGATGAGAGGGGACAGTGGCGGGAGACTCCGGATGGAGTGGGCGGGGCCTTTATGGATTATTTCACTCATTTGTTTTCGGCTGGACAAGAAGGAGCACTGGAACCATGTTTGCAACACTTAAATGTTAAAGTTTCGGATAGCATGAATAATGAGTTGATGGAGGCTTTCACTTCAGAGGAGGTTAGCACTGCTTTGCACCAAATGGGACCTCTAAAAGCCCCTGGACCTGATGAACTGAATGTTTGTTTTTTTCAGAAAAATTGGGAAATCATGAGGGAGGAGGTATGTAATGGAATTCTTAATATTCTCAACTCTGGGAGTATGCCCCCAAATTTAAATTTAACACACATTGCTCTTATTCCAAAAATCAAAAATCCGGAGTGTGTGTCTGAAGTTCGTCCCATAAGCCTCTGTAATGTTTTATATAAGCTTATTTCTAAGGTTCTAGCTAACAGACTTAAAAAAATCCTTCCACTTATCATATCCCCCTCACAAAGCGCCTTTATCCCGGGTAGATTGATTTCGGATAATATGTTGGCAGCTTAAGAAACACTCCATACGATGCAGACAAGTATAAGGGGAAAGAGGGGTTTTATGGCTGTTAAACTAGATATGAGTAAAGCTTATGATAGAGTTGAATGGAGATTTTTAGAGGCGGTTATGAGGAAGATGGGTTTTAATGAACAATGGATAAAAATAGTGATGATGTGTGTCTCTTCGGTACATTATGCAATAATGATTAACGGAGAACCATGGGGACATATATTTCCAACTAGAGGTATTAGGCAGGGAGACCCAATTTCATCCTACCTTTTCCTTTTGTGTGCGGAGGCCCTAAGTGCTATGGTGACTAATGCAAATAGGGAGAGGCTTTTGTAGGGGTGGTTCCCACTTCTAAAGAGGGCCCGAAAATAAGGCACCTCTTTTTTGCAGATGATAGTTTATTGTTTTGCAGGGCAAATCTTGCGCAATGGAGCAATTTGACGGCAATTTTGAAAACTTATGAGGAGGCATCGGGGCAAAAAATGAACAATAACAAGATGTGTATTTTTTTTCAGTAAAAATATCCCGAAGGTTGAGAAGGACTCTATTTTGGAGTTTGCTGGTATCCCTGCTTTCCATAGTTACGACAAATACTTGGGCCTACCTGCCCTCGTGGGTCGTTCACGTGTAAATGCTTTCAAGAGTATCATGGAAAAGGTGCGGAAACGACTTTAGGATTGGAAGCTTCGTTTTCTTTCCCAAGCCGGAAAGGAAATATTGTTGAAGGAGGTTATCCAAGCCATTCCATCATATTGCATGAGTGTCTTCCTTCTTCCAAAGACTTTGTGTGTGGAGATCAATACTGTTATGAGTCGCTTTTGGTGGGGGCACAAAGAGAGGGATAAAAAAATTGCATGGATGAGTTTGAGTAAAATGGGGCTCCCTAAAGAAAGGGGAGGGATGGGCTTTCGTGATCTCACTTGTTTTAACAAAGCACTTTTGGCGAAACAAGTTTGGAGGATGTGGACGGAGCCGGATAGTTTAATTGCCAGCATCATGAAAAGCAAGTACTTCC
The DNA here is from genome assembly GCF_965113065.1 of Corylus avellana. Lineage (NCBI taxonomy): Eukaryota > Viridiplantae > Streptophyta > Magnoliopsida > Fagales > Betulaceae > Corylus > Corylus avellana. The sequence continues at coordinate 2,259,899 of NC_142492.1, forward strand.
CGGAGTGCTCAATTCTTGAGGCCCCGTTAAAGAAAACATCATCATTTGCGTGGCGTAGTATTCAAAGTTCATGTGCTCTACTTAAGGAAGGCTTGGTATGACGAATTGGAAATAGTCAAAAAGCTCAAATTTGGGAAGACAGGTGGCTTCCGGTCCCTTCTACTTTTTGGGTGCAATCCCCTCCACAGCTGCTTGATCCGAAGGCCACAGTCAATCAACTTTTTGATGCAGCTGGACGTGGGTGGCAGCAACCCTTGGTAGAACAAATATTCTCGAAAGAGGAGAGCACGGTACCAGTGATCCAATCGCTGGCCATTAGCCATACTAATCAAGAGGACAGGCTCATATGGAGGGGAACAACCAAGGGGACCTTCTCAGTCAAGAGTGCATACCATATCCAAAAAGATTGGGAGATAGCAAAGGAGGCGGAGTGCTCATCTCAAAAGGAGGTAAGTCCGATCTGGAAGGAGATTTGGAAACTTAATATACCTAATGTGGAAAAGGTTTTTTTTTTGGAAGGCATGTCACAATATCTTGCCTACACGTGATAACCTTGTTCGAAGAAAAATTATTTCTGACCCAAGCTGCCCGGTGTGTGGAATTGAAGCAGAAACAACAGCTCATATTCTGTGGTATTGCCCTTCGGCGCAAGACATATGGAGTGGGGCTTGTAGAAAATTTCAAAAAAGTGTCTTCCATGATACTGATTTCCTCCAGGTGGCCAATGGTATGTTAAAGAAATGTGATAGTGATGAGTTTCAGATGTTTGTGGGCATTGCTAGGAGAATTTGGCTAAAAAGGAATACACTTATCCATGAAGGGTCTTTTTCTTCTCCAAATGCGATCGTCAATAGTGCAACAAATGCAATGGGAGAATTTCACCAAGTGCAGGAGCAGCAATACACAGTTGCGACACATGGGGTTTCTCCTTGCTTGAGAATGTGGTCGGCTCCTCTTCACGACTGGTTTAAAGCAAATTGGGATGCGGCTATTGGAAAGCAATCTGGCTGGGTTGGACTGGGAGCAGTTATACGGGATTCCCAAGGTAATATGGTTGCAGCTAAAAGTGTAACTCGAAAAGGCCTCATCGAGCCAGTTGCTGCAGAAGCTTTGGCAGCTCTCATGGCTGTTCAGTTGTCCCGTGAAATGGGTTTTTCACGTTTATGGCTGGAGGGTGACGCGAAGACAGTTGTTGATGCAATAAACTCGACTGAACCAGATTGGAGCAGAATCAAACACTTAGTGGATGATGTTCGGATGGAAATTCATACTTTCACTAGCTGGAAAGTGGCTTACATTAGAAGGGAGGCCAACCATGTAGCACATATGTTGGCAAGGATGGCCACGACATAGATTATAGATAGATTGTGGACTTTTGTACCACCTTATTGTATTGCTGAAACCATTGTTTCAGAGCAAACTACTCTGTCCCATTGATGAGTATAAATGAAAGCACCACTTTTTTATCAAAAAAAAAAAAAAAGCATTCAACCCTGAGTGTATTTCAGAAAAAGCTAGCTTATGATGTCATTAAGCTCTTATTAAAATCAAATTAATGCTAATTAATTAAAAAACTATTGGGATAACTTCATATATTTTCATTATGTTTCGGTCGTTTTGCAATCATACCATTAATGTTTTAAAAGTTCAATTGTTTTTTTTAACATTCTTTCAATTGAATCTATATGAATTAAAAACAAAGGTTTCAATGTCAACATGGGATTGTATATATATATATATATATATATATATATAGTTAAACCAAGATGTTACGTAGGATTGTAAACATTTATAATACCTAAGGTGTTTTTACCATAATAAATCCTCTTTTTCTTGGTAAAATAATAATGAATGATATTATTAATAATTCTTTTTGTCAAGACAATTATATCAAAGTTTTCCACTAAACTTGTCGGAGAAAAACTATTATTATTAAATAATATATACGAAATTTACATTACGTATGCTAATTTAATAGGTTGGATAAGAACAAATTTGTCGCTTACAAAATAAGAAAAGAATATCCTTGCCCTTGTACGTCCATCCCGCTATGCTCACGTGTACGGTCCAGATTCAAAGTTGTTGACACGCTGCACCAAAATATCTACCTTTTTAAAATCGAAACTCAGAGTCCGGAGTATTCGGTTCGGTTGATCGTCAAGGGCTGTGAGTGATTCTGTACTATTCTAGATTTGTTCTCCGTAATTTTTGTACAAATTTGTTTCTTATTTTTCAATTGTTGATGATGATGATGATCTGGTTCGGCTTTGGTCGAAACCCCTGCTTTCATTTGTGAACGAGAGCTCCGTTGCTTCTTGATTGATAGTATTTAAACTGTAACTTTTACTTTTCTCTCTCTTTTTTTTTTTTTGAATGAGTTTGACGATGCTTTGTTGTGAGTTTGAGTTTCTCACTTGGGGTTCTGTTTGGTTGCTGAGAAACGTTCCGAAAAAAAATTGATTGAATTCTTCGATTTTATGTGTTTATGTTTGTTTTTCTTTCGGGATGAACTTAGAGCTAGTTTTAGTAATTATTGATGCCAGAAAGTGGAAACCTCCAAAGAATTAGTGTAATTACAACCACTTGAGCTAATCGCGTTGAATTTAACACTTCGGAAAGCAAAATGACAATCTTTTCGTACTTTTACTGTTTATTGGGAAACAAAAAGAGAGTTGGGGGATAAAATCTACAGTGTCTACATGTTTTGAAACCCAAGTTTTTGTGAGAAATCATATGCTGCAAGTGTGCTGCTTGTCTATTTTAATTTGGTATCCTTTTTATTTTATTATTATTATTATTTTTTGCGCTCTTTTTTTTTTTTTTTTAACTGCTTAGTGATTAGGTTCGGTTTTGATTGAAATGCTAGCTTAGCATGTAAAATATGGCTGTAGTTGTACATAGTTGATAGCTACTTCTGCTGTATATATAAGCGTGAGAATTTTCTGTTAGGGAACTTGACGCCATTTTCTTTACTTCTGTTAGTTGCCAAGAAACGTTTTTTTTTTTTTGGGAGGGGGGGTCGTATTTTATTATATATATATATATATATATATATATATATATATATATATATATGTGATGCGCCGTGGGGAATGTGTGGAAACTTGTCTCGTGCTCAGATCAGATGGAGTTGATATGGTCTAAATCACTTTTCATTTAAGAAATTCTCTCTCAATTCACAGGTAACAAGATGGGTGCTAAACTCAAATCCATTGTGGCCACCTTCTTCCTTTGCTTCCTCTTGTTTCCCCTGGTCTTTTCTGCTTCCAATGGTGGGCTATTCAGAATTGGATTAAAAAAGAGGAAGTTTGATCGAAATGACCGTGTTGCTACTCAGCTAGAGTTAAAGGAAGGGAAGTCTGCTGCTTCTATTAGGAAATATCGTCTTCATGGGAACTTAGGAGATCCAGAGGACACAGATATTGTAGCTCTAAAGAATTACATGGATGCCCAATATTTCGGAGAGATTGGTATTGGTACTCCTCCTCAGAATTTCACTGTAATATTTGATACCGGTAGTTCTAATTTGTGGGTGCCATCTTCCAAGTGTTACTTCTCGGTGAGATTTTGGTGCTTTAATGTGTTTTCGATATTTAGATGGTATTTATTCTTTGAATTAATCTTGACATGATTTTCAATAGGAGAGAATATCATGACTTTACATTTGGTCCAGGTTGCATGCTACTTCCATTCCAAGTACAAGTCAAGCAGCTCAAGCACCTACAAGAAGAATGGTTTGTTATTTGTTCTTACTTATTTCATTTAATGTTCACGAAATACTTGTCTTTCTAATTCAAATGCTTTCAAGTGTTTTGTGTGCATTCAATTACAAAATAAATATAGGAACTTGTGGGAGTGGTTCCCAATTCAAATCTTCTCCTTATGCTCTTTGTTGTGGAAATAAAGTCTCAGTCCCATGACATTTCGCTTGTGTAAAAAATTTCCAAGTGAAAGCTGTCAGAGGGTTCCTTTTATTAGTAGTGCACTTTGATGTGTGAAGACATGGATATATACTTGATAGCTAATACTATCCTACAAGTAACATAATGAATATTGTTGTTTACTACATTATGCAGGTAAACCAGCTGCTATCCATTATGGAACCGGAGCTATTTCTGGGTACTTTAGCCAAGATTATGTGAAAGTTGGTGATCTTGTGGTCAAGGCTCAGGTAATTTGAAGGGTCTTTGTAGTAGTTTATACTTACATACATGCTGAGTTTGGTAGCGCGGGCTTGTGACCCAGTATGGGGGCATTAAAGGTGGTTTTCTTACTTGTCGAAAAAAGTTTATACTTGCATACATAAGTGTGTGTATGTGTGCACATGCATCTGTACTCAATTTCAGTTTTCTTGGTGGTTTCCCTTTACTGATGAGGTGGTATTTTCAGGAATTTATTGAGGCAACTAGGGAACCCGGCATCACATTCTTGGTGGCCAAGTTTGATGGAATTCTTGGCCTTGGATTTCAAGAGATTTCAGTTGGAAATGCTGTGCCTCTCTGGTATATTATTGCATCTTTACTGTCATATGTGCTGTTATTGATTATTTTACTTCGGCTCTGTTAATCTTCCATTTTGGAGATTTCTAACTTTTGAAGTGCTCCAGGTACAACATGGTCGACCAAGGTCTTGTTAAAGAACCAGTCTTCTCTTTTTGGTTTAACCGGAATGCCGATGAAGAAGAAGGGGGTGAGATCGTTTTTGGTGGGGTGGATCCTAATCATTACGAAGGTGAACACACATATGTTCCTGTGACACACAAAGGCTATTGGCAGGTTGGTGTTCTAAACTTTGCTTCATGCACTTGTAATATTGAATGACTTGATTATCCCAACTTTCTAATTGTTATACTGTTCCTTTTGTTGGCAGTTTGACATGGGTGATGTCATGATTGATGGTGAAACAACTGGTAAGAGTAATAATAATTTTGATTGATGCTTGTTTTAGGGACAAGTATGTGCTGCCCGGGACACAAGGGTTTTAGCTTTTGTTAGTTTGTGTTGCTGTTCCTGTAGCCTTTTATTGGTTCCAAAATGATTCAAGGATGTCTATTTCAGGATTTTGTGCTGGTGGATGTTCAGCAATTGCTGATTCGGGAACATCTTTGTTGGTTGGCCCAACGGTGTGTACCTCTTTTCATTTATAGCTGAAAAGTTGTTTTGTGCATACACTCAATTTCTATGTATTCAACATGCCAATTAGATGGAATCTATTCCTTGTTTTGATGCCAATTCTGAGACATTAATTTTTGTATATTGGTGTATTCTTTTTCTTTGCTATCCATACAAAATTGTTGTCCAGTATTTCTATAGATTATGGCAAATTATATACTGTATTAGCTTACTTTAAAACAGGGATTTGCTGATGTACGTTCCTAATAACCTAAACTTTTTTTGCAAAATCCATATTAGCATGGCTTTCCTGAGTGTTGGATGCACTATTTCAGCTTAAGATTGTTTTCCATATTACTTTTTAACGGGAAAAAAATGATTTATATTTCATGGGCTTTTGGATGTTTTGTGTTGCTCCTTATGTAATGTAGGATAATTCAGGTAGTTGGCTACCTTCTTTCCTGGCGATTGATGTTACACTGAATGTGTCTATGGCGCCCACTATTCAAATGCACCAGACGTGTTGCATATATACACTTCCATCCTGTTTGTCCATGTTTGATAATTATTCTTTTGTATCTCAATTTGCAGTCTATTATCACTGAAGTCAATCATGCAATTGGAGCCACTGGGGTTGTAAGTCAAGAATGCAAGGCTGTGGTTGCAGAATATGGAGAAACCATAATCAAGATGCTATTAGAAAAGGTATTTGCAAAGTTGACATTCAATCAAAACCATGTTTCCAATAATTGAGGAGGTAATGGTATCTCCTTGTCCAACTTTTAAATGACCAACATTTTATTCTGCCAGGACCAACCAAAGAAAATCTGCTCACAGATTGGTTTGTGCACTTTTGATGGGACTCGAGGTGTAAGGTACGACTCAACTGGTTTCCTGCACTTGGAAAATATCCATTTTTACTTCTTATTTGATACCCCCCAACCTCTCTTTTGGGTTCTAACTTTTCAAGATTTTTTTTTCCTTGGTCAGTATGGGCATCGAGAGTATCGTTGATGATAACACTCAAAAAGCATCTGGTGGTTTGCGTGATGGAATGTGCTCTACATGTGAGATGACCGTCGTTTGGATGCAGAACCAACTTAAGCAGAATCAAACACAGGACCGTATACTTAACTATGTCAACGAGGTGAAATATCCCCTTCTATCTAGTCTTTCTTTTTTTTTCTTTTTTTCTTTTTTTCTTTTTTTTTTTTGTTCTGGTTCTCCATTTTTTGCAGTTTGTGCTTGCTCATAGTCAGTTTTAATTGCAGCTCTGTGACCGGCTGCCTAGTCCAATGGGAGAATCAGCAGTTGATTGTGCCAGTTTGTCTTCAATGCCTAATGTTTCCTTTACAATTGGTGGAAGGGTTTTCGACCTAAGCCCTGAAGAGGTGTGATATGGTTTATTAATTTGTCTTAAATTGTTCTGGAACTTAGTTTTGTTTGATTTTAGGTCCATCCTATATGGTTTTTTTTTTTTTCTTCGGCCACTGGTGCTATATTGTTGTTTTTCCTCAACTATTTCACCTTTTTTTTTTTTTTTCAATTGCCACATGTTCAGTAGCAAGGCTTAGTAGAAATGGATTTTTCTTTTATTTTTTTGGCATGGAGTGTTTACTTCAGGGATGAGCATTACTATTTCCTTTTCTATTTGTGAATGTGGATACACTGCATTTTTTTAGTATTTTGGGCATTTCAACGTTCTGTGACCTCTGAAGTACATTTTTCTGACTAAGTTTTCTTTCTTTTGGATAATTCGATCAGTATGTCCTTAAAGTTGGTGAGGGAGATGTCGCTCAATGCATTAGTGGATTTACAGCTCTGGATGTGCCGCCTCCTCGTGGACCTCTCTGGTAATATCTAACTTCAGTTGTAGTTTTACTGTCCTTTTATATTCATATCCGCAATATAAATCCTCTCATTGATTCCATTGCTATTGACCTGCAAATGAGATGGATAATCTCACTGCTGGCACTGTTGGACTGGACACTCATATTATCCTCGTCAATGTTTCTAATGCAACACAGGATCTTGGGGGATGTTTTCATGGGTCGCTACCATACAGTATTTGACTATGGGAATCAGAGAATCGGATTTGCAGAAGCTTCCTAAATGAGTATATTTACCGTTTGGTTTGTCCTTGTGTATCCATCTTTTCTTCTGAACACCTTCTATCCTGAAATACTAGTGTTGGCCCACGTGTTGAAAGTAAGCTTCAAACGATAATTACATGTAAATATGTTTGGGCTTAGTGTGGCTTTCATGAAGCTTGTCATGTGAATGTGTTAAACTTGTTTTAATCAAGAAAATGGATCATTGGCTACAGTATTTTATACGCGTACAAGTATCTATGGTTTAAGTCTCTCTCTTGATAAGTCTACCCTTTCCATTAGTATTACTTATTGAGTAATGCTAGAAATTATATTATTATCCCACTATTATTGTGCTCTGCCAACGTCGCCGGGCTAATAAGCTTTTGGATTTTTTTTTTTTTAATTTTTAATTATTATTATTATTATTATTTTTTATAACAACAGCTAATTTAAGTGCTAATTGACACTTTCGTATCAATAGGGTGAGATAGTGCTAGTCGGGGTGGGTACCTATTGCCCAAAATTTTCTCTACCTGAAATCCGCCTCGCCCCGCCTAAGGTGAAAGAAATCCAATCCGTTTCCGAAAAAAGAAAAACCAAATCCTGGTGGGACGGAATGGGGCGGGTTTGCGGGTTGGGCTGGTTTTTGCCCACCCCTAAATAGAAATGTGGTTTCTAGTATTATTAATGGGCAGTCGGGACTGGAGTTTACTTTGCAAGGGTGAGTTCAAAGGGCCCTGCTTGGAGAGGTTCTCCGACTAAGAAAAAACAAAAAAAAAAGGCAAAATTTTAAAGAGATTTGGTATATGATATGAGAAATGCTACATTCTATATTTGCATTTCACTCTCATTTTATTGGGTTGATTTGACAATGTTAATTAGCTATTTTTTGTTTAATAAAAGCTAATTTAAGGGTTGATGAGCATTGTCACATCAGTTGAGTGGAATTGGGAATGGTATAGTATTATAGCATTGGGATGTGATAATGGTATAGTATAGCATTACTTATGATGGTGTAGTATAGCATTACTCATCTTATATATTTGCAGGAAGTTAGATTTGAAATTGCTGGTGGTGTTGAGAGTCTAGAGCATCTACCCAGGAGTTACCGGGAACAAGTTGATAGCTGCAATGATGAGTCAGACCAACTTATAATTAATTCCTTTCATTTAGAATAAATCCCTTCATTCCCCGCGTGGTGGATCATTGGCAAAACATTTAAGGATGGTTGGCATCAGATAGATTTGCAGGAGGTTAAATTTCGAAGTAATTGTTATAGGTGTGAAAGGTGAAATTCTAGAGAATTTAACCCGGAGTTATTGGGCACAGAATAAAAGCTGATGAGTCGGACCAACTTGGAATTAATTCGCACATTTGTTCATGGTGGATAATTGGTTTTAACATTGAAGAACATATTTAGTATCACATTTATATTCTGGTAGTTAGATTCCAGAGTGATTGTTGGTGCTGACAGATGAATTGTAGAGCATCTATTAGAGTTGGGGACAAATTGAAAGCTGCAGGGTAAAAAGTACAGAATAGAAGTGTAGAATTGATAGTCTAACTCAGAAGAAATTCCTTAAACCCAATTACGGAGGGTAAATTGGGTTTACATGTAACTTATTTTTTTCATCACTGTAAGTAAAATCCTTCCTTTAAAGGAATATGATTGCATTTATTTTACGTGAAGAGTGTAAGGGGCCAAGGGGGGATGTGAAGGGGGTGGTTGCGGTTCTTCCTCTTTGATTATTTCGGACGCATTATGAGACGCCATCGGGGCTGCAGTGAGCTTTCCAGCATAACCAATGCCAGCTATTTCCTGTTTGTCCAGCTGGTATAGCTGTAAAGAATGGTGTCAACTGTCAAGCACAGCCACGCTGCACATTAAAGGATAGGTTCACCGACACGAGTCAGGTCTAAGTTATTCAGCCCTTTAATTTTTACAGCCCACAGGGTTGGTTCACAATGTGAGAATATTACATTACTTTATTCTACCAAAGGAGGCAAACTTAAGGGGTGGGAGAATTTGCCAATGTAGTAGGCCAGAGAAAGCCAGCTTTTCACATTTGGCATTGCTTCGAGGTTACTCCTCCACACCTCCCCCAATCAGCATTCACATTCATCAGATCAAACAATTTTTCTTTTCATTTTAATTAAAAAATCAGATTTTTTTTATTTATTTCAATTTTCTTTCTTTTTCAAAATACCAACATTTCAAAGTTATGTATATGTCTTGTTACAGTCAAAAAGTTTTTTTTTTTTTTTTTTTTTTTTTTTTTTTTTTTTTTTTTTTTTCGCTAATTTTAACTCACTAATTTTTGAGTTAAAGTAGCTAGTTTGATGCAACTATATTTTTCAGCCACGCTACTCAGATGGAAATACTTCACATTTACCTTAATCCACATACATCCCGCCCCATAATTTTACTATTCACTTTCGATATTCCATTTAAATATTATTTTTAATAATTTTTTTATTCTTTCTTTATTATTATTATTTTTTTTTTTGCAGATACAAGAAACTATTATAAGTTTTTAAATATTTTTTACACATGAACACTGATGCAGCTCATTTTGCTCATATTTCAACTTTGGAAGGCTAAAACCAAAATATTTTAGCTAGCCCATGAGAATGTTCTAAAGAAGAGAACGCCGTCCAATCTAAAAGACGTTTTTGGACGTTGTGATGCAGTGGTAGGTAGTTATCCAGTGACTTTGGTTTTTTATTTATTTGTTTATTCGAATTCTATCCAGTGACGGTGTTTAATTCCGCGTGCTTTGCTTTTACTTGTCTTGGTTTAGTTCCGTGTGCTTTGCTTTTTCTTTGGTTCCTTCCATGAAAAGGCAGGACCTTCAGCTCAATTCGTAGGGTCTTTTCCGATGCGTACATCTACGCGCTTATCAGCTGAATTCTACCGAAGAATCTTCCTAATTCACATTGAAAACTTATGCTAATTTCACTCGGGTTTCTAAGAGTTAATAAGAGAACAAAATAGCCTTGAGCAAATTCAACCTCATCAGCTAATAAGTAATAACTAGGAAGCTACAGTCCAACTCAAGAAACCTTCTCTTATTTACCTAGAAATTGGAGATTTTGATTTCGTACAATATGACTACCATATTACACTGCAATAGGGATAGGACAGTTGATGTGAGAGTTTATTCGAACCCTAAGAGTAGATAAAACCTAAACAAGCTCTCATATGAAATTATCTTATTACACGGAATTTTCATCCATCATTTCTCGGTACTTGTTTGAGAATTCCACCTGAATATATTACTTTGATTGTTCTCTAACAAATAGGAAAAAATCAATGTCTTTCTAATTAGGGTTACGCGTTTGATACGATAAATTAAAAAATATCACTAATGTCTCAATTTTATAAGACATAACCCTTAAATCCAAATTATTACCTCCATATATTATTTGACACGTATGAACCCAAATTGCCACATCTTCTAATAGAAAAAAAAATTGCCACCCGTTCCAAAATATGCTTTCACACCTTCACATTACTGCCCCTGCCGCCGCAAAAATGCAAAATCACCTCTCTAAGCATGCATATTCTAAGGTAAGATCCTTCTAAACAGCGCAATGTTTGCAAATGCCCATGTGTCACCATGTGGATAGCTTTATTGGAAGCCCGTTTAACCGCCGCCCGAAGACGGCCAAGGCTGTCATCCATTCCCCTCCTTTTGCCACGTGGTATGCTTCCCCTCAAAGAATCCTCCATCTAAAGAAGAAAGAAAATACAATAAAAGTGCAGTAACATTGGCCAACTACCAAGTCTACAAGAAAGAACATTATTTTATGTCACTTTTGTGTTTATACCAAAACCAAAGGGACAAAATTCACATATAAATTTATACATAGAATCCCCCATTTGCAATACCCACAAAACACATTCAAAATCCCAACTTCTTCCTCTCTGCAGATCCTCATCTCTCTCTCTCTCTCTCTCTCTCTCTCTCTCCCATGGAGTGGAAAAGAGGGCCGACCTTAGGCCGCGGCTCCACTGCCACCGTCTCACTGGCTACAGCCAACCCGTCCGGCGAGCTCTTCGCCGTCAAGACCACCGAGCTCTGTCGCTCTCTGTTTTTGCAGAGAGAGAAACATTTTCTGTCTCAGCTGAGTTGTCCTCGCATAGTCAAGTACATAGGCTCCGATGTTTCATATGAAGATGGTCGGCCTATGTACAATCTTTGTATGGAGTACGTGCCTGGTGGCACCCTTTACGATGCAATTCAGAGGCGCCGAGGCTGCCTAGATGAGCCTACGATTAGATCATACACGAAGCAAATTCTGCAGGGCTTGGAATACCTTCATGCAAATGGGTTGGTGCATTGTGATATAAAGAGCCAGAACATTTTGATGGGTAAAGATGGTTTGAAAATTGCTGACTTGGGTTGCGCTAAATTGGTAGAAGTTGCTGCCACATCAGCAATTTCCGGTACACCGATGTTTACGGCGCCTGAAGTGGCGCGTGGAGGGGAGCAGGGCTTTCCTGCTGATATATGGGCTCTTGGATGCACGATCATTGAAATGGCTACTGGGAGTACCCCATGGCAGGATATGAACGACCCGGTATCGGCTCTTTATCGGATTGGATTTTCCGGTGATGTGCCGGAGATTCCAATGTGGTTGTCAGAGAAAGCTAAGGACTTTCTGAGCAAGTGTTTGAGGAGGGATCCAAGAGAGCGATGGACAGCCAAAGAGCTTCATGATCAGCATCCATTTCTTGCAGAAGTAGATTCTGAGCAATCTGTGGAAATTAAGGAGTTCACCATGAGTTCTCCAAATAGTGTATTGGAACAGGGTTTTTGGGATTCATTAGAAGTCTTGAAATGTCCAAGAAATCCGACCCATGAAGGTATTTCGTCCGATTCTCCAGCTGAAAGGATCAGAAGGTTGATTGGAGGGAATCCCAACTGGACTTGCGATGAAGATTGGGTCACAGTGAGAAGCAATGGAACAGAGGAAGATGAGACATCCTCTGGCGAATTTGACGTGCTCATGGCGGATGAAATTTCAGCTGCAGCCGAATCAGTCATGGGTGATTTAAGTGCTCCATTGGAAGAGTTTCGAAGCTCATTCTTTAATGAGGATTTGTTTGTACACTCTGTTAACAGTTTGAGTACTATTACCGCTACTAGTATTAGGAGAGCCTTTGTTGAAGACGATATTGTATTGATAATTTCAAATTGTGAAACAGATAATGAAAAGTTTTCTTTGCATCCATCTCAATTCTCTGATCTGAATCCTAAATCCATTGAATACAATCTTATCTTCTTTGTGCAAATATCTCAGTTGCTTTAATTTTGCAGCAAGGCCAAGGTAACTTGCAAAAACTGAGTTTCGTTTGATAAAACTTTTAAGAGGGCGTTTTTCTACTTTTTGGTTAAAAACGTGTTACGATATGGAGTAATGCTACATATTTATCTACTATTTCATTCTCATATTAATTATTAGGTTATTGAAACTGTCACATCATTTCAATAGTATGAGAGTAAGATAAAAGATAAGTGTATAAAATCATTTGAATTTAACATAAAAATGAAAGTATTTTCGAGTGTTTTTATTTGAAATTATTTGTAAATGTTTTTGAAACTTTCTAAAAAAAAAGACGTCCTAAAATGAGGCCTGATTTATCTATTATGGTGTGAAAGGGGCCCTTTTTTTCTAACCTTCTCAAATGGGTCAAATTCTTGTTTGGGAATTTGTCTCTATATTTGAATAGAGGAGACTTTAGGTAGAGATCGTGGGAGACTTTAGGTAGAAAATTGAGAGGTCAATGTTGTGTACCTGCCCCTTTCTTTGGTTCCCCTCTTTTCATGAGGAGTCATTTGAGATTAAGTCCACATACTCTTTTTTTTTTTTTTTTTTTTTTTGTGCTCTCTAGCCCTTTGCAAATTGAGTGCAGCCCCAACTAAAATGTCTGCAAGAGACCTCTCAAAGTGCCTCTGCCACAATCTTTGATGGCCCCATTGAGAACAGATGTATCAGAACTAAACAATCACTCTTTAATTCATGGTTTCCTGAATCACCAATGAGCCATTGAACCATTCCCACCAGAAACACATTTACCTTATATTCATTATAAAGTTTTCTTTCAAATTGGGTCGAGAAAAATATTTCAATCTAATATATGTCTGAAGGCTAAAATACGTACATGTATTTTGGAGGAAAACTTTTGTCCTTTTATGGATCAATGAACCAGAATTTGTGTAGGTGAATGCATCCATGATCTAATCCTTTTATTTGGCATCCCATATTGAATATCTCTGGTTAGACAATACTAAACCAGCTGTCTCCTCAAGTCATGCATAGTAGGTTGTAAGCATCTTTCCCACATAAAATCTAATCCGTCACTCTCATAGAATATTCATTGTTTTATCCGTACTTTGTGCATAGTTTCTTTCTATTCTTCTCTTCTTCTTCTTCTGGATAATATAGCTGGCAGCCCGGCTGCCTCACCCATCTGTCTCTTCCTGGTTAGTTCCCTTGAGTTAACTTACACAGCAAATTCCTTGTAGTCAAATTAAGTGGTACGGAAATGTAAGTGGGACAATGGGCCTCCATTCTGTACATTAATTACCTCCAAATATTGAAGAAATTTCCAACGTATTTTTTAACATATGAGAAGTATATAATTTTTTAATTATCAAATAAGAAACATGTAGTTTTCTTATTAATAATATTAATATAAAAGTATGTGTTTCTTACTCACTCAAAGAAACACATTACAATTTATAAACTCTAGAGGAAGAAATTACTCGTAATATAAACATACTGTTTTCATTAGGCCTTGTCTTAACATGTAAAGCATTATTATAGATTTGCTCCAGAACATTTTAAGGCATTCAGCTTGGGTTCAATTCTAATTTGGATTGGAACTCGTATACATTTTTGTCCTCTTATGAGATATATGTTACAGTTTAGTTCCAACTGAAGCTGGACTTAAGCTAAACTTAATTTGGGATTCGACTTAAGTTCAATTTCAATTAAAATCAGACTCGTTGGAATTGGAACATGTATCTCGGTTATATTATGATACACGCGTCCCAATCTCAACGATTTTGGTTTTAGTTGAAAATGGACCTAAGCCAAGTCGATCTCGGATTTTTTTATTATTATTATTTTTTTTGACTTTGTATTTTTCTTTCTTGTAGAACTTTGAACCTAGTCCTTCGTCTCTTGCAAGTGAAGCAATGGCCGCCTGAGAAGGGAGACAGAGGGTGGGTGTTTGAACATCAAAAAGTCTTTTTTTTTTTTTTTTTAATATATATATGAAGGGGAAGACTTTAAACCAAGTCAAATTAATTAACAGGTCAACTTCTTTCGATGCAAGTAAAGAACTTCCCATGTGAACACAAAGGGAGTTTGGTAATGCAAGTAGGAGGGTCAACATTATTTTCTTTTTTTTTATTTTGGGTAAGTGGGTCAATATATTTTGGTCTGCCTCACGTTTTTTTTGTCATTGGTTGATGAGTCGACTTTGCACTAGCCTTTCAAAAACTAGAAGGATGTGTGAAAATTAGGGAGAAGGCTTTCCAAGCAGATTTTGTTGGCCGGGGTATGATCTGAAAAGTTCTACCTTTTATAACATTATTATTAGCCGATTTCGCGTACTAATAAATCCTCATCATTTTGACTTGGGCCACAAAAAAAAAAAAAAAACTGTGGCGACCTATTAATGCTAGTGATGACTCTTAGTCGTCGTTAAAATCCAAAATTCGTGTAGCGTTTGTAGCCATAAAACTCAGCACCATCTCAATGGAGCTTCACATATGATATGTTTGTATATGTAAAATGAGTTTTAACTTATAATTAAGCAATTTGTGGTAGGTTTAAGTCTTCAAGTTGCAATTTCATGATTATTAATGATATTCCGAATTTTTACCTAAAAAAATAAAAAATAAAGCATACTTTTTGGCTCATTAAGCTAAAAAGAAAGTCATAATATAAGTTAAAAGACCAAAATTGACCATTTAAAGAAGGGATTATGAAAAATAAATATATGTACAGAGATAGAAAACCCTTAATTTTTTATTTATTTATTTATTTTCTCTTTGGGTTGGGATCAAATACCATATGAAAAGGGGCAAAAGCCAATGATAAGCGAAACTTGTTTTTAGAAATATTTAGAATAACATACATTATTTAATTATAAAAATGACTAAATTAGTGCAAATAGGAAACAAAAAGGTTGAGCAAGATACAAAATCTGTAACTTTGTTGTCTACAAGTGGGGACATGGCTCAGTCAACTGAGAAAGGTATGCATGACCAAAATCTAGAAAATCCATTGCATGCATACTTAATTCATTGCCTATGGACATTATAATAAGGATAAAGTTTTTTTTTTCCCCAAACTAAATTGGCAGAGATTATTTAAATTTAATTTATCAAATTGATATTTGTCTTTAAAGTATGCGATTCTCACATGCATTTTTATGAGAATTACACGCTCTATTAAAAATGCATGTGAGAATCTTATGCTCAAAACATGTCATTTTAATAAACTGGGTTGTAGAAAGGAAAATGTTTGGAGTACTACAATCTCTTAACAAACTGAGATGACAATTCATAATTGGTGATATGATTAAAAATGCCAGGTTAACAATTCAACTGCTAACTAATAAAATTGAAAAGTTAGATTTTTTGCTTATAGTACTAATGCTTATATATATATATATATATATATATATATATATATATGTGTGTGTGTGTGTGTGTGGGATAACACTTTCCTTGAGACATTAGACATTACAAATAATATGAGAGATCGAGAACCACCTAGTAACGCCATATGACGTGACCCTAAAAAAAACGCCAGGAGTTTAATAAAAACAATTCAATCTCACATTTTAAAGTGATAATGCCAATATTGTAACTAACATTTTTCATCCGTTATTACAATATTATAAATTTATTATTGATTGAACAAAATCATTACTTCTTTTTTTTGACATGTCCGCACAAGAGGGGGAAGGGGGATTCGAACTAGTGATCTTCGCTTCATGTGGCGTGGTTCAAGCTGATTGAGTTACCTCTTGGGGACAACAGACCCATCACTGAAAGGGCAGTCATTGACACGTATAATAAAAATTATTGTATTCCATTAATAACATGTAAAATGTAAATCATGAAAATGACACAATGCCATCAATTTCAGTGGTCGACGCACCAAATATTTGTCCGATGGTCCATGCGTGATGGTGGACGTTTTCGCACTGAAATCTTTTGAAGTTTTTCAATAGAATAATCTATTTGATGCCCATGGAATAATCAAAAAGGTGATCATTGAATTCCAAATTGGCCTTTTCACATTGTATTACGCCTCTTTGACAGCATGATTTCACAACTACTAGAAGGAACCAGAAAAATATCAAAGCTAGCAAATGGGGTGGCTTCTTCTTCTCGTGAACAGTAACCCGCTCTCTCTTGTAGAGCTTTGTTCCTGAACTCTGTTCGTCCTTTCTTCTTTTTGTTTGCATCTCCTTTCTTCTCACCCCTTGATAATGGATAATCTTAATCTGGAAATTGATGATCTTATCACTCAAACAAACTCTCTTAGTTGGTCTGATACCCCCCCGTTGTTAACTTCTCCTTCCCCGAATCCCTCAAATCTCCCCTCTCTCACTCTAGTGGGTAAGGTTATTTCTCTTATTCCCATTTCTAAAGTTATCATCAAGAACAACATCTCCCTGGCTTGGAAGTTTTTGAAATCCCTAACCACTGAAGACCGTGAAGATGATCTGATGGTATTCACTTTTGAAAACCTGGAAGACTTGATGAGAGTGCTGGAAAACTCTCCTTGGAATATCAAAGGTTCGCCATTGTTCCTTAAGAGATGGTCTTTGTCTGATTCCATCAAGGACATAGATTTTTCTACTGGAGCCTTCTGGGTGCAAGTTCATGACCTGCCTTTGGAAATGATTACTCCAGAAAATGCTTTCAGCATTGGTTCAAGTTTGGGTGAGCTCTTGGAGGTTGACAATGCTGATAATCATAAACCCACTCGTAAAAGTTATTTGAGGTTTCGAGTTCTCATCAATCTCCATCGCCCTTTGATACCGGGTTTCACTCATCATCGCCCGCCAAAAGCTCCTACGTGGGTTCAATACAAGTATGAACGTCTCTCAGAATTTTGCTATTTTTGTGGTAGGTTAGGACATCTCTCTTATGGTTGTCCAGTGGCTGATCGTCCACCTGCCCATGGGAGATACGGGAATAAATTGAAGGCTAGTCCTCCCAAGTTTACACGGGTGGTTAATCTCATCCCTGCTCGTAAATCTTTGGCTTGCATGATCGAACCAGTTGTGGAAACTCCCTCTGTAGTTCCAACATTGGTTCCCACTGAGTCAAACCAGCTGAGTCTACCCATTCCCACTCAGTCTCCTAGCACCTCACGTGCCCATTCTCAATCTCAAGACTCTGTACCCCATCCCATCCAAATTAACTCTTTGTCATTGAGCCCTGTTTTTTCTCAAGATGCATTAAATGCAAAGTCTTCTCTTGTCCATTTACCACTGAAAACCCATACCTCCTCTTTAATGTTTACCCAACCCAACACGTCTGGCATGCTTATTCTCCATCTAGCTGATAACAAGAGTTCTGACATACCCTCTCCCCTTAGCTCACCTAACCCCACGTGCGAAAACCAAAATCCTCTTACTCCCAAACTAGATAATTTCTCTTCTAGTTTGATAGTAACTAATCACTTTACCCAAGATGCCACGTGCTCCTTTACAGAATCCTCTCCTTGCACTTCTAGAATTTTGCCTCCCTCTTTTTCCCTGAAACCACCAAAATACCATCTGGCCTCCGGTACCAAAAAACGTTTTCACCCTTATTCCAAACATCAATACTCCCCTGCCATTCCCTTTGTGCATGATTTCCCCTTCAAAAAATCTAAGTTAAATTCCCAATCTAATGAGGATGGTTTGGAGACCAAAGATATGCGGGTTCTTTCTGTTCACTCTCAGCTTGCCTTGGAGGAGATTGACTCTGCAGTGGATGTTTCAGCTAAGGTGGCAGGCTGTGTTCAGCCCCCACCAGTCCAATGAAGCTCCTAGCTTGGAATTGTCGGGGGCTTGCTCGTAACCCGACAATTCGTGTCCTACGAGCTTTGATTAGGCAACATAGACCTGATCTTCTCTTTCTTTCTGAAACGTTGGTGCCTTCTTCTCGTTTTCAAGCTTCCTTGTTTGGTTTGGGTTTTTCTTCTTGGTTGGAAGTTCCTCCGGTTGGTTCACAAGGAGGGATTTTTCTGACTTGGAAGTATGGTGTTGATGTTGAGCCTGTTAGGTTGGATAAGAGGTGTATCTCTTGTTTGGTGTATTCTGATCCTACAGCTTGCCCTTGGCTTGTTTCTTGCATTTATGCGCCAGCTACTGCTTCAGGGCGTCATGGTTTTTGGCCTTTTTTGTCTGATTTGGGGAATTCCTTTGGAGGTCCGTGGCTTCTTATGGGAGATTTTAATTCTGTTCTTTCTCCCGCTGAGAAGAGTGGAGGTCGTAATTTTGGGTCGTCTTCTCAAGGTGATTTTGTGGATTTTGTTCAATTCAATGCTTTGGTGGATTTGGGTTTTGTTGGAAATAAATATACTTGGAGCAACCATCGGATTGGTAGGGCTAATATTCGAGAACGGCTAGATAGAGGTTTGGCCAATCAACAATGGGTGCATCTTTTCCCCAATGCTGTGATTAATCATTTGCCAGCCTCTCACTCGGATCACTGCCCCATTTTGCTCTCTACTGATGGCACTTATCAGAATATTCCAAAACCTTTTCGTTTTGAGGCTTTTTGGACTCGTGATAAGTCCAGTTTCTCTGTGGTGGCCGAAGCTTGGTTGGCTGAGGTTGAGGGCTCTCCAGCTTTCTCTTTGAGCAGGAAGTGGAAGAACACAAAGATTGCTTTAAAATCCTGGAATCACCAGCATTTTGGCAATATACAAGCTAAAATAAAATCGCTGATGGCTGAAATCAGTATTATTCAGAGTTGTCCTCATTCTTCTTCTTTTACGGATAGAGAAGCTGTTCTTCAAAAGAATTTACAAGAGCAACTTTTGAGAGAGGAGGTGCTATGGAAGCAAAAGTCTAGAGAGTTATGGCTCACATGTACTGACCTCAATACAAAATTTTTCCATGCCTCTACTGTGTGTCGTCGCAGGTATAATTCTATTTCTAGCCTTAAATCTTCAGATGGTTCTCCTATTTGTGGTAGAGATAATATTGGTGCATATTTGGTGGGTCATTTCAGTAACATTTTTTCCACCACCCACCCACCATTGATTGATAATTTGCCGGAATTAGTGAATGAAGTTATCTCTGCTGAGGAAAATGCTAGAATTTGTACCATTCCTGATGAACATGAGATTTTTGTTGCTATTAAGGAGCTTGGGCTTAATAAAGCCCCTGGCCCGGATGGAATGACGGGTCTTTTCTATAAAACTTACTGGCCTATTGTGAAAGATAGTGTGGTTGTCTCTGTGCAGTCCTTTTTTAGGGGAGGTTTTCTTCTTAAAGAGTTCAATCATACCAACATTGCTCTTATTCCTAAGGTTGATAACCCTTCTCTGGTGAATCATTTTCGCCCTATTAGCCTTACCAATTTTAATTACAAGATCATCTCTAAGATCCTTTCCAATCGCTTTAAGCCTCTTTTGCATAAAATTGTTTCTCCTTCTCAATCGGCTTTTCTAAAGGGAAGGTCCATTCATGATAACACTATTCTAGCCCATGAATTATTCCATTCTATGAAGCAGAAAAAAGGGAATGGTGGCTTGATGGCTTTAAAGCTTGATATGGAAAAGGCCTTTGATTCTATGGAATGGGATTTTTTGTTAAGGATTCTCTCTTTGCTTGGTTTTAATTCGGTTTGGATCCAATGGATTAGACAATGTATTACTACATCCTCTTTTTCCATTCTCCTTGATGGAGCCCCTTATGGTAAATTCACCCCCTCTAGGGGTCTTCGGCAAGGTGATCCTCTATCTCCGTTCCTTTTTATTTTAGGTTCGGAGATTCTTTCAAGGTTGTTCTTAAAGGAAGAAGTGTTGGGTAATCTGCATGGTATTAAGATGGCACGTTCGTGTCCTCCTATTTCTCATCTCTTTTTTGCAGATGATGTTATGATTTTCTCTAGGGCTAATGGTAGTGAGGCGAGGACTATTCTTAACTGCCTGTCTACTTACTCTAAGTGGTCCGGCCAGTGTATCAATGTCTCCAAGTCAGCTGTGTTTTTTAGTAAAAATTGCCGGCCAGCTAAGAAGAATTCTATCAAAGGCATTCTTAGTCTCAATTTGATCCCTGCTAGAGCCAAGTATCTTGGTATTCCTCTCTTCATGCACAAGAGAAAATCTGATTCATTTATTGAGCTAAAGGACAGAATTTTTTCCAAGATCACGGGTTGGAAAGCTCGCCTTCTTTCCCAAGCTGCTAGAACTACTCTTGTGAAGTCAGTTGCGAATGCTATTCCCACCTATCTTATGTCTATCTTCCTTCTTCCCAAGTCCTTTTGTGAAGTGATAAATTCTGGTTTAAGGAAATTTTGGTGGGGTTTTCCCCAAGATAAAAAGCATAATCTCTCCTTTCTTGCTTGGAAAAGTATTTGTCAACCCAAATCGCAGGGTGGTTTGGGTATACGTTCTATGGAATTTCTGAATCATTCTTTATTGGCAAGGCTAGGTTGGAAGATGACTTCCAATCAACCTCTTCTTTGGGTTGAAGCTCTTAGGGGAAAGTATCTCAAGAATGGTGTTTCTTTCTTGAATGTTCCTCCTAGTCCATCTTCTTCTTGGCTTTGGAAAGGTTTACTTAAAAACCGTTTGGTGGTCCAAAAGGGTGCTTGTATTGCTATTTCCAGCGGTTTAAATGTGGATGTTTGGCAGTCTCCTTGGATTCCCTTGAATCCAAATTTCAAGCCTATTCCGAACACCAATCTGGTTTCTCTTCCTTCTTTTAATGTTGCAGATTTAATTTTGGAAGAAGATCGCACTTGGAATGCCTCTCTCTTGGCAGATCTTTTTGAGCCTAGTACTGTCCAGAACATTCTTAGCATTTATCTTCCCCATCATAGTCATATGGATAAGTGGACTTGGGCCCCTTCTCCTACAGGGTCCTTTTCAGTAAAATCTGCTCATGATATTTCGGCTCTTCCAGGTGGCCGCATCTCTCCTCTTGCTGAGGAAGCCTGGTTGTCCCTTTGGGGTCTTAAACTTCAAGCTAGGCTTAAGCATTTGTTGTGGAAAATTGCTTGGGATATCTTACCCTCTAGGGCAAACATTAGTAGATTTGTTGCTCAAGATGCAGAGGATGCTTGGGTTTGCCCCTTTTGCAAGGGTCCTCTGGAAACTCTTTGTCACATTTTTTTGGAATGCAACTTTGCTAAATTCCTTTGGAGAAATTCTTCTTGGCCCTTAATCATTGATGGCTTCTCTAATAAGCCTATAGTTGATTGGATTTTAGCTATTATATTTCCTGCTCAATATCTGGCTATTCCATTTTCTGATGTTAACAAATTCCAGTTGTTTGCAGCCATTACATTAGATAATATTTGGAGGGCTAGAAATATTTTAGTGCATGATGGTGTGGAGCCTGTGCCTTCCAGTGTTGCTTATCAGATTTCCTCATCATTGGAGCACCATCTCACGGCTTGGAGAGACTCAGCCACTCCTTCTATTTGGTTTCCTCCTTCAGTTGGTTGGCTTAAAGGAAATTTTGATGTTGCTGTTCGAGGCTCTTTTTCTGTTGCTGCAGGAGTCATTAGCGATTCTTCTGGAAATATAATCATGGCAGCTACTCACAAGTTATCATCCACAGAAGCTTTAACTGGGGAAGCTTTTGCTGCTCTTCTAACGGCTCGCATGGCTGCCTCTCTGACCAATGATAAATTTTGTATTGAAGGGGATGCTCTTTTAGTAGTGTTAGCTATTAATAATCCTTCCCTTTTCTCTTCTTGGTCTTTTGCAAATTGTATTTATGACATTAGTGTTACTTTATCCTCCTTTCCTAGCTGGAATGCTTCGAAAGTGTCTAGATGTGCCAACTTTCGTGCACATGCTTTAGCTAAGTGGGCCGCTTCCCATCTTGTTTTTGGAAGCATTCCCATAGGGTCTCCCATTCTCTCTTCCATTCGGATCAGAGCTGGAAAAGACCCTCCCCTGTAGCCTTTTTTTCCTTATTCAATTAGAAAAAAAAAAAAAAAAAAAAAAAAAAAAAAAAAAAAAAAAAAATCAAAACAGCATCATCATAATCCCAATTATCATCAAGTAAGAGGAAATTGACTAAGAAAAGTAAAACGAGTAGAGGAAATTGACACATCACAATGCTTCTGAGCTGCACCAATCAGCACCACACATGTAACTTGCATCCTCACTCATCTTAGACTAAGAAATTATTATCATTGAAATAATGATGACGCTCTGATGATGTGTTGAAGTTTGTGGAAAAAAAACTAATTATGAAAATAATAGCGGAAGCAATGTAGAGAAAGAACACAACGAAATTATGGGTGATTGGTGTTAGACACTTAGTCCATCACTTAAAATAGCTCTAAGGGTTACATTGTGCTCCCATTCACTTGTTTATAGCAATCAAATCTCATTAATTTGATTAAAATTTCAATATTTAATTATAATTAATCCGTAAATAGAGAATATTTTAATATTAACCAAGTATGGAATATATGAAAAATTTCATATATTGTATTCTAACAATTATGATGGGTCAAGTCGTTCGAATTTGTTAGAATATTAATTAAATATATTATTTTTGTCAGCTTAAACTTTTAAAATAATTAGTAATTTAACATAGTATTAGAACAAAATTTTTGAATTTGAAACTTAATTCTACAGTTTTCATCTAATTCCAATTGAATAGTCTACTTCTTAGGCCTTATTTGTTGAAAAAAAGATTATATTAAAAGATTAATTAAATAATTAAATGAATCATTCTTTATTAACTTAAACATTTTAAAATAAATAGTAATTTACACAATTACACATTCATCTACCAATTCGGTAAATTACATATAAATCAGTTTATGAATGAACACAAACGAATCATCATGCTGTACGAGTGATGTAAATTATATATATATATATTCCTTCAAGTCCAAAGGCACTCCATGTATGTCTTCTTGGTTCCTCCATTCCCCTGTTTTTGCTATAATTCTGCTTTAAATTCTTAGTCGCTCCAAGTTCTTCCTCAGTAGATGAAGCTCTTGAACATAATAATGTAGTCTGTCTATCATTAGTGCAAGGAATAGGGAGAATCCTGCGTACATGTCATAAAATTGTTAGAACATTTAGAATAATTTTCCATATTAGCTCTTACATATTTTTCTTATAACTATTAATTATTATAGTTGTCTCTCTCTAATCAAATATCTAAGGCGGTATTATCCAAAAAAATTGTGTTCTTTATTTATTTATTTATTTTTCCACTATTCTCTTATATTTTCAATTTTATTGTAAAATTCTACAAAAATGTTTAGTCTCCGGGAACATAGAAAGTGGATAAGTTGTAATAGCAACCCTTACTAATAATGTGTTACAACAAAAACCGTTTTGGGTTTTATTTATGTTATGATGGAGTTAAGTCAGGCTATGGTTTAACTGGCTTTGAGTGAGTGCTTTTGGTTGTCACTGTTTAGTAGGGGTGATAATTCGTGTTTGCGTGTTGTGTTCTAGTCATGTCGATGCATGTGTATAATATTATATAGGTCAACCAAATGCTTCAACCCTAACACTCTAATTTCATATTAAGTTTGTGTCGGGTTCGTAGGTCATGTCAAAAATTGCTAGTCATTATGTCGGGTTCAGGTCATGTCGAAATATAGATATAAGAGTATATAGATCAACCATAACCTGACCCATTTAATTAAACGAGTTATCTCCTAACATTGGTTCTTAGTGAGTATGTGCTATAATATTCACACCCAGATATAGTAGTCACAATCTTGTCACCCCCCTCAGCCTTTTTAAAATTTTTTTTTTTAAAAAAATTGTTTTGCGAGGTTTTGTACCTACGAGAGATGCTTCCAGACGACGATGCGCCAAAAGAACCTCATCAGTTGGATTAATCATGCCAGCTTCCGTTGAACGTTTCTGGATTTTCACCACGCTATACACGGTGGAGCTAAAGAGCACCATCATTGTTGCAGCCACCGTCTTTGCCACCAATGGTCCCCTTCCCTGCTTCGACCGGTCCAACCCCATCATCACCAACTTCCTCAGTGGGGTTCCAAACAAAAGGGTCAGAATCAGAGCCATTTCCGCCAATACAAGCGTAAACAAAAGCTGAATCATCTTTGCTATGTTATCCACACAAAAACAAAAAAAATAACTCGATCTTTACTTCATTTTCTATGATGAAGAATGAAGATGACCAAAAAGGGAGCATAGAACACGTATGGTCCTATGTTACTTTTGGTATCTCCTTTTGGTTCAATCAAAGAATTATACTTTCCACGACCTTAGGAGGCACAGGATAACTTGATGTGGCAAATCAATCTCAACAGGCTTTGCAAGAATAAAAAGAGTTAACTTGTTAGCTTAGTTGGTTTTCCTTTGTAAGTAGTTTTCCTTTAAATTGTATTGAAAGAAATATGGATATAAAAATCACACGCTCTAATAGCACATGTTACAAGCTATGTTAATCATATTAAAAATATATGTGAGAATCACATATTCTAAAGACAAATATCAGTTTAGTTAGGAGTGACAATTCGTGTTTGCGTGTTGGATTTGAGTCATGTCAAGGTTAGAGTATAAACTATATAGGTCAACTTTAACCAGACCTATAAACGGGTCAAATCCCTTAACCATAACCCTCTAATTTTGTATTGGGTTCGAATCGGGTTTATAAGTCATGTCAAAAATTGTTAGTCATTATGTCGTGTGGCATATTCAGTTCGTGTCGAGGTATGGGTATAAGACTATATAGGTTAATCATAACCCGACTGATGTAGGATAGAGCGTCAGGCTCCTTGTAAATGGCCCGTTAGGTATGTCGAGTCCGTCCGGATCCTTAGTATCACCAAGCATTAATTAAGTATTTAATTAATTAATTATGTGCTGAATGCCAACCATTGAAGGCTAAAAATAAAAGAGGAAACTAACTAAGAGATTGTGATTTAAAATATACTATGCATAATATCTTTCTTTAATTCTCTAGTTTTGCCATTTAGAAGATTATCGTCGTTAGATTTCCTTTGATGTCAACTATTCCTATAATTATTATATTTTGCTTCTTTATTTTATTTCTTTTCTTAGGAGATTTTATCTTTTAATAACTTTTGGGTTTCATTATAAATTAGTATCAATCATTCAATTGTAATAGAATATGGAAGCTTTTGATTAATAATATTATCAGTTTGTATCCTGTATCAACTTGTGTTGATTGTGTGCGTATTGAGAACACAACTCCTCTTTCACAATTATCACTTCTGCTATGTCACTGACTCATTTAATGAAACATATCAAATTCATCAACTATAATTCTTTAATTTTGTATTGAGTTCATATCAAATTTGCAAGTTGTATTAAAAGTTGGCGGCCCTAAGTTTAATAGAAATTGCTCCATCCAGGGTTTGGAGGTTGTGCTTTTCGTTTTTCAAATCACAATAAGAATTGATTTATCATAGAAATACTTGGAGGCCGGCAAAAAGAATAAAAACAGAGTGGGCTTCAGCCTTCAGCCTCATAAAAAATAAAAACAGAACGGGTCGTCTTATATAATTTGGGCTCATAAGTACTCAACCAATGTCAAGCCCGATCCGCACAACGCCGCCGTTTCGTGTATGCAGAGTCTCTGTTATTACTCTCTAGAGTCTGTAGCGAAGAGACGCGAACACTCACAAGAGAGAGAGAGAGAGAAAAAACTGAATTTTCGAGCTTTGACAATGGAGGCGGCTCCATTTGCTTCTTCTTCTTCAGCTTCGTCTTTGTCTTCTCGCGCTGTAACAGCTGGATCATTATCTCCCACTTCATCTCTCTTATTTCGTCGCAATAATATCCGCAACAGTAATTGTAAATTCAAATCTCCAAGAAACTTATCGGTCCGAGCCTCTGGAGACTCTGGTACTCTTTCTCTCTCACTCTCTCTCTCTCTCTCTCTCTCTCTCTCATTACTTTTATGCTCTCTGATAATTTATTTTATTTTATTTTAATTTTTTTCAGTTGTGACGTTACTTGATTATGGTGCTGGCAATGTTCGTAGCGTGAGGAATGCGATTCGCCATCTTGGATTTGACATCAAAGATGTGAGCTATTTTCTCATTTTCTTAAAATTTCGTAACATTCTTGTTATTCAATAGTTTTGTATCATTTGGAAGTATGTTAGTGGCATTCTATCAAAGAATAAGCTTTCGGAGCAAAAAAGTATACGTTTTTATGTTTTTTTTTTTTTTCCTTCTGATTTATTTGTTTAAATTAGTGAGAAGCGTGGTTATTTTTATTACGGATTTTTATATAGTGAGCAAATATATATAGTTTGCCTAGAATGGATAAATAATTGAATATTCATGCGAGCATGTAGTAAATTTGTTTCTTTTTTTTATTACTTCAAAATGTAGGTACAAACTCCAGAGGACATTTTAAAGGCAAATCGACTTATTTTTCCGGGCGTTGGGGCATTTGCTGCGGCCATGGATGTGTTGAACAAAAATGGGTGTGTGTTTTGTTTTAAATTTTGTGGACTGTTTATTTGGATCAATTTGTTGTATAGTGCATTGAAGTGGATCAATGGCATATATGTGAAGCGGTAATGACTCTCAAATGTGTGAATATTATGAAAAGTGCCACAGCTTTTCTTAAATTGCCTTCTCTGTATTAACTGATAAAGTACAAGTGATGCTCACAGTTGCTTTGCTGAATCATGTAGTGGTACTAGTATGCTTTGGAATTAATTACTTTGAACTGAAAATTTGAGCTTTTTTTTTAAAAAAAAAAAAAAAAAAAAAAAAAATTCTGGGGCAATCTAAAGTTACACCGCATGATATAAGCTACTTAGATTCATTTGCCAGCGTGGAAGTTTTGAGTTTTTTTGATGTTTTGCAGGATGGCTGAAGCACTCTGTACCTATATTGAGAAAGATCGCCCATTTTTGGGCGTTTGTCTTGGACTTCAGTTACTTTTTGAGTCTAGTGAGGAGAATGGACCTGGTCAGTCATATCTGAATCTATGTGAAGTTTTTATTTACTTTTTTTTTGGTCATCTGAACATACATCTAATTTAGACGTACATGGAAATGTGAATGAAATGCAGTAGTGACAGCATTTGTTTATGAAATATTTCTCAATGTCATTTTTTTTTTTTTTTTTTTGCATTGCAAAAAGATAATCATTTCTGTATCATGTTTACATACTCAACAACTACAGTTTGCAGTTTAGTGGACTTATATGATGGTGCTGGTAGTGATGTTGATTATGGTGGTGGCTTCATGTACTCTGTTTTCATCATAATAAAATATTGATAAAACATATTCTAGAGGGACTTTCTCAGAGAAAAAGGGTAAAAGATTCAGAGAGATAGAGATCTGTGTAAAATGAAGGTGTCTGAATATGTAAAATACAAAAGAGACGAAGAAGAATAGTGATTCCTAAATATGCAAGACTATTATGTTGGGTATAAATGCCCTCTGAATTGAACAGAATACATTCTAACTTTTCTACTTTGTATATGTAAACATAGTCTATACTTCCATTTTCTGTTCCTTTAACTTCAATTAACAGCTTTACATGTGTCTCAGTAAATGGTCTCGGCTTAATACCGGGTGTGGTTGGGCGTTTTGACTCGTCAAATGATTTCAGAGTACCCCATATTGGCTGGAATGCTTTGCAAATCAAAGAAGACTCTGAAATTTTGGATGATATTGGAAACCGCCATGTCTATTTTGTTCACTCTTACCGTGCTACGCCAGTACATCCTTTATCTTTTTGTTTAAAAAGGCTGCCTTCTTAATGTAGCTGTTGCATATTTAGCCATAAATACCATGAGTCATGTATTTAATAACTTGACCTTCTTTTTTTCCAGTCAGATGCCAACAAAGAGTGGGTATCATCTACCTGCAACTACGGTGTCGACTTTATAGCATCTGTTAGAAGAGGAAATGTGCATGCAGTTCAGTTCCACCCGGAAAAGAGTGGAGGCAAGATATCTTTTACTCTCATTCATCCTTCTCTTTTGTCTTTTTTGTTTTTCTGGTCTTCATGTGGTAGCTCAAATTGTACAGATTCTAATCTTGCTTCTGTTGGCATTGAGGATAATTACAAAAATCTTCCATATTTTCCTTTCAGGAGCAAGTTATTATGGAGTAAAGAAAGCCTTCTCACATGTTGTTTTACATAGGAGTTCTTTCTGAAATAATTTTAAAGGATTAAAATTCAAGGCTTTAACTCTCAAAAAAGAAAAGAAAATGAGTAAATGTTGTACTACATAAGAAATTAGTGTGATTTCCTAAGCATAAAAAACAATTTTGTTTTTATACATTCTTTCCAAGATCCAAGCCAGGGATAAAATGTCTTTCCAAGGTTTAGGTAGTGGGTTCTCTCTGATCTGATTTGCATTCTAACCATTTGGCATTATAGGATTACCAAATAAGTTTCATTGCAAATCAAATATCTTTATATAGATAAAAAAAATGACATCCATACCTGAAAATGAATGTTTCAGATGTCGGTCTTTCAGTATTGAGAAGATTCTTGTATCCAAAGTCAGCCACAACGAAGGTAGCCTTCATACCTTTCATATGTATGCATCTCATATGTTTCTCAACTTCTCAGTTAAACTATTAATTAACATTCTGAAATGTTGATGTGAAGACAGGGGCCTACTGAGGGGAAAGCTTCAAAACTTGCAAAAAGGGTAATAGTAGTTGAACATGAAACCTTTTCTTCTTCTATTAAGTTTTCCCCTCCTTGTCTTTTTCTTTGTGTGCCCACATGCTTGCTGCTTAAATTTTTAGTTTTGTCTGTACGCCACTTATGGCCTGGCCCAACTAATGATATCACGGGGCCTAGAAGAATTTTTATCCCATTTTTCTTTTTGGGCTATGCCATTCTCTTGTATTTCGGTATTCTGAAAAAGGCTCCATGCTGAACTATATTAATTATGTATAGGTAATTGCTTGTCTTGATGTGAGGGCAAATGATAAAGGAGATCTTGTTGTAACCAAAGGGGACCAATATGATGTAAGGGAGCATACAAAAGAGAATGAGGTATTGTGATTGTTTTTAGTATCTGATTTATGGGTATAGACTTTGATTTATGGCAGTCATTTGGTATCAATGGTAAATAATCAAAGTTGAAGGGAAGCAATTTAATTGTTGCAGAAGCTTCCTCTACCTCCCTCTTAAAGCAGTTGTACTTTGGTATAATTTAATCACACTGTTATAAACTTTTGTAGGTAAGAAACCTTGGCAAGCCAGTTGAGCTTGCTGGACAGTATTACAAAGATGGAGCTGATGAGGTATGCTTTTGACAGAATTGAATGTTTGTGCTTTATCACTGAGCAACTATATTATAAATCAAGTGTCAAAAATGAACTGCAGGTTAGCTTTTTAAATATTACTGGTTTCAGAGACTTCCCTCTCGGCGATTTGCCAATGCTGCAGGTTTGTAAGATTGCAAATGACAGTAAATATCCAACGTTAATATTTTGATGTGACACTAGTACTTTTGTCTTTACCTCGAACGTTACATGTTGATTCCGTTCTTTGATCTTAATCTGCTTGCTGTTGTAGGTGTTGAGATTCACTTCAGAAAATGTTTTTGTACCGCTAACTGTTGGAGGTGGCATTAGAGATTTTACAGATGCAAATGGCAGGTATACTCTTTGGTGTTATTTGCATTACCAGTGTATTATGTCATGATTATATTCTTCAACTTCCATAAGAGCGGTTTTCTCAGAAATCCCTGATTCTATAGTTTTCAATAATTATTTAATTTGACTATTCACAATTTAGTGCAGTTTATAAATAAGACTTCCTTTTTCTTTCCTGAAGGCACTATACTAGTTTGGAAGTTGCTTCAGAATATTTCAGATCTGGGGCTGATAAGATTTCCATTGGAAGTGATGCAGTTTACGCTGCAGAAGAGTATTTAAGAACTGGAGTATGCTTCCCACTGTTTAATTCCTTAACAGATCCACGCACATATTCTTGCATGCCTATGCACGAGTTTGTGCATGTGTGTCCCTTTTGATAATTCTGGACTGCCTTTTATTTCAGGTAAAGACTGGAAAGAGTAGCTTAGAGCAGATATCTAGAATTTACGGAAATCAGGTACATCAAGTATTGTTATAGATGTATGCATGTCCATGAGCCTCGTGATCCATTTATATTCATTCTTTGGAGTTAATCTGCTTGAAGTCATAACAAATATGCCTTTTTTTTTTCTAAGCTTCATAACAAATATACTTGGCATACAAATGTCGCGGTTGAATCGATCCAATGTTTTTTTTTTCTGCATTACTTTACATATGTTTATAAAGAATTCATGAAAGGGGAGAGAAATGTTAACATTATTGATTTGAACTTTGACAGTGGGGCAGCTGATAAGTTTCAGATATCAAATTATACATTTGATTGGGCCCAACTTGAAATAAGTTGTTTATTGTTGTTCATGCATATGTATCCTAAAATGTAAAATTGATTTTCAGTTTGGTTGTTTGTGGGTCAGTGAATTATTATTATTATTATTATTATTATTATTAAATAAGTGTTAAATCTAAAAATGGTCCCAGCTGTTTGTATGCTTATCAAAACACTTCTTGGGTTTTAGAAAGTGATAAAGTTGGTCCTTGGGCTTTCTGAGTTTAAAAGATTAGTCATTCCGTCCACTTGCCCGTCAAGCTCAATACAATATCATTTATTCTCAAAATGCATCAGTGGAGTTGCTTTTACAGCGAGTTAAATTAATTATTCACTTTTCAGGCAGTAGTTGTAAGTATTGATCCTCGTAGGGTGTACCTCAAGAATCCCAATGATGTCGAGTTCAAGGCTGTAAGGTTGACAAACCCAGGTAAAAGGGAATTAATTAATTTTTTTAAAAAAAAATTGTTTGCTTATTATTTGCTATGCATTATGGCATGCTTCGAAAATCCCTTTAAGGATTGTACATCCTATTGCTAGGTTCTTATTGGATCCCTCTCTGACTTGGTGTCTGTATAAATTATAGCAAGTTTTCCTCTGAAGCTATTAATGTAATGTTATCAGCCTCCTTTATGAAATATGAGAGGTTAATATGGTCTGTTTTCACCAGTGAAGAAGAAATTTTGATATTTTAACCCCTTCTCCCCACCCCAGCTTGCATTGGGATTATTAGTTGCCATTTCTGGTGGAAGCTATTTACCTTTTTTTGAGAGAGGGCTGGGCAGGTCCAAATGGAGAAGAAATCCCCATTTCCCTCTCAGAGTTAGATAAGATTGTTTATGACCATATTTCTTACGTTGTTTCAGGTCCAAATGGAGAAGACTATGCCTGGTATCAGTGTACGGTAAGCCCTCTTTGCTTTCTTCATAAGCCTTGTTGATGAGATATTTTAAGTCTGAAAAATATTTAGAGAAACTACCTGTCTGGCATAAATTTGCTTCATTCCAATTGTTCTCTATCACATCTGGAAATTGACTAGTCCTATCTGGAAAGGTTGGAATGAACCTTTTTTTTTAAAGATAAAGGAACCTGGAATGCCCCGTTCCATTAGCAGAGGGGAAGTCTCTATTTTATAAGGAATAGTCTGGCATTAGGTGAAAGCTCCAAAGATTTGACAAGGGTTGTAGTATTACTATTGGCTATTGATCTAACATCATACAAGTATAGATTCAACTTCCAAGGAATAGAGGATGGGGCTCTATGAGAAACTTATGTCATCTTTTTCTTTGCAGACTCTAGGTCTTTCATTTTGCAGATGCAACATGTATCATAAGTCCATATCTAAGCTTAGTTATTTGGTCAAATAACCAATTCTTAGGATAAAGAGGAAATAACTTGTCTTTTCTGGAAGATTATAGACTTAATATAATCTTTTGACTATACTGCTGGTGTAGTAAGGTTGTAGTTTGGCCATGATAATGGCACCTGACTGCCATAACACCCGCATCACTACCTTGTCTTCATTGGTAGATGGTAGAGTAGTGGTGGGATTATAAGTTGGGAATACTGCATGTTAATATTATTATACGTAGTAATTATAGATTTTTGCTTGACTGCTTCCTTAAGAAGATTTTTTTTTTTTTTTTTTTGGTTTTAGTAAACTACTTTCTGTTGTTGTCACTAAGGTTAATGGTGGGAGAGAAGGTCGACCAATTGGAGCTTTTGAGCTTGCAAAAGCAGTTGAAGAGCTGGGAGCTGGAGAAATACTACTAAACTGCATTGATTGTGATGGTGAATCTAACTTCTGTACTTTTTAGAAAATCCCCTCGTACATTTTCATTTTGTGCATCAAAACATTATTTGAAGTGTTTCTTGAAAATGGTAACAT
Source organism: Corylus avellana (assembly GCF_965113065.1). Lineage (NCBI taxonomy): Eukaryota > Viridiplantae > Streptophyta > Magnoliopsida > Fagales > Betulaceae > Corylus > Corylus avellana. The sequence goes on from NC_142492.1 coordinate 2,292,588, forward strand.
AACTCATTTAGTGATATTTACAATATGTACTTTGTTATGCCAATTCAAATGTTTACGAATTGGATTGTAGCATTGCATAGATTTTGTTTGGAGGTTTGAGAAATCATTTTTTTTGTTCAATCTTCAAGATTTTAACCTTCAAAAAGTAATTTAAAGATGATTCTTCCTCTAATGTTCCTGATCCTTTCTTCCAAAATTTGAATGGTTCTCTTTCTGGGACCCCTTCCTTTAAATAAATTTCTCTAGATGGTTGTTGAAATCTTAGGAACCATTTGATGATGTTCCAGAAGGCAGTTCCAATCTTAACATTCATAAATTATACTTGGTTCATTCTTAAATTAGTTTTATTGTTTCATGCTTAATTTTTCTCCTTTTCAGGTCAAGGGAAAGGATTTGATATCGATCTAGTAAAGTTGATCTCAGATGCTGTGAGCATCCCTGTAATTGCAAGTAGTGGTGCTGGTGCTGTTAAGCACTTCTCAGATGTGTTCACGGAAACAAATGCATCTGCTGCCCTTGCTGCTGGCATCTTCCACAGGAAGGAGGTACGACTATAGAAGTATTTTTATGACTTCATTAAAATATCCCAAGTGCTGATTTAGATTATTATAATATTGTCTTCATTCTTCCCTTTTATTTTAGGGAGGCTGTTTAATATATTTCTCTTTCGTCTTTTTGACCTTTTTAGTGGGGTTCATCTACTCATCTCCTTGTTCAATTTCTCTGCCTTAAAATAAAGGACAGTTTTCTTCCAACCCAATTTATAAAATTATCATGGGTCCTTTAAGCATGTGAGAAAAACTATGTCCTATATTAAAAGCCTGCAACCGGCCTAACTTGTATATCCTTGTTGTGACTAATGGTTCATACAGTGTGTTATGTATGTTAATTTCTTGATTTATGCTTGTTGCAGGTGTCTATTCAGTCTGTGAAAGAGCATTTATTTAAGGAAGGCATAGAAGTCAGAATCTAATCCAATCCTTGAGAAGTTTTGAGATTACTCTTTAGAGGCCTTTGATTCTTCCACCAAAGGCAGAATTAGATGGGACCTTGTCGCTTTAACTGGGCATATGTTGTATATTTAACTGTTTGATTCATATCAAGATTTTTTATTTTTTTTATTTTTTTATTTTTCCTTTTCTTTTGTACTACCAAAAACTTAGACCTTTCCCACCTATTTCTACACTAGTTTTAAAATTCTTGCTCCTGTAATCGTCGGTATGATTCAGAAATATGAGTTTTCAAATGAAAGGTGGTCCATCTGTTCTCATATCAAAATCCTGTACAATAAGGGCGGTCAATAATTTTGGGCGACTAGTGAAGAAGGAATCATAAGCAGAAGCCAAAAAAACGCATAATTTTGGGGGAGGGGACTACTCCAGTACTCTCAACTCCTCGGGGGTTCAAAAGAATAATAACTTGGGTGATCAGCTTCCTCTTATGTAGGACCTCTTTAAAACCAATGGCAGCATGCCATGTCATGAAGCACCGATGCAGGTTCTTGATTATATAGTCAATCGGGCATCCGTGGACGGAAGCACGACTATGTTTCCTTGCATCATTTCGAATCTCCCTCCCCTTTCTTGTGAGGACATGTTAAAAAAAAAAAAGCTCTAACTTGGTCTATTGAAGGTTGGTGAAATGTTCATCTATTGGTTGATATATGGTCAATCGGGCCAAAAAGGGGGAAGAAAGTGGCCAAAAAAACACCCCCTCACTCCATTTCTTATTAAGGTAGGACATCTCCACCTCGTTTTCACAATATTCTGATTGAAAGAAAGAGTGTTATGATCTTGGTGGGGCTTAATTTGGGGTATGGGATAGATTGGATTATTCAATATGAAATAGGCTTAAGGGCCTAATTTTTTGCGTTCTATTGGCTATTGAACTTTTGGTACTTAACAATTAACATTTAGTATCAGAACAGACACCACATTACGAGGTCGAATCTCAGAAAGGTAACCTACAAAGAGACTACTTAATGTCTGAATGAAGTTGTTTATTAGATTCAGAGTGAAAACTATTATAAAGTGACTTATACCTAATGCCTGAATGAAGTCGTCTATTAGATTCAGAGTGAAAATAAAGTGACTTAAAAAAAAAAAAAAAAAAAAAACCAACAACACGATTTCATAGAGTGAATAAAAGGGTGGTTGATTGTTATGGAATCTTGATGGGGCCTAATTTAAGATATGGTTGCTAAATTGAGCATAAGATAAGTTTAAGGCGTCTAACTTTTCCGTTTGGTTTTATTAGCGCGTGTTCTGCAACTTTATTCTATACATCCTGAGAGAAAGAGAAGAGAGAGAGAGAGAAAGAGAGAGTTGATTATAAGTATGGCATCTTCTGCTACGTAGGGCATGAAGGTTATGCCTTTTGAGTTAATTAGTCTAAAACATGACATGGGTTGGTGGACCTGGTGGTTTATTGGCATTTACTTGTTTTCTGAGACACCCCCACATGACTGCGGGTGATGATGCAGATTCCAACCTACTATATACGTATTATAAGCATGCAATTGGGAGTACTGTATGGAGATACTCGATCGGACCACTACGTTATACGATTGCTACAAGCTACAACGTGCAAACAAAGCAACCTCCATGCTAAATAAAACCAACAAAACATAAACTACAATTCGATCCACACAAACTGCTTGAACTCAGACATCAAAAATACTGGAAGTAATACTCCAAACAGTATCCAATCTTTCTGTTCACAACACCATCCTCAACATTCTTACAAGAAACCAGTCTTCCTGACCCGTACATCAGCTAGAATGAGCTGAAAAAAAAAATGTATCTTGGATTTCTATTCAGCAAAATTATTGCTAAAAGATATATACAATTTAGCACAAAATTAAGTCAACCCTTGATCAAAAATCAGAAGAGCTTGCTTGCATACTCTTCTTTGTCCTGCCTGATTCCTGCAGAAGGCAAAGATGAACTTCTTGCAAGGCCTCTGAGCTCTGACAAGCTCCTTCCAAGCTGAAGAGCAACTTTAAGCTCAAACAACTCTCCATTTTCCCTCTTATCGGCCTCTCTTTCCGTCAAAGTTGATGTTATATTCTCTTCCATAAGCCTGAAAAATCCTGCTGAGCCCCTATACATCTCAAACACCATCCCAACTTGCCCACCATGCTGCATAGTGTTGACCACAGTGGCCAAAGCTCCAAACATCACACCCAAAAACGCAGCCCATGAGCCACCAAAAGGCAATCCCACAAAGGCTGAACCCACGGCAGCCAAACCAGTAAATAAAGGCCCACATACTGCAAGAATTTTGTTAACTTTCAGTACTACTTTGCTCAGCCTCACATACTCTGCTGCATCTTTTCTCTTCAAAACCCCAACAACCTCCTTCATTTCCTCCTCAAGATTTTCATTCCACCCATTTGATCTCTCTACCCTCCCACCAGCCTTATTTTCTTGCTGAGACTTCAAATTATGCGGCCACCACACAGCAGGCTCCACATTTGCTGGAAATTTATCCAGCATTGTGCCAAGCAAGGGAAGAGGGTAAGCCTTATCTAATGCTAAGACTTTCTCCGTCACATCCTCCACATCACTAGCTGTCGGGTTTCGAACAGCCACAGTGATTTTGATATCCTCGTGAAGTTGCTTAAATAGCCTTGCAGCATTTCTCTGTTCTTCTGCAAGCTGAGATGGCTGGATTTTATTCATCACCAGCAAAATTCCAGTGGATGCCATGTAGAGAAGACTAGCAGAGAGCTTCAGAGCCAAAACTGGAGCTCCAATTACTCCACTGAGAGCCGCAAGCCCAGCCATTGTTGCTGCTGTGAATGTCATTCCGTTAACAGAATTCAGCAGAAGACGGTTCCAGTTATCTCTCTGAGCTCCAATATTCTTGTGCATTTCTGCTCTATCTGCTACAATTTCCATTATTGTATATAGCTCTTGCAATATTGTCTTGGACCTGGAAACGCCGTCGTTTCCTTTATTACTATTATCAATAGTATTAGGCTTCATTTCTATGTGGGTTGAAATTGGTACAATGGCTTGTAACCCATTGGAGAGCTTAGGAAGAGAAAGATAATTATCAGATGATTGGTGGTGTTTTGGGGAATTTAGCGTGGCTTTGATTTTTCTAAAAGAAGTTGAAAAAGAACAAAAGGAAGCAGCTTGAAGAGTAGCCATGAAAATTAATTAGCCTTCCTGTTCTATTGGTGTGGTTTGGAATTTGAAGGCCTTGTAGGGAAAATGAGTGAATTTCAGCTCAGATATATAGAGGAGAAGACAGGGGAATGTATGAAATGTTCGAGTCGTCGGTCTTCTCCAACCTTTTTGAATGGATTCATGGGTTGGACTCCCTCATCTTTGTCTACTTTTTAACCATTTTACTTTTGACTTTCAAAGCTTATGATTTTGTCAACTTTCGCTCACTCCCAAGTCCCAACTACCAACTCCCTATAAAGTGTTCTTTTCACGCGATATACGTACGTAATATATATATATATATATATATATATATATATATATTGTGATTTTTGAATTTGCTTTCATACAACAAATGCATGTAAAATAATATTTGCCTGCTTATAGGAATTGGGAAAGGAATAGTATAAGGCTGATCCTCAACAACCTCTTTGCCTGTTTCAGCGTTTCTGATCAGGACAGGACGACCATTAGTCAACATACGAGGGCTACAATCACGTGCGTACTTTGTCGTCTATATACACTACTACATTGCCCTGTCTGTCCGATCATCATCGTACGGCCATTAATTACCCTAGCAGTAGCACTCATGCACATCTATGCTACGTATTACGTAAAGTGCACTTTTATCACGTGTTCTTAAGGTATTCAAATAGTATAGTGAGTATAGAAAGTGTTGATTACACTTGCATTTATATTAAAATTAAAAAAAAAATTACGGGCTTTATTTTACTAGCTAGACAAGGATCCTTAACACATTTAATGCATATATAGATGTAACTTTCAAAACATAACCCGAAGAGAAATGATATATATATATATATATACCAATACTATCTTATTATATTATGTTGACGTTATATTGTATATTCATTATTAAATTAATTTTAATTAAGAAAATAATAATTATAGATTGATAATATCACCTCAACATAGTAGAATCATGATGAGATGGAATTATGTTATTTAGACTTTTTCCAACCTAAAAACTATTTTTCCTATTATCAACAAATTAAATGATTAATTTTGAAAAATGGAAAGATAGAGAAAAATGAGAGAAGTACCGGAATAAATGCTCGAATATTTCTCTTCGATCTCTTAAACACAAAACCACGGGCTATCATGGCTTTGAATAATTTCGTAAGGGTGGTTTTAGTTTATCATATTTTATCGATACTTTCTAGAAATACACGCACATAATAATAATACACGTACAATATCATTTCAAGTCAATATAAATATCACCACACTCAATATATATTGTAAAAAATGAAAGTAAGGCTCTAGTGTAACAAACTCAAGTAAAACGTGGGATATATTTGTACTATATATCATTTAAAAAGGGCTAGTTAAATTATGATTGAAGTTTTCTAGAGTTACTTGTAAAATTTAATCTAATATAATATATATAGTAAGAAATCAATGTGAAAACTTAAAACCTGTTTAGGATTGCGTTAAAAACTTAAAAAAAAAATGATTTTAATTAGTACTTAAACAACCATTTCAGGCAAAAAAATGTTGGTTTGATATTAAAAATAACTTTTTGCTAAAAAAAAAAAAAAAAAAACCCCAAAACTGCATTGTAAAAGAGAAGCAAAATGAGGTTTTTTTCTTTTCTTTTCTTTTCTATCTGCAAAGTTATTTCGGGCCTTTTTTTAGAGACAAAAGTTATATTTTTCAACGCAATTCTAAACCAGCTTTTATAATTCCAGTCACTCAATGTGAGTAATCCACACAACCAATGTAGAACTAACTTTCCCAAATGTTACATCAAGGATCTTTTCAATTTCGCTTTTTCTCTCAAAATTCTTCCACCATTTTATTTTTAACACTATCTACAACTATATATATATATATATATATATAGCCAAAGAAACTTTTCCAAGAAAAACAAATAGAGGATACATTTTTGTTAAATGCATGGAAGCTATCTTATATATATAGCGACCAAAAGAAATGGAGAATGACAGAAGCAACTGCTGAGAAAAGGAATAAGAAAAGCAATATTGGTAACGTACGTTAAAGTAGTAGTTGCCAAATGACAAACTTTCTTTTCACAAAAGCATGCCAAGCAAGAACAAACAATGGCCAGTATTTTCTGCGGAACCTTTCACGTGGGTTGTCATGTTAATTGCCTAACGCGCTTTATATTTCACAGACCACCACATACAGTCCACGCCGTGTGTTTGTTTTTTTGTTAAAACAAAATATTTCTAAATCTCTTGGTTTTTTTTTTTTTTTTTTTTTTTAATTTTACTGTTTAGACCTTAGCTAGTTTTTAATTTGATCAATTTAATACAAGAGTTTACGAAGATTTCTAGTTTAAGGAAAATATTTCAGAACCCGTGTTTGTGCATGTGTGTGTGTGTTTTTTTTTTTTTTTTTTTTTTTTTTTTTTTCAAATTTGGTATTTTAGATCTCAATTTTAATTTGGCTAATTTAATACTTGAATTTATGAAAATTTTAAATTAAATATCTCTAGCTATTATGCTATGCTCATTAAACAAATTTAGATAACTAATAAAAATTATTGTTCATCCCATCTTAGGGGATAGGTGTATCTACCATTGAATTTTTGAAATCCACATGTGGGTTCAATGGCGTATTTACAAAAGAAATTGTTGAAAGAATGATATTTAATATGTCTCAAAAATTTAAACTTTATTTATTTAAAAAAAAAAAAAAAAAATCAAACGGAGTGGCTGCAGCCCATTGGGGTGGCCACCTCTTTAGTTTTTTTTTTTAATGAGAATGTTATAATAGTATTTTTCAAGTCTTTTTTGTTTTTCTAAGCCATACATGGAAGAAGGGGAGGGGAGGGTATTTTTGTTATTCATGAAAAGAAAATAGCTAAAGATCTTAAATTTAAAATCTTCATAAACTCAATATTAAATTGGTCAAACTAAAAACCAAGGTCAAAAACACAAATTCAAAAAGCAAAGTCAAATTCTGAAATATTTTCCTTTTTTTTTTTAGGGGATGCTACCCCGGAGGACTAGCAGGTTTTGACATGAACCCAACACGAAATTGGTGGGTTAGTGTTGAGAAGTCTTACCTATTTAATTAAATAGATTTGATTAAAATCGATCTATATAGATATAATTTTATATTGGTGTATCGATGCAACTTAAACTTAAGATGCAATATTTAGGGTTGTTAATTTTTGAAATGACCTACAAACTTGACAGTAACCCAACACGAAATTAGCGAATCAAAATTAAGAGATCTAACCCATTTAATTGATTATAATTAAACTATATAGTCTTATACCCATACATCAGACACAACACAAATTGCCTCCCGTTAGGATTAAGTGTTGTTTTGTAATTCAATAAATTTAATTTTCCTTTCTTGTGTTTGGGGTCTTGGAGTCCACCTCACCGTGTTTTGACGTTGAATGAAAAGGTTTCTTGACTATGGACTCTGAAGATCTTGTTCCTTCTCTGCAATTACACTCGGCTGGTAATTCCATATCGCTTGTATTTCTTCATAAGGTCTATGGCTCTTGTGAAGCGCGTCATTATACTATAATCAAGCATAAGCATATACGCAATTCATAAACTGACACTTCTACCACGTAAAACATAATTCATAAGACCACAACAAAGAAGACGTGCTTCAGGACGGCTATGGCTGTTTCTTGTTTACCTTGGAATGGGATCTTCACAATTTCACTTGAAATGGATAATTTATTCCACAACCAAAATTTTATTTTGTTACAATTAACAGTTTCCATAATACCACTTCATTTAAATATAGTATCGATGACAATATATACACCATCAAATTTGTAAAATCTAATATAAACCATAAAATGATCATCTTCCTTTCACTTAAAATAGAGAGGATCTAATCTCCATATAATGTGGGACATCACCAGCCCGTTTAATAATGGACTTGACGGGAAATTTTTGTTTGGAAGTTATTGATGTGATATAAAGTAGATAGAAATTCTGAATTTTTTTGTATAAAAAAGTGAAAAAAAAAAAAATAATAATTTGTTTTGTAGTAAATTTATTTCAATAGTAATAAAAGGTAATACAAAGTTATTGATGCGATATGAAAAGTATCAATGTTGAGGAGTTGAAAAAAATTGAAAGTTTGGTAAAGCTCATTGCCAAACGACCCCACATCTCCAATAACTCTTTATCACCCTGTACTTCACAAAGAATCAGGCTCCTGAAAAGTATCAGCTTCTAACATTAATGTAAGGGCACAAAAACGAACTCTGGTACCTGTCTTCTCTTACAAATCCAGCAAAAGGTGCCAATGATTTATTACGAGACTACTAACCCCACATCTATAATAAAACCTAAATAAAATCAAGATTATATTCTCACCACTCTGAATTGGAGACAACATTGAAATACTGCAAGCAAAAGGAGGCTACCAAAAATACACAAAAACCATCAGGCAAAACTGACATTTGATGATGGATCATGGATCTAAATGTCATAAAAATCAAACATTCCTCTGAAGATAACTTCACCACCAGATCATGTAAGTTGAAGAGCACTGATAAGTTTCATACAGTTATTTGAAGGATGATTCTTTAATATATGATTCATATTAGTTTCATACAAGTATTTGACCAGAATTTAGCATCCCTGTTCGACATAAATAGAATAGAAAATGCTTCTCATTTCAAAATCAATCATATCAAGCCGCATATATAGAACCCCACTAAAGGGGTTAAACTAACTAATGAAACACCAAAACTCTAGAATTGCAAGACATTTATTTTCGGTTCAATGCACTCAAAAAGTATATCGTATTCTAGGTATACCAGAAAACCACAATCATATACCAGCTGCTGTATAGTCCTCATATGTCAAGGAGAAGCCGACGAGGGTCCTCTACAACATCTTTGATGCGTCGCAAAAAGAAAACTGCCTCTCTTCCATCAATCAACCTATGATCATAGGTTAGAGCTATGTACATCATTGGCCTTGGGACTATGTCACCTCCAACAACCATGGGACGGGTCACTATCGAGTGCATACCCAATATCGCTGACTGCAAGGAAAAGTTCATTAGCGTGAAATTCTCTTTCTGAGCACATGAAAAAGTAGATGTCGAGAAGGAAAGGAAATATATGAAGACAAAACTTGCACTCATTAAATGAACAAACCCGCATCAACAGCCAAAGAGTGGCTTGACAACATAACATGTAATCAGAAAGATAAAGGAGCAAATGCTAATCGTAGACATACTAAAAAAGAACCAAATTTCAAGTAATTGAGCACAGAAACCTGAGGCGGATTGATGATGGGGGTACTCAAAAGGCTTCCATAAACACCGCCATTAGATATTGTAAATGAACCTCCAGCCATCTCATCAATGGATAAAGATCCATCAATTGCCTTCTTTGCTAGCGTGCTGATCTCTTTCTCAATCTCAGCAAAATTCATTTTTTCAGCATTGCGGATAACTGGCACAACAAGGCCCTGGAGTGGAAATATATTGAAGAAACTTAATAGCAATTAACATATATAAAAGATTTATGATGTGTACTCCTACTTAGCAAGAGGAGTATATATATTGAAGAAATATATATATATATATATAACATGTTGCGAGAAAAGTTTATTTTTCCAATTTCTGAGGTATCAACCCTGTGTCCTAAAATAGTAGGTCCAACAGATAAGACAACTAGACAATCCACACCCAACATGCATACAGGAGGAGTTCAACAACATAGCTTACAATTTCACCTATTCTTACAAAGTACAGCTATATACAAAAAGATCCCAAAATGGCACTAAAATCATCTCTTTTTTTTTCTTTCTATAAGGAAGATAACTTATTAAAGGATAAAAGAAAATCATAGAATCAATGTCACTACATTATATATTCAATGGCCTAGATAAACAGGGGAATGTCGACAAACCTTAGGTGTACCAACGGCTACACTAATATCTATATAATCTCTATAGATGATATCATCCCCATCAATGACTGCATTTATAATAGGCTGATTTTGGAGTCCACTGACCGCAGCCTGAAATACGAGATGAAGGGAAGAAAAAAAAAATTAAGTACGTTTTTTGGTAAGTAAATGATATTTAAGCACACACATACAAGCACATGATGTTTACAGGTTAGTTTAAGTTCCACAATAGCAATTAAACATGTATTCCAGATTGCATACTTTCACAAATCCCGACATAAGTCCCAACTTGACTCCATGCTTTTCGACAAAAGCATCCTTGTAATCAGAACGGAGCTTCATCAAATTTGTCCTACAATAAGCAGCAATCAGTTAGATGAAAGTGTAGAGCAGAAGTGGAGGAAGTCTGCAAAAATAAATGTAATCTGTTCATATTTTTATTGGGGAAATATCAAATTTGTTCCTAGGTTTTCAATTTCGACAATGAAGCCTTTAGGTTTTACTTCAGTTTCAAATATGTCTCTCTGGCAACCTACCAATAAATTGATGACATGTGGCTCGCATATGATAAGTCATGCATCAATTGTATGTTCCACATGGAAAATCTACATTAAATTACAAATTTACCCTAAATACAAAATTAAACATAAAACTAATTTTTTTTTTAAAAAAAAAAGGTGGCGACTGTAAGGAGGATCTCAAAGTCGTGGGCAAGGACAATGATGGTGTAGGCAGGCTTGGGCAGGTCCCAGATGCAAAGAGTGCAATCGCTAGAGGCAGGGGTAAAGACGTTGGCCTGGCAGGGGTTCCAAACAGCAGAGTAGACACAGTAGGCATGCTAGTTGAAGGTGCCGACAGGGTTGACGTGCGGTCGAGGGTCCAATGCTTGACAGAGTTGTACCAGGACGTGGAGAGGAAGGAGACGTGGCAGACAGGGTTGTAGTCAGAATATGATAATGAATGCAAAAATTAAAATAAAAAAACATAACCAGGTTTGATAAAAATTATCAAAAAATCATCACTTTATCATGTAGAACTTTGATATAATAAGAATTTTAACAAAGGCAGGGGAAGTGGAGGAAGAAGACGTGTATAGAAATAGATGTATCCGTGTCTGTCAGTATGTGTGCATGGCTGAGTGTGAGATTTGAAAGAGAACGTTGTTCTAGGGGGATGATACCCATTGGTGCTCAATTCAAAGGATTGCTGCAACATTCAAGGAAACCTAATTGTATTAGTTAAGAATAAAAACAATTCCACGCAAATGGAAATTGTCTGTGTGCATGCACAAACGTGTATGTGACTACAAGATGGAAAACCAATCAAAAGATTAATCAATGTGCAATAAAAACAATAATGTAAGATAGTTTTGAAAAAAAAATCAATATAAGAAACCAAATTCTAAAATGTTGGAATTAAGGCTTCACTGAATTAAGCCTACTTTGTCCCTTGTTTGTATAAAAGCAAATAGATGGGAAAAGATCCAATCACAATCAGTTCAATTACAGGTTGAGTGTAGTGGGACCAACTCAATGAATAGCCCTACTAAGCTACTCCCAGCAAAGCCTAAAATCAGGGACACTGACATATGCTTTCAGAAAACATTACAATTGGATTGTACTTACATATCAACCTCATTGAATGTTGTTAACATTGCAAATGTGTTTTGAGAATCTTTCAATCGTGTAGCAACCCGTTTCCGGAGTCTTGTCATAGGAACCTGCAATTATGTGAGTTCTATACAATTTCAGGAAGACCACGAAAAATAATTTATGAAGATGCCAAGTACTAAAGACAATTAGAAAGCATTACAAGAACACTATTGTGGTATACTCAAACAAGAAAAGACAAAATTAATATGCTAAGTATTAAAGACAATTAGAAAGCATTACAAGAACACTATCGTGGCATAATAAAACAAGAAAAAGACTTACTCGTCTTTCCCTTTCTTTAGGGGGAAGCTGAGGCTCTGTAGCCGAGCGTTTGGGAGGTTGTGGAGAGGGTGCTTTACGCTTCTCAGTAATAGGAGCAGTTTCCACTTTAGGCTTTTGCTTCTCCTCAATCTTCTCAGCAGTAGGAGATGGCCGAGAAGCTGCTTTCTCTGATGCCTCCTCAGATGGAGCAACGTGAGCTACACCTTCAGCAGACTTTGAAATCACAGCAATCTTGGTACCTGGTTCCACAGTATCTCCTTCCTTGGCTACAAACTGCCAACATTAAAAATTAGATGCAGCAGCCAACACAAACATCCAAATCCTATCTGTTTCTGAGAGAGCAAAGACGTAAGAGCCGAGCACTTGTAAAAAATAGCTAATATGAAAAATCCAAGTTAACTAATATATAACCTTTTGGATCACACCCGCTTCAGGACTAGCAACATCAATTGTCACCTGATGGAAAATTAACAATACAAGCATTAAAATCATATCCCTTATTCTGCTCAGCAGGGGAAAAAATCCCATGGTAACTGTAGAAAGATTCAAACACATAGTTAAATATTGCATCATAGAAGCACCTTATCTGTTTCGATTTGAGCAATTGGCTCATCAACTTCTACTCTGTCACCAGGATCTGCCCTCAAAATAGCAGTAGAACATACAATTAATCACTAAAAATCATAAAGACGGAATGCCTTGGTAAATGACAGAATTCAGAAGCAAATACTTGGAATACATACTCTTCAAAAAATTTGCCAGAGTGCCATCAGTAATGGATTCACCCATGAAAGGGACAACAGCATCAACCAAATCACCTTAATCACATAAAATAACCAGAAGTTATCAGATCTGACACGAACAAAAGTATGCATAGCAAGTTTATAAAATGTCCAAGTCTGACCCTTTTTAAGAGGCACACAGCAAATATTGGAATTCTAGACACCGTTAAGGCATGTGCCACATGTTTTGAGCTTTGGTACTACCTTTCGGGGCAGAGAAGTGGTCAATTAGATTGCCATCCATGTTTAGGTGAGCCATCACAATTTTTGTTCCTCTTTCAATTTAGACTTACCAACAATACATATGCATACAAGCTTCTTAACAAAGACTGAACATGGCCTAGTGTTAAGCTGGTATCTAACTTATACACATCAGATAGAATGAAAAAATGTGAGGACAAGACATCACCTAGTACAGTACTTTAACTGATCAATTTCTCACTGAGAAGTGATTTTTTTTTTTTTTTTTTTTGATAATTTTGTTTAACAATATTGTTTAAAATCACTGAGAAGTGATTTTATTTAACAATATTTACAGGAGTTATAGTGCTAGCTCTCCAAAGAAAGAAGCTGTCTAACTAATAATGTTGCCACAGGGATAAAATTATTCCAAAAGTAACCAAACTATATGACAATATCCCATGAATCCCTCCATAATAAAACATGTAAAGACAACTATAAATATGAACAAGGAAGAAAATTGCCAAGAGAGACATGTAAATATCACACCATTGTCCGAAGAAAACAGCCTGCCCTGCATTTGCATTGTTGCTCCTCGCTGAATACCACCAACAACTTCCCTGTACGCCAGGAAAGTCAAAATGCTTAAAAGCAGAACACCAACAAAGAATAACAGTTCAACCGCCAAAAAAACCATCTTCAATGTATCATTTATTACTACCAAAGACTAATGAACACAACATTTCCAGAGCTTAAGCATCATTTCTTTCTTTTGACACGGATTCATATATTTCCATATTATGTGCGCATGTATAAAGGTGTATTTTTGTATACCTTCACATGGCATAATTGCATTAAACTTAGGGAAAATTACAGTTTACCCCCCCAAAGTTGACAGCATTTTTCAATTCGAACACTAAAGTTTCAATTTTTGCAATCCACCCCCTCAAAGTTCCAAATTTTTACAATTTGACCAATTGTATCTAAAACTTCCCATATTGCCCCTAATTTTTATTTTTTTTATTTTTTATAAAAAATTTTTAAAAAAAACCTTTGCAGCCCTAAATTTATTTATTTTTTCATAAAAAATAAAAAAATAAAAATAAAAATTAGGGGCAATATGGGAATTTTGGAATAATATTGGTCGAATTGGAAAAAATTGGAACTTTGTGGGGGTGGATTGCAAAAATTGAAACTTTGGTGTTCAAATTGAAAAACGCTGTCAACTTTAGGGGGGTAAACTATAATTTTCCCTTAAACTTAAACCTAACTTAGGCATGGAAAAGGGGCATTAAACTAAATCTTACTGGAAGCAAACTTGTTTTTATATTGTGACTGCCTCAAGTCCACCACATTGCCATTCATTTAAAATTGTATTCCATTAACTGAATTAGTGAAATGAAAAAATGATGTCACTAACCTCGTTGGCCTTAAACTAACCGAGCCACCTGCAATAACAATAAATTATTAAAGGCACTAATGACAAAGAAAATTAAGACAACCAAATATATATAAGAGCATTATTATTGAGCTCTTCAAATGAAAGTTAAATTTGAAGAGAAAATCCCACTTTTTATAATTTGGAGAGCCACTTTTAAAATGAATCAAACATCAAACTCTCCACATCTTTCTCTATTTTAGTTAAATATTCTTTTATTCTTTCTTTGTTCTTGGTAGATGAGAGATAGATGGGGAATGAATATATAACCTTAAAAAACTAAACATCTTTCACTTTTTGACTCTTGATATTTGGAGAGCCTTGTTGACCAAATTTTAATTTGAAAATAGAGTAGAGAGCTTTATAAATGATCATTTTTGTGAGTTTTGTCAAATTTTTGAAGAAAAGCTAAATTTAAAGAGCTCAATAGGAATACTCTAAGCTAATGCCAAGTGGCTTAGACAAATAAACGTAAAGAGCACTTAAGACTTACAAGGTAAAATGAGGTGACAAAAATCCCGTACATGTCCAATTCCTCTTGTTTGTAGTAAAATCTGCTCAAATAAACAAAAATACAACTTATAGGAATCTCTCCAAACAAAGAATTGAAAAGAAAGCACACCAAAATTTAGGATACATACTAATTTGCCAAAAGGAAGTAAAAATAGAATAGGCCATAAATCTAATAAATCAACTAATTAACAAGATATGCTATATCAAATCATTCTGAAATCAAACACCGTTCACACCAAAATAACAAATTTCAAGCATATTTCACCATAAATTTCAATTTTACCACATAAGCATAACCCAGTTTTCTATTTCTATGAATTGAACCACAGACACCACAGACAGTTAGATCTGAGAGACAAATTAAGAGCAATAGCGGATGTTCAAAAAAAGTACCTTCTTCTCTGCAAGGGAGGAAACTCTTGAAGTAGACCCCACAGACCGACTCGCATGCAATGACTGCCCCAAAAACTAAAACAAAAGCGCCATTGGGTTTCAGAAATGAATCAAACATGAGGAACCAATCTTCAATTCCTAACTGTAAAAACACAGGCCATGCCAACACGTTTTTAATTAACAAATGAGAGAAATATTTAGAGTTGTTACCGAAACAGAGCCGCCAGAACCAACTCTTCGCCTTACAACACCCAACATTACTGTGTTGATCTCTGTTTTCACAATAAACAAGTTTAACTGCATTAATAAATAACACAAAAAAATATCAATATAAATGAGTGCATACATCTCTAGATATATATATATGTTGTGGAAACAAGTTTTAACTACATTAAAGAATAACACAAGCACAATCTCAACACAAATGAGTACAAACATATCTAGATATATATGTAGAGGTGTATTATATGTGCTGTTTGGTTGCCGAGAAAATATAGGAAAAGTTAACAAACCAAAAGGTTTGAATCTGAAAACATTCAGCATGAGAAAACAAAAGCCTTTTCAACCATGACTGCCTATGAACAACCATCCTGTTTAGCTGAGGTATGAATTTTTGTGCCATTTAGTGGAACATAACAAACCGAAAAAAATAATAATAATAATTTTTTTTTTTAATTTAACTGTCCTCAATTTCTGAGTAACCAAACAGAGAAATAAGAGAATGAAACGCATGGCAGTGTAGTATAAAACGAATGCAAGAGAGAATCGGTGGATTACAGAAGCTTATCTGATTGAAGAATACAGAGATTTCTTCGGACACAGTGGATCAAAAGGTAGGGTTTCCACAGAGAGAGAGAGAGAGAGAGAGAGAGGAGTCAGCCGCCAAGATTTTCAAGCAAGCTACAAGTGGCAAATTGAACTTTCCATAATATATAATATATAATAATAAAAATAATTATATTAAATTTAATTATTCAGATTTAAAGTCAAGAAAAATAGTATAATCTACAGAGGAGAATTGAAGAGTTGCAGAATTTAATAGTGCAGTGACCAAAATCTCCCAAGTACACGGCTCTCGTTTCGCGTCATTGGTCTTCCGAAAAGGAAAAGAGCGGGCAAGTTAGGACAAGGGCAGTGAAATTATAGCACTACATTGATTGTAATATTTATGTAATTGGTCTGAATTTTGAACTATAAAAGAATGTAGGCTGTGTTTGGCAAAGGGCAGACTGGACGGGACTTAAAAATTAAAAAATTATTCTCAAAATCAATTTTAATATTTTTATTTTTTACATTATATCAATCACTTTTTATTACTATTCAAATAAAAAAATTACTACAAAACAAATTTTTTCACTTTTTTATACAAAACATTCATATTTTTTTTTCTCATATCAATCAAATCTACTACAATACCGTTTCACTCCCTTTTTTTATTCCATTGCCAAACACAACCGTAAGTAATAGTGGTAGGGCTTGCAAAATGGGCTGCGTGATCGTATTTCGGTCGACTTGTTTTACCCACAAACTTATTAATAATCGATCCGAACACGACTTATTTAGTTAAATAGGTTAGATATTTCAACCTAACTCTTTAAAAAACACAAGTGACACAACACGAATCATTTGACCCATTTGGTAATGAATTATTTGAATATTGTCAAAATCAAGTTTTAAAATAAAATTGAAAACGAGTTTCTGATGTTTTCTTTAATGTTGTACATTGAAAGAAAAATTTTCTGAAAAATTTAGTAAATGTTTAATTATAGATAATTTTTGGGATATAAAAGAAACTTGGGTATCATTTTGATAGATGATTGAGTTGAAAATTGAAAGATATTAAGAAACATTTATTTATATTTATATTTTGTTTAAATTTTCTTAGCACTCAATTAATATTAATTTCATTTCCCTAGTTACAGATTTTCTTGATTACTGGTTTGATCCCAAATTGGGCCAATTGGGCCTCTTCCAGGTCCTTAACAGAAGCCAACTTTACCTAGAATTGATTGCATGGGTCTCAAAAAAAAGGAAGAGAGGCACGTGAAGATATAACCCCATTTGTAGCCAAGAATATCCCACTAGAACATTATCCAACTCAATTGGCTGGAGACATTTGAAGTGGGAATTTGTAGAAAAGAGACCAATCTTCTGCTACTTTGCCACATGAGTCTTACAATGAGGTGCATCCAATTCCAGACTCCGTTGGCTCCCCTGCACTTGCATCTCAAACACAAACACCCTCTAAGGACATCTCAACTGCTCTGGCTCTCTACCAATGAACCTATTGAGCTTATTCTACACAGACCAAACAACCTGCCACAGCTGGCTCCTAGGCCCAAGGCCCTTCCCAGTTTCCTTGTTCTCGGCGCTTCATCTGCAGCCAAGGCCGGCGGCGACATATCGGTCCTCCTCCCGACCGGGTTGGTCTCTTAACCTCGTAAACAAAGCAGTTGATAGATACTGCGTTTCAAAGCCAATTGTTCACTCTTTTTTTTTTCTCATTTATCAGTGCAGCACTTTTCTTTCTGTACTTCATAGCAAATTTCCTCGTGCCGAATTTCATCTCCAAGAGCTTCCAGTTTGACAAGGAAAGTGAAGGCCAGAAGCAAAGTGATGATGATTAATATTCCATTTAAGATGTAATCAGTCCGGTTTAAGATGAGAAAACCGGCACAAACATAAGCAGTCGAGCAAGCTCGGAAGCAAAGAAATAGGGCTTCATGCGCACCAAACCATGAGAGCGTGTGGCTAAAAAAGCGCGTCATTCTTCCATGCGATATGGTCATTGTGGTAGGAAACCTACATTTTTATTTCCTTAATAAGTTGTATCATCATATTTTTATTCTATTTTTTTAATAAGCTATTTCTAAAAAGCTAAGCCTTAGATTTTTTTTCTTCTTTTTTTAATCTAAATAAGTTATGCTTTATTTTATAAATTCAATGTAGATGTCTATGACAATTCCGCAAAAAAGAAACATAATTTTGCATAATGTAATTGGAGGTTGATCCTCTCGAAGTGATCACTTGGACATTCAATTCCCTTAAAGCGATCGATTTATCATTTTCTTGTATTTTTTTTATTTTCAATTCATAGAGCCAACCACCAGATCAAGTATGAGAGCGGACACAATTCATCAAGTATGAGATTAAATGGATTGCAATTTTTTGATCAAATCATAGAAGGAATGACCTATTGGTTGTATTAAAATGTCTCAGTAGTCAATACTATGTATTGGCATAGTATTAGATTGTTAAATACAGATAGATGAGTAGAGCTATTAAAAAAGAAATAGTTACCTTCATACCAGTGTGGATAGAGTAGACCTTTATCGATATCAACTACAGAACGTGGCGATATGGTGGGGATATGTTATGATTTATCCCATGTGACTTAATGCAATCTTAACCATAGGTATATATATAAGCTCTTGGACAAATTTTCTTGTAAGTCGATCTTTAAAGGATAAGTTTACCCAAGGTTGATTTACCATTTTCTCTCACAATTTTGACCATATGTATCTCTAGATAGTGATGATTTTAAAAACCCGTCTCCGAAAAGCAATTCCATTCTCTCATTCCTATTGTGACAAAACAATAAATTCTTTGATGTGTTACTAATGGCATCTAAAATAGCAGGGTATTCAAAATAATTTACAATTACCTGCAATACCAACCATGTTGCTTAACCCCGACTAAGGGGAAAAACAAAGGAAAAAATAAAAAGTTATGTCTAAACAACCGTCCAATCATTTTCTTCTGGACAATGAGGTTTTTCAGCAGGTGGAGTAGTTTCTCGCTTAGGAGGCTTCTTAGAAAATAACGATGACTTGCTGTCAAAGAAACTTGAGAACGGTTGGCGATTTGGATTCTCTTCGGAGTCCTTCTGGTCGTTTGAAGCTGGTTTTCTTGATTGTTTATCCTTGCCACCAAAGTTGAATCCAAGCCTCTTAAATCGGCGTTTTAGTTCACCCACAGAGGCGGTTGTTCCTTCTGGCTGCTTCATCATTGTTACGACCTCGTCCGGATTGAGTAACATCGTCTCCACTGTTTCATATACCTAGAATAGATTTCAGCAGATCAACTTCCTTATCATTTCTTTCTAAGAAATGTAAAACTAAAGTAACATAGTCAGTATGAATGTGATGTACTTCCACACATGGTGAATTTACTAAATTCTCTTGCTGCCACTAGAGCAAGGATTTGCCTGGCTAGACGTGCATAGAATATTTCCCGTGGCTTTCACTCAAATCAACAATAGAAATAGGCACATAACAAAATGACCATTTTAATGAAACAAAATGAATATAACCATATTTTGAACATACTCTTACGTGGACTGTGTTTTTGGAATTACTCTATGCTCACCTCCATTACTTGATATTATGCTTATATCATTTTAATACAATTACGCATCATTTATAAGTTTTCATCTACTGTGTTGGAGTAACAATTACTGAAAATTGCGTATAATCCATTTTTGCATTTCTGGACTCCCGTTTAAAGTGAGGGTTGTCACCTCAAATACCACGGAAGTAAACACAATTAATTTTCAATTCCACAGCACATCCAAAGACCCCCATATTTAATCACTTTGTCAAACTGACTTCTAATGGCTCATCAAAGGTTCTGGTCCAATTGAATAATTTCGTTGGTATCAGTCTCTTGCAGTCTTAACAAAAACCTACCTGGCAAAGATCGTCAACTTTCTCAGTCCTGGTGCTGCTTTGACAAGTGGCAACGACGTAGTCTTTGCACTCAAAGAACAGCTTTGACAAATTATTGTTCGTGGACAGCGTAGCCTCAGCAATTACGAATCCTAAACCAAGCTGAATATTTTAGAACAAAAGACATTATTAGCAGTGTAAGAGTGACATTTGATTGCCGCATTTGCAAAAAGTGCATAAGAATAAGTTCCTACCAGTAATCATAACGTATGGGAAGAATCAATAGCATGAACTTCTAGAAAACAGCTAAACTAAAATGAAGAATCATAGATCTGCTGGTTTCTACCAGAATAAATATCTATATCCAAATTAACATAGGTAGAACAATTCTATCTTTTTCTAAACATTGATGAGTAAAACAGTCCTAATTTCTAGGGATAAATGATGATATGAAACCTATACCTTAATACCTGAATTGTAACTGATAAAGCTCTAGTATGAAAAATATTGGTTTGCAGAAAATGATTAGAAAATAAAATATACCCAAAACTGATTATATTGACACAAAATGAAACATAGTAAAACTGAAAAAAAGCAATTATACGTCAATAAAGAACTTACTAAAGAAACAAACAGCTGCTCAAAAAGCTCAGAGGTTGGCATATCCTCTAAAGCGTTCAGTATACCTTCCCTACAGAATCGTTGTCCAATGTTTTCTAGTCAAACAGCTATATGTATAAAAAGAAATTTAAAATAATAATATCAGTGATGTTCTTCCAACTTACACTGCCAAATCCTCATCAAAGAGGGGTGTTTGTTTGACAGCTGGTATTGCTTTGGCTGTCTCCCACAGCTCATGCCACAAATTACCTAAAATAATAACAAAATTCCAATTAAGCAAGAGCATGTATAACTTGTCAATGCCTGTGTGCATTATAAGGTACAGACTAACTATTAAAGGATGGCAACAGACTTGGTTTTGTTTTTACTAAGTATATTTTACAGATTACATGCTACACAATTTGGCTTCACCCTTTTTTCCATATACATGTAAGCCAACCTTTCTAAATCAACCATCGGCTCACTAAGTTTCCGAAATGAAAAAGTAAGTACCACTTCAGAATCGTCATAACATCAATCGTGTTACACAGTACTCTGTAATATACCCATATTGTCTTTCCTAACCAACTCAACCCATTTTTGCGATGACATTGGCAATGAGAGAAGCCT
The DNA here is from genome assembly GCF_965113065.1 of Corylus avellana. Lineage (NCBI taxonomy): Eukaryota > Viridiplantae > Streptophyta > Magnoliopsida > Fagales > Betulaceae > Corylus > Corylus avellana. The sequence continues at coordinate 2,313,790 of NC_142492.1, forward strand.
TCTATAGTAAACTTGCAATATAGATTCTATACTATATTCAATGTCAATTAAAAGTTACAAAACTAGCACTATGGTAAGCCCCACAAGTGCAAAAGCTTTTTCAATGCTATTAGACTCTTAAATTGCAGCTATCAATTCTATATTCTAAATCGCCAACAAATTAATAAAGAATCTATTCACAACTCAAAAGGTGAATCATGAACCAGATTGCAGACTGACTCATCAATTTAATTCATTTGAGTACAATGCAGCACATCCCAATTATCACGTACCTACAAGCTACCTATGTCAAAAAAAAAAAAAAAAAAAGGAAAATTTCCTGTCACAACTCATTTGATTCATTTGCAGACTAGCCTTAAAAACAGAAGTCATACGATTCCATTCACATAATTCAAGGCTTTGAAAAATAATCCTCTAGAAAACACAAGGCAACAGCTGTAACAACTCATACAGATCCATTCTAATGTTATATGTTCTGCAATCCAACACCCATCAAATTGAGAAGATACAGAAAAACCCAAAGGCATAAAGGGTATAACATAGTTCTTAGAACACATTGGGTCTGGGGTCCACAAGGTGATGGCTGCAAAGTACACCAATACAATATACATCTGACATCATTATGCATTTCATATATTTCATGTGTTGCAATGGCACCCAAAATTAGTCTCAACATAATTTTTAGGAACTCACTCCATATATAGCAAGTGTTGCTAATATAAACTAAATAATGACAACGAGCTATACATTACATCATTTTCTCAAGAAGCAAAGCAAATCTGCACTGCAATGTATGTATGTAGTATCCTCTTTCTATAAATGTTAAAAAATGCTATGAAAATCTCATGCAGCAAAGTTAATATAGAAATGGATGAAGAAGAATGGGTTCCACCTTCTTTTTGCATTCGACTACTTAGTTGACCTCTTGTTGATGATAAGTCAATGGTATCAAAATCAGCTTTACCCTCAGTTTCCATCCAATCAGGAGGAGAGTGCCATCTAACGAAATCTTCCAAAATACAACCAGGATTTGCAGCCTGACACATGATAGTTAACAAAATCAAGTTAAATTAAAAATTAGACACCATTCTAACTGCATATAAACATCCAGTGGATGCATAAGACAAACTTTCTACATCACAAAACTTAACCTTGAAAGCCTGCATGTCAGAGAGGAGTTGAGAACACCCAGCACCAACACTGACCATAAAGATAAGGTAATTTGTCAAACAAAGCCTAGATTCATAAGAATGTGTACTTTAAACATGATAAAATCACAAACCAGCATTCTTCATATAAAAAGTCGTTAGATGCAAACATTAGCAAAATAAAGGGTCCATATATGACTGCAATCTAACAAATTTACAGCATCTAGAAATTAGTTTCGTGGATAATTTTATGCATGAATTGACTTCTCTTCAGCTACATTTATGTATCCCACTTCTGTTTATGCAGTTAAAGAGACATTTTTCTGTCTTTTTTAAAGGTTTGTGCCACAAGGAGAAATCTGTCAAAGCTAGACCAAAAAAAAAAAAAACAGTACTTAAGCATTTTTATATGAAAAAAAAACATTGGCCGTCTTAGACCTGTGACAGGTTGAAGTTGAAAACAATAACTAAATACTGCCAGAAATTATAAAGAAAAACATGTTTGCATAGCTTAGCCATATCAAGATTGAATCATGCTATTCAAAGCCCACTAAAGACAAAACATGTAGCCCCAAGACCTTGGCTCAGGGCATAAGGGGGTGACATGGAATAAATGCACGTCATGCATATGAGAAGCAACCAGACGATCCTTACATTTCACAAATCATACTCATAAAGACTATACAGCCTGGGGATACATATAAGGACCATTTAAACAATATTTAAAAAAGTAACTGGTTTGAAATATAATTTAACTGCTTAGATTAGATGAGATTTCCTCAATATACTAACCTCCCTGTTCGAAGCACAAATTCCTCAGTTTCTTTGATAAGATCTTCAGTAAGCAAAGGTCCTTCCTACATGTGGGTGCATAAAGATCTCAATTACAGCCTACAGGAGTAAATTACAGGATTTACTGTTTAGCATGGATTATTATCCAGACCTGGGTCACTGGGGAGTACACAGGTTCACCAGTTTCCAACATTGTTAGGTTACTGAATGGACGATCTGCACCTAGTCGAAGAACAAGCTCCCCAGTGCTTATTCTAGCATACAAAATAGGACTTGCAGGAATAATGTCATTAGAACCAGCTGATTCTGCAGCATTTGAGCTGGCCTCCCTCACGGCATAATCTAATGATTCAGTAGCAATAGCAAAACGCCTTTTCCGGGAAACACAGCAATTGATAACTTGCAACTGCTGATACAATAGACAGGAATTCAGATCCGGAATCTCATCCAGAGGGATCCCAGGCACATATTGCTCTTCAGAGCAAAGTGATCTCAGCTACATATGGAAAAGAATCAAATCAAATGTTGTCAGCTGAAAATTAATGATAAAGCAGCATTGATACAGTCATGCAGCATTGATGCAGTCATGCAGCATATTCCACTGTCTCAAAGTGATAGTATCTCAACAACTACAAGTTCTAGATGAAAAAAAGAATAAGAAGATTAATTAACAGCAGAAAACTGTACCAACATGCACAGAACATATTCATTAAATACATATATGGACTAAATTATGTGCAGTTGTCTTTTTAAAAGACAATAGGTCATCAATTTAAGATGATAAATTCCATTGCACAATAATAGATCTTTCACACACACTTCATATTCCTTCAAGAAAAGATTGGAATTTTACAATATAAATCAGGCACCAGTCAAATTGTAAAGCAAGAAGTACAAAATATTTCTTTTTTATTAGAATTTATTTCAGAACTTCCAGAGAACTCAAGCACTGTACAGCCCACTTACTTTGGTAGCAACCCTGCACCAAAACAGGACCATTTTCCGCAGGGTTTTAAAGCTTCCAATGACTTCAGCCAGCTTAACAACAAGGCTTTCAGGAGGAGCACCATGAATATCTTTTGGCAAAGATGTTATGGCGGTTGCCTCTGAACCAATGCTGATCTTCCTCGTGAGAAAATTTCCCTCTGCAAATATCTTGCAGATATTATAATGGGAGTGAAAGATCTTCACAGGATGATGCATAAAAAATGACATAATGTCCATCCAACAGGATGATAAGTGAGCAGATGAAATAAAAATGTGCATATACCTGTATCAAACAGTGAATTAATCAAAGATAGAACTTTCTCATTATCACCAATTGCAAATTCAAGTGTAATCTTGTCCTCCTTTTCACGAAGCACTAATGACTTCACCGCAGAGAGACTGAGGCCAGTCCTCTCCCTGACAGGTGAAGAACCCCCAGATGATACCAGACAGTCTTTCAATGACTTAAACTTCTTTCCAGCCCTGGACAAGAGGTGCAAAAGTAGATGAGCAAGAGAAGAACATCAGGAACAAGGACATGACCTCATTGTCATGTGTTGAACATTCTTAAGTGTGTATGGGACAGAAAATAGTTAACTCTTGGAGATTATAGTAGTGTTACTTCTAGAATATTATGGTCACACTTAAAGATTACAGCAAAGCATGCATTGCGGGGGGAAAAGGTAAGATGAGATCAATTATGATATGTTCCAATCAAAACAGAAAAAATAAGTTTTTAACGTAAAAAAAATTTGAACATAACTTTCTTCCTCCACGAAAAGGGAAAGCAATGACTGAAGATTTATGCAAATTTATCAACAAACAAAATTAAGGCAAAAAAATTGCCACTTGTGAACAACAAAAACTTACTCAACAGCTACAGCCAATTGCTTCATGACAGATGATGGGGGAATGTTCCCTGTGCTGGCAGTAACAAAACCTTCTACCGCAGGTATCGTTTCTGCGCTCTAAAAGGAAAAAAAAAATCAAATTCCACTTATCAGTATGGAAAAATATTCCGTTCTTTTTTTTTTTTGATAAGTAAATATTCCGTTCTTAAGAACAGAAAGACAAGAAAATGCTAATGACCATTATTATCAATTTGCCAATCATGACCTTTCTTGACCTTTCCGGCTGTTAAGTATAACAAAGATTATGATCATACATTTCTACTTCTACCAAAGTACCATGCATGGAAGCCCGCAGCAAATGTTACTAATTTCACTTTTATCATTCAAATGAAAGCGCACTCATTGGAAAGCAAAAGAAGATGAAAAGGCCTCGAAGAATCTATATTTCTCTTTTTGCAGGCAACGATTGGAGACTACTTCAAGAACTTCAAATTTTTTCCCTCATAATAGGTTGATCCCTGCCTATGAACCCCTTTCTCCCTTGGGGAAGGGAAGAGAATAATAATTTTATTTTGCATCCATGACACAGATTGATAATAATTTATCAATCTGGCTTTTGTAACATATTATTTTCTTATTAAAGAAAAGGAAAAGAAATCAATCCGACTCTTCTTTATTTTCAGAACTACTTTTAGAAATAAAACAATATTTTGGTGTTGAATTGAGAGCTTTGAAAAATGTCAAATACAGCATTGGCTTGTACAAATTTTCTCGTGTTTGCATGCCCTTACTTTTGTTTTTTTGCTCTGCCCACACAATTTAGTTCCATTTTGTGAGGCTACTTCTTCATTTCTTTTTAATGATAAGTAAGTAGCAACCCCACTTTAATATTGGAAAAAGTTCTTACGTCCTTTGTACACAGTAAAGTAGAGAACGCTGCACGAACCATACGAAGCTGGTCAAACATCATGCACAATAACAGTAGACATACAAGATACGAAGAATTAAGCACATAAAAAGCCACCTTAGCCTCAAGATCATTTTTCATGTTCAGCAGGTACAGATTTTCATCATAAAACGGAACAGACATGGCTGAATTCTCGACTTTTTCAGTATCTTCAACGTCCTTCCTCCCGAATTTAATGTTTCTGAATCTATCCTGCCAATCCTGCTTCGTCCCTATCTGCGCAGCTCTCCACCTCAAATGCTTTGGTTCATTGTAAACCTGTATTATATCCCATTAAGAATCTTTAAATTCATTTAAAATAATAATAATCAGAATTGGAAAAATAACAACAATAATTATACATATAATGCAACACGCATGTTATTAGTTGCTGTGAAAACGTACAATTTTATCCTAAAATAATAATAATAATATCAATAGTAGCAAATTTGTGAATGACCAAAAAAATTAAGAACATTCAATTATCCTATGTAAGATTGAAAATATTTTTTCATGTTCCAATTGATTGCAAAATGTCCTCTCACGCTTTGATGCCAAAATTCCAAAATTATATACACATGTGGACGTATATGCATATATTTCCACTCAGCTAACTCTGACGCAACAATTTAGCTTAGTGGAGTCGATTCCAGTGTCTCATTTGTTTTTACTTCTCCAATTCAAAATCGACATAAGGTGCAAACAAGACCAATTCTGCGTTCTCTTATCTCCTAGAGTTTCTTGGAAACCAAACACGAAAAAAGATCATCATAAATGAATTAAAACCCAGTAAATACAAACCGAGTCAAACTTCGAACAGCTGAATCCTTCATTTCCGATTAAAAGTGAAACGAAGCTCGGTCAAATCAATCTCAAAAGAAAAAACAAATCCAATCTTCCAATCTTCTCCAAATGTTCATTCAGATTAGAGACCAAAGAAAAAAAAATGTATACCTTCGATTCGTGCTCGTTGTTTGGAGATTCACCCTCCGATTGCTTCGTCAAATCCTTCGGAGATTGTTTATCAAAATCTTCACCAATTAAGAGTAATGTATTAGAGCAACATATACCAGGTCAAAGCAATTCAAAAATAGTAAACGGAAATGAAACTTGTGAAGGAGATTGAAACGAAAAGAAAACGAAAAATTATTAAAAATCAAACTAGTGTACCTCGATCGGGTTTCAAGTCAGAGAGGACTCGCTCCGCTTTCGCAGCCGCAGAATTGAAGGCGGTCCTCGCTTTGGAGACAAAGGAGGGCGCCTCCATTCCCTACACTGCGCCTGTGGAGCCTATGTTTGAGATATGATCAACGAGAATCAGGGCATGTTTGTAGAGAAAATGAGAGACAGAAGAGAGACTGTGTGTAAGAGAGAGAGAGAGAGAGAGACAGAGAGAGAATCAGTGGAAGAGTAGCGGAAAGACGGTGAATTTTGGTATTTTATAAGTTGTTGTTGCTGCTGCTGTTGGTGATTGGATCCATTATCCATATTCCAAAATTTCATGAAAAGTGCTGGTGGCGACCTGGAGGCTATTGCGACGAAAAGGTTCGACTTATTAAAGTCTCTCATGCAAAGCTAAATTCACCAGTAAAGCAAAATATTTTAATTATTATATTATATTGACAGTTTAGCTGTAATTTGTAAAGCAACTCAATATAACTTTGCTCTCAATTAATTTTACCTTTTTTTGCTGAATAAATACTTTTTTTGAATGCACAAAGGAAATGGTACTGGCCCACACGGGGAACCTGTCATCTCTGTCTTCCACAAAAAAACAAAAAATACTTTATTCAACAAAAAATATTTCATCGATTTGATGCCGTTTTGATCCAAAAAGAAATTTTAAAGAATAAAAAGAGTCGCTCCAAATAGCTTAAAAGTTAAAAGGATTAAATTCATTTAATAAAATAATTGTGGTTGTAAACATAATTTCATTGGCGTTAAAAATTACCTTCAAAAATTATCTACAGTTGTGTCTACAAAACTTGATAAAGAATTTTAAGAAAAAAAATACTTATTTTTATTTCTATTTATAGTTAGTAGAAATTAAGAAAAATAAAAGGGTACAACCAAGTCCTACGAGCATGTTTAGGATTGCGTTTTGATTATTTTTGAATTTTTTGAACATTTAAAAACGCTTTTAATTTTTTTATCAAACATATAATTTTTTATTCAAACGAAATTTTTGAGTGTTAAACACACTTTTAAACCCTTCAAATACACGCCCAAATATACTCTTAGTATTTATGTATGCTTTACCATTTCCCACCAAGGTTTTGACCGTGGATAAGAGCGATTGTTGTTTCCTTAAAAAACAATTATCTACTTTAGGAAGTTATCGACAAACCAATGTTGGTAGGTAGCTTAAGCAGACAACGAGTAATTTCAAAGAGACACTATCTCATAGTGGAGCACGCCACGGTACGTTGGTCCAAAATTTCTGTTGAAAGGGATAGGGAACTGCTCAAAAACATAAATCGTGTAAATTAAGGGATACTTTTGTCTTAATTCATTTTAAAATATATATATATATAACAATTACATTTTTTTTTTTTTTTTACAAGTCTGCACAAGAAGGTGAGAGAGATTTAAACTAGTGACATCTGTTTTATTAGGCGTAGTCCCATCCAATTGAACTATCTCTTTGACATGAATTTTAAACATATATCACTTTAATAGACTAATTTAAAAACAATTTTTTCAACCCAACTTGAAAAAGAACTTTATCATAAATTTATTTTTCATTGACTCTTCCGTGAATATAAGATCAATGCCACGAAGATTTTGCAAATCAAGTTGACTCCTTCTACATGTACATCACTTTGAAGGGACCAAATCGTTGTTTTTTCTTTTGTCTTTTTCTTTTTTCAAAGGCATGACTCAACAAAGTTTAGGAGTATTTTTTCCCTTTCAAATAATATTATTTTTCATATGAAATTTTGATTTTAGTTTTTAAACTAATGCAGTTTATGTCACGTAGATATCATGCTTGTAAGGAGAATAGAAATGGCCAAATAAGAAAATTATTGAAGGTATAAAAATATTATATATCACATTTTGTTCTCATAATTTTTCATCAAAATTAACATAACTGTCTTAACCAATCCTTTCTTTATACTTAAGAGCAATAGAGATATAAGATATTGATCTATTCTCCCTCCAAGCCGACTTGGACTCTTTCCTCCCTTGTTTAATTCTCGACTTTAATGTAGTCATTTACTTGGGCAACAATGCTGGCTTTTTTTCTATAGCTATCTAATACGGTGGATTGGGCACTTCCCACCTTACAGGACCTTTTAAAAAGCCTAAACTATGACTTTTTCGTTTTCTGGTAAAAAAAAAAAAAAAAAAAAAAAAAAAGCTATGACTTTTTCGTTTTCTTCGGGTAAAGTTCCATTACTTAGAGAGAGAAAAAAAAATATACAAGAACCACAAAAGAAAGAATCAACCAAGCCAACACAATAACTCAATAAAATTTTAAAGTGATTAGGATATATATTAAGGCGTAGATTCAAATCTCCGCAATGAAATATCTCTATATATGCTTGATTAGTATTAGCGGTCTTGAATTATCATTTTAATTCTCACTCTCACATGTTTATTCTCAAGATGTGTTTGGTATTATCTTTTATTGATTTCCTTTACAAATTTATTGTATGGAGATAAACTAGAGATATAAAAAATAAAAATAAAAATAAAAATATTTGAGAACAAACATTTTTCTTCTAAAAATCATCATTAAATAAGAGAAAGTGTAAGAGAGTAAAAGTAGAAGTGAAAAAGTTTATAGCATTACACGACGGAAGGTTCCGTTTGTTTCGATGTAAACTATTTTTTGTTAGAAAATATTTTCAATGAAATCAAAAAATATTTCGCATCATTTTTTTTTTTTGAGGAGGGGGGTGGGCGGGGCGTTTAGCTCATACAAAAAATGAGTGACTGCAAAAAAGGGTTGGCAAATTCTTGCAACCTTTTGAGGTCCACGGTGTTTTGGTAGATGTTTGATAATAGTATGGGCCGTATGGCATTGGTTCGACAATTTGAGATAGAAAAATTTAAACTTGAAAAATAGTTTTAAAAATTTAAAATCGGAAATCATTTTACAAAACTAAAAAAGTTTTTAAAGTCAAACTTAAAAATATTTTTAATTTGTTTACAAAAAAAAAAAAAAATAATAATTTAATTATTATTTTCGATAACACTAAAAAATACCAAAAATGTTTTTCAAAAAATATTTTAAACCGAAGCTTCATCCACGCTCTTTATAAACAAATAAATTCTATTATACCCCGCTTATTAAGATTCATAACAGAGCTCTCTCTCTCTAGCATGCGCACATTTGAGCGCCAAAGATGGAGGAAATGGATGAAACCGAAGCCGTGCCTCAGGTCCATTTTCGGCACTTTGTCCTCTCACTTGTTGCGTTTCTTGCTGTCTGTTTGGTTGCTGAGAAAACCAAGGAAGATAGAGTGAAACCAAATTCCGAGTCGCTTCCGGAATCTTTACAAAATGTGAACTAACTAACTGAAACATACATCTAAACTGAGGCGAATAGCTCTATTAGCTTCGTTTTCCGTAGACTTTCGTTTTCACTTGTCCTAATTAATGATATGTATAAGATCCAGTTATTAGAAACCCTCTGTTTGTTTGCCGATAAAATCTCAGAAAAGAGGAGACGACGAATTTATTCAAGTAATGCATTATGCCGTTCTCGTTTCTGAAGTATAAACTGAACCGAACTCGACCGAGTCAAAGCATTCCAACGAGGCTCAGTTGAGAGGATTCTTTAAATTTTATTTAATTATTTTTTCCGAGGTTCTGAATGCAGGAAAACTATAAGATTCATAACCTTGATTTATTATTATTATTATTTTAATTTCCTGCTCAATATCTAGAAAAAAGGGCCTAGATGGACTATGAATGTTGGTTTAGCTGATTGCATCTTTATTGTTATTTTTATTCTTTCTTTATATCTTGATGTTTTGTGTATTAAATAAGTATGCTAGAACTTGCAATAGTATATATAATAATTGCCTCAAAATTTTCTAAGAGAGAGAGAGAGAGTAAATTGATTTCTTAATAAACTATAACAGCAACTACAACAGAGATTACATGTCATGAGGATGTCAACTTATATTAAACATAATGGGGTTTGTGAATCTACATAATGTCTGTTACCTGTTCTAATGATTTTAGACAAAAGTGTTAGAACTTACAATTAATGTTAAATCTGAGATATAAGTTCTTCTCCTGAGGAGTGTATAGTGTAAATATTCTCAAATCTGTACTGTCCGCATGCTTTCTTTCCAACACAATCAATTTGTTTGGATCTACTTGCAGGTTTACATGGCTTGCATTCAACATGGCAATCGGTGAGCTTCCTCTTACTATATTTATCCTCTGTTCCTACATAGATTGAAAAAGAATTATTTTATATTGGCAGTGAAGTTATGAATATTGATATCTAATAAAATTAAGTTGATTTTGAGACTTCAAAAAATAGTCATGCAGGAAATACTGATGAGTATATAGTATAATACTTGAGCAACTTTTTAATTTATGGTCTGCAATTTTGAAAGATGTAGGTTGACTCTGGTTATTGCTGTTGGGACTTGTTACAATTCTGGATTAGCATAGGTGCTTAAACTGAGTTATTAAGGTTAAATTCTGATGGAAACATCCAGCCTTTTCTCTTATTTGGAAACTCAAATTAAAGTGCTAATTAGCTCTAGCTCAACTGGAACCTCCTTCCCTTGTAAGAACAATGTGTAAGGTGAGGTCATAGGTTTATAACCTTCCAGATGGAAATGTAACTTAACAATAAAAAACCTCACATTAAAGTGAAATGATGTTAGAAACTGGAGATGCTTTCTTCCTTTATGTTAATTATCAATTTTGATAAAACTTTCAGTGAAGTGAAGAAAAAAAGGACATTTTTCCGGAAGCATTGGTTTGTTTTCTTCGGTAATGGAAGCTATAGAGTTAATTAAAAAAAAAAGAAAAAAAGAACCAGATTGAACTAATGCAGTAGCAAAATGTAAATGTGGCTAAAGGTTTTGCTTGTGCTTTATACTTTCTTGAAATTGAATAGGATTTTAACATATAGAAAAAGAGGAAAGAAAGATTTTATGCCTACAATTAATGACCCTGCAAAACTTCTGTTCCAGAGTTGGAGTTTCTTATTATGATTCCAGTATTTGCCAACTTCATGCGCTGGAAGTTTGGGAAGATGGTAGCACAGATTTTCCCTTGATTGATCTTGGTATGAGTTTCAAGTGTCTTTGTTTGGAATGGATTCTATTTCTTTTAGCCCCATTCAGTTGGTAGTGTGTTTTTTAATAATTGAAATAAAAGAATTTTGGGTTGGTTTCATATCACTCAAATCATCTGCGTCCTTGTAATCTTTTTGTTGTAATTATTTTTTAACATATATAGCTTCATATGCCTTTTTTATTTTCTTTGGCTGTGTCATTGATTCAGTAAAATATCAAGCTAAGCCCCTGAACATTTACACAAGCACTAAAAGTGACGAAGCCTTTTTGTGTGCTTTACAACGTAGTGGTATGCTGCTCATCTCCTGGTTGCATTATAAACTATGCCTGTGCACCTTGTTTAGTCTCTAAGGTGGTGCAGATGGAACAACTGAGGCTCCTACGGTGAAGCTTGTGAAAAGTTCAATATTCAGCTATGAGCAGGCATGGCACAGGTATAAAAAGCATTGGTAAAATGTTTAGTGCTGTTTTGCTGGCCTCATCTTGGAGATATCAAACTTCACTTAATCTGAGAGATTCTGAATTAAAGCATTTGCAGATTGTCCTTCTTAAAATAAGCCAAAGTAATTTGATAAGTATTGTTTCTAGGCTTGGCAGAAGCGCTGTTGTATAATTCTTTCATATTGTTGTATGTTTCAGATATTACACGCTGATGGAATATGGTAGTCAAAACGCTATATACTGATGTGCATTCACTTTAACTCATAAAATGCAAGTGCTGCCTGTCAAGTTTACAGACTAGTCATAAAACTGAATTGTTGCAAACTTGTACACCTGGATATAAAACTGAATTTCATACCTGAATTCTTTATTTTAAGAAGGAAAAGCAAGTCTGTAAGGTTTCTATTTGACTCATTTCCACCATACAAGTCTTATGTGTAGGGCAATGTCTTTTGTCAAACTATAGGCCAATATCTCTTTTCTCCCTTCATTGCAGTTGATACACATGATTGTCAGTCTTCTAGACTGCCTAATTAGAAATCTCCTTCAGGCTTTTGTTTTGATAAGTATTAATCCATTTCAACATTCTTCCCTTCCTGTTCGTTACTTAATCAAGGTGGTTGAGAATATTACTTGTATGTTTGTTATTGGGAGTGCTATCTGAAACTGTTCTATGTGATGTTGTTATGAAATTAAGTAATAGGATGCTCTCTCCCTCACTATATCCTGCTGCGTCCTCTCTCTTTTTTATTTATTTTTTATTTTTTTGACATTTTTCAGATTGATATACCTTCGAGTAACAGGAATGGATGATGGATTAAACATCAAGGAGAGGATTTGTTATGTAAGTCAGAAAATAACTCTCTCACACACAAATTCTAGTTGATGCCGTTCTATGTGTTTTCAATTTTAGATGAGTTAATACAAATTGCTAACCATATATTCTTGCTTGTTAATAATGCTGATGTTTCTAATATTGTATTCTATATAGTGTGGATTCTATTTTTGATACTTTGAAGTTGCAGTGATGTGATTAAACATTATGGATTTCTTCTCCCTCAGTCCATGTGATTGCAAACCCATCTTTGCAAAGTAACTGTATGATTGGAGCTTATAGATTTGTTTATCCTGATATCTACATTAAGCTTCTTTTGTTCTTCCATCAAATGCAGTTGAGTTCTATGATGGACATGGAAAGTGATGTTCAAGTTCGTGCAAGTGGGGGTCTTCTTGCCATATTAGAAAATGAAAGGATTGTGGATACCCTGGAGCAAAACGAACGGGGCCATGCATCAATTACAATTGATTCTGTGATAGAGATCTCATTGTATCTTTTTTCCTATTATCATCAATGCGTAAATTGTTCTTTTTTCTTATTTTCAAATTCAGTTATTTCAAATTAACATATTCCTGGATGAAACTTGGACTACAATGTACTCCTTTATAGCCAAAATTAGAAACAATTTTCTCAAACTTGATGCTGCAGCTCATGAGGCATTACAGATTTTCCAGATAGACAAACATCCTAGCCACATGGGCATTGGTAGAGCAAAAGAAGGGTAATCGTTGAATAACTCTCTATGTTTTCCTTGCATGATATCTCTAAGATCCTAGACATATGGCCATTAGTAGAGCAAAAGAAGGGTAATTGTTTAATAACTCTCTATGTTTTTCCTTGCATGATATCTCTAACATATTTTTTAATCGCAGGTTCTCTGTTTTTGGCATGATGAATAAGGTTTGTCAAGGTTATTTATATTTTATTTTCTTGTTATCTTTGCATATTGATATGATTCATTTTTCCTTTATTCAGTGTGTAACGCCAGTGGGTAGACGCCTCTTGAGGTAAATTTGACTAGAGAAGTTCTGTATGCCACTATTTGAGATGCTATTTATAATTTAAGAACTTAATATGTTCTCATTTTAGAAGCTGGTTCCTGAGGCCTATACTAGACCTTGAAAATTTAAACAGGCGTCTCAATGCTGTATCCTTTCATTGTGTAAGTGTGAGGATTGCCTATGCTTAACTAACCTGAATGGATCTAGGAAAGAACCAAAGAAGAATAATGTAATCTGACAAAACCATGGAACAGGCTTGCTTGAAGATGATTTTGCAGCAGGTCTGTGGCCCATAAGAACTGAAAATAAGTTCTTAAAACTATAGAATTGAAGATGATTTGCCTAAGTGATAAATAGATCAACTTTAGAATTATAATTCTATGCATGTAATTGAACATAACTAAAGCTCATTTTCTTTAATGGGATAAAGATATCATTCTTTGTTTGCTCTGAAGATCTGATGGCTTCTTTGCGAGAAACTCTGATGTCTGTCAAGGACATTCCCCACATACTCAAGGTACTAATAATATCTGTTCTTTATACTTACTCCTGTCCTTGTGCAGCATTCTGTATTATTGCCCCTCCAAAATAAAGATATACAGCTCTATGATGTAGTTACTATTATAGCAGGGTCTATCGGTTGCTGAGATCAGAGGAATTTATAAAGATCTATATATTATTTGCATAATTATTCCTTAACAGTATTGATTATGAAGCATTATCTAATCTTGAAGCATTATTCCTTAACAGTCTATAGAACACTTGGATACTCGCTAATAAAAATTTCTGTTTGACAAACATTAATTATCAATATTTGGTTGACATTATGATAATTCTGATTGTTATCCTCTAGAAAAATGATTGTTTTATATAAGAGTGCCCCATTTGCATCTGTATTTCTTGAATTATGAAATTTTTTATTTATTTTTTTTTTATTTTTTTTTCTGGAAGAAATTCAACTCTCCAAGCTCTCTATGCACCTGTGGCGACTGGATAGCTTTTCTAAAGGTTAGTACCTCAATATGTTATGCTTTCAAATCTTAATCCTTTCTCAGTTAGCAAGAATATATAAGTTATTTATCTAGAGACAGTTGTAGGATGGTATCCTTTATTGATGTTAGGGTTAAAAGAAAAAGAAAAAAAAAAGAAAAAGAAGAGAAACCTTGGAAAGACTATAGCTTGGTTTTAAGCAATGGACTTCTCCCATCAAACCAAAAAAGAAGAAGAATAAAAAAGACATGATATAAAATTATTTGAGAAGTGTTCCTCTATTGAACCCAACATGCGTGCTCACATCTATCAAGAGGAGGAAGAAGATAGAGACATTGATAGGCAAGGAGTTTTCATGTCATTTTACTCAAACATGCCACCTTCTTGTGGATGGTTACTCTGTTAGAAACTTGTGCCTTTGCAGAAACAAGTAAAACATTTTGCTCTCTGTTTACTTCAAAGCTTGCAAATAATCCCATGAGTCACGCCTCTTATTAATGAACAAGATTTAAATTGTCTCATTTGTTATGACTATATCATTGTCTAGATATATTGTCAACTTCCTCGTTGGCTTACTTTATAACTAATGAATGGAGAAGAGGATATTTAAAAAATAAAAAAAGCAAAGAAAATAAAATTTTGGTTACTTTTGCTCCATACCTTGCTCCCTCTTTCATTTCTTTTGTCTCTCTGATAACCAACTAAACAAAGGAAAAGAAGAGAAGCTTAAAATTTCTGGTGAACCTAGTAAAGTCTAGGTTCACAGGTTCTTCTCAATTTACAAGATTGTTGGGTAATATTGCCAAAATCATGGGCTATTAATGGTATGAGAATATCATGTTATAAGAGTTACTTCGTGTCCTACGGTGGTAACTTTCAGTTGGTGGTTTTATTCTATACCTAATAAATGTGTTCTTTAGGAAGCAAAGATATACTTATCTTAAGTGTCGTATTCACTTCTGATCATACATTGAATGATGCTAATATTTGAGCCTTAAGAAACACTACTTGCAGATATGTTATCTTTTATATGAACTACTGATAAAACAGCATTACTTCTTCTTGTTTAGGTCTTAAACAATGTGATCTTGTATGTAATAGACATTCTAAATAGAAGTTTATTTTTTCTTGTAGAGTGTCTGCTCACTTTTGCATGTTAACAAGATATTTGAAGTAGGGATTTCTGAAACTCTACGAGAGCATTTGGAGCACTTCAACTTGGACATTGTTGAGGAGGTATTAAACTAGTTCCTTCAACTGCATTCTCTGTTAGGTCTATGTTATTGTATACGTATATGGTTTTTGATTTTTTTTTTCTAATTTAATTTGTGTGTGTCTGTACATGTGTAACTTTGTTGCAGGCTGCTTCATGCATTACAACAGATCTGGCTTACGTTTATGAATTGGTTAGTCTACATCCTCAATATTCTGTTTGCTTTGTTTTGCTTACCTGCTGCAGTTAGGTACAGTTGGTATTAATGCTTGTGTGAGTGTCTTCTTTTCCAATAGTTGTAAACAAGACTGGCTCTCTCTCTGTCTCTCCACCCCACCCGCCCCCCCCCCCCCCCCCCCCCCCCCCCCCCTTTTCCTTCCCCCAAAACTTTTATTGGTCTTATTCTTACATATGGCACTGTCTCTTAATAGGTAATTGGTGTTCTTGATGTCAATAGAAGCAAAGAAAAGGGTTATGGGACAATAGTGAAAGAGTGTTTCTGTGATGAGGTTAGACATAAATTTTCCATGCTTGTCTTTTCCAAACATAAGGATCTTCCAAACTTATTACTTCTCGGGAAAAAAATATGAAAAATAAAACTTGTTTGATCTATCCACCCTTCAATTGGAATGGAATGTATTCACCATAGTAGTTCCTCATTTTTAAGGTTAATTTAATGAACGTTGCTATCTTATTCAATATCAAAATGGAATTTTTTTTTAATGTTTTAACTTTCATGCTTCACATCAATTGCTTTTCAGTTCTCTTCAACTCACTGACATCTGAAATTTAATTATGCCTGTTCTTGACAAATCACACCATTTTGTTGTCATCTAGTTGGATGAGCTGAGGCAAATATATGAGGAATTACCAGAATTTCTGGAACAGGTGCCTGTTATGCAATAATTTGTATATCAAATGAGAGTAAGAGGAAATAAAATCCGTAAATAAATTTGTTTTGACCATACCATTGCCTTGCAGTTGTCATCATTGGAACGTGCACAACTTCCTCCTCTATGTAAAGACAAGCTTGATCCTTGTATTGTTTACATAAACCAAATAGGTTAGTCTTCATGTTTGAAGCAACTTTACGTAAGAATTTTTCAAGGGTAATTCAAAATTTTGGTGTATTTTCCTCTGATTTTATATTCATTAGATTCGATACTAGTTTTCTTTGATTTCTTTCTAGCAACTCCTCATGTATCAGATGGTCAGTAGATGATGTAGGCTTGGTTTGAAGTTGAATATAGTCCATCATCCCTCAGTTGTTAAATGATGAGACTTGACTCATGATAGTCGTTGCATTACATTGTTAAATTCCTGTTAGTGCATCTATAAAATTGTAGAGAGTAATGTAAGGATGATCGGAGAATCAAGTTTTTATTAGACATTGAAATGGACATTTCATGATACACTCTGTAGTTCAATGCACTGGGAACCTGGGGCAGAACTAGAATCTAGCCGAATGTCTCAGCCTCTAGGGTCTCTTGATTTTCTTCAAATATGGTTCCTATATTAATACTACATAATGCAATAATG
Organism: Corylus avellana; assembly: GCF_965113065.1. Classification (NCBI taxonomy): domain Eukaryota; kingdom Viridiplantae; phylum Streptophyta; class Magnoliopsida; order Fagales; family Betulaceae; genus Corylus; species Corylus avellana. Next base: position 2,330,808 of record NC_142492.1, read on the forward strand.
ATCCAGAAGATTTCCATTGTGATAATGGAATATGACACTGCAATTTTAAATGATACTATGGGTGCCTTTCTATGATGTTTATCTTGTTGCCTGTCATTTTTTTTTTTCATGTTTAGGATACTTGATGTGCTTTTTGGGAGAAAAACTTGATGAAACCACACTAGAGCAGCTTCAAGATTTTGAGTTTGCAGTAAGTTGGTGCTTCATTTAATTTAAATGAATGCTCTAATGTTATTATTATGTATTTCACTTAAGACAACATGGCTTTCAAACATAGTTCTCTGACCTGGATGGGGAGACAAAACGATTCTTTTATCGTACCCCAAAGACACGAGAATTGGACAACCTGCTTGGAGATATCTATCATAAAATCCTAGGTATGTAAGATAAAATACTCTTCTGTTCTGTGCTTTCTTGTTAAATATTCTTAGCTTCTTGGTGTTTTATATTGATTACTGTCATACACATAGGATCATGTCTGGGTTTTAATATTTTGAACAAGTGTGTAATTTCATAAACTGAGAGCTCTACTCCACTCGGTGGCTACTTATTAATATCTAAAGTAGACTTAAAGAATAGCAACAGAGCTAGTGTTTCTAGTTCTAAGTGTTATGATTGGATTTTGTTCATATGTGATCCCTTTTGTACGATTTTCATTTCTCTAATTCTTTGTTGAAGATATGGTGAAGATACACAATTTGATTATTATAGGCTGTAAGAATAGTAGCAGAGCCCCTGTTTTACAAGCTTTAAGTGTAATGTTTGATTATGTTCTGATCTGACCTATTTTATAAATTATTTGTTTATCTGAGTTCATTCTTGAAGATATGGAGAGGGCGATTACTAGAGATTTGGTGTCACATATACTTCTGTTTTCAACTCATTTGCTTAAGGCTGTCAATTTTACAGCTGAACTTGATTGGTGAGAATCATACGAACAAGAAGTTCTCCTGTATTTCTCATGACATTCCCCTATCTTTTATTTTTCTTCCTTTTTATACTTATTATTAACTGTTTTACTTCAGCTTTTTGTCATTGGCACTTGTTGCTCGTCAGAACAATTATGTGAGGCCTACTTTGACATTAGAAAACTTGCTTGATATACAAAATGGAAGGTGAGAGCCGTCTGGCTTATTTGCTTTTATTGTGATCCTTAAGAGAATTGAGATTTACCAATGGCTTTGTAACAAATAGTTTATACCATTTTCAGACATGTTTTGCAGGAAATGACAGTAGACACATTTATTCCCAATGATACAAAGATTCTTGATGATGGTAAATGGAAAATACACTCAATAATAGCACAGAAAATGAATCTCAGATTAAATATGTTCAATGAAGCCTCATCCCATCTGAACATACTGGTTATTCTTGTTAATTTTTCAACATTGTGTTGCTTCAGGAAGAATTCATATCATCACTGGTCCTAATTATTCGGGGAAGAGTATCTATATAAAGCAGGTCATTCATTAATTCTTTTTCCATTGAAGAGAGAATACACTCTTGATTTTGCTCTATCTACATTGTTTTGTCAATCTTATTGATAGAATTTACATGTGAGTTCATGCACATTTATTTTGGCGTACAAATTTCATTATGCTTTAGGAAAACCTATTTTAGAGTAAATTTTGGTTTGACGATGATATCTACAGCTTGCACATGCACTTTAGTTTTGGTGTACAATCCATAGTTCTTAAAATATCCTTCACTAGAGTTACTTTAATGTTGCGGCTGTTTAACATGTTATAATCCCTTTAATAGCTAAGCCTAGCTAAGCTAGTGCCATCTATGTAATAACATTCCATTACTAGTGTTAGAGGAATTTAGGGTTTGCATGTAAAGAGAAGAAAGAAGAGGCTGTGTTATTTTTCACGTAGCCTTCTCCTCTCATACTTCATATATATATATATCTAATGTAACATTGAGTACAAAGACCAAAATACCCCATATAATATATTAACCCTAATATGCTCATCTAACACTCCCCCTCAAGCTGGAGCATATATATCATATAAGCCCAGCTTGGAACAAATAAACTCTAACTTCTTTTGACACAAAGACTTTGTAAACATATCAGCTAGTTGATCTTCAGACTTCACAAATGGTGTAGATATATCTCTGCTGAGTATCTTATCTCGAACAAAGTGACAATCGACCTCAATATGCTTAGTTCTTTCATGAAAAACAGAGTTAGATGCAATATGTATAGCGGCTTGATTGTCACAAAATAATGGGATAGGAGTAGGAGCAGTGAATCCAATCTCCTGTAGGAAATGTTGTAACCACGTCAATTCACTAGCAGTATTAGACATTGCCCTGTATTCTGCCTCAGCACTCGACCGTGCCACCACCGTTTGTTTCTTACTTTTCCACGTCACCAGATTACCACCCAAGAATGTGCAATACCCTGTAGTAGATCGCCTATCTGGGAGGGAACCTGCCCAATCTGCATCAGTAAACCCTTCTACCCGGAGGTGTCCATTCGGTCTATACAATATCCCAAGGCCAGGAGCTCCTTTCAAATATCGAATAATACGAGTAACAGCTTCCCAATGTAAAACTCTAGGAGCCTCCAAGAATTGACTAACAACACCAACTGCATATGAAATGTCTGGCCTAGTAATAGTGAGATAATTCAACTTTCCAACCAAACGACGATACCTACTAGGATCTTCAAATAATTCTCCTTCATCTTTTACTAATTTCTGATTAGGATCCATTGGAGTGTCAACAGGACGAGCACCCAAGAGACCTGTCTCTTCTAACAAATCAAGTGCATATTTTCTTTGAGATAAATTGATACCCTTTCGGGATCTAGCAACTTCAATCCCCAAGAAATATCTGAGTTTTCCCAAATCTTTAGTATGAAACTTCTGCTGTAAAAACAGTTTCAATCGAGCGATACCTCCTGAATCATCCCCTGTAATCACAATGTCATCCACATATACCACAAGAAGAATGTAGCCTGCATTTGTATGCAAGTGAAATACTGAATGATCTGTCTGACAACGCTGAAGACCAAACTCCATAACGGCCTCAGAGAACTTCCCAAACCATGCCCGTGGAGATTGCTTGAGACCATACAAAGCCTTCTTTAACTTACAAACACAACTCCGATACTCCCCCTAAGCAACAAACCCAGGTGGTTGCTCCATATAAACTTCCTCATGTAAATCCCCATGTAAAAAGGCATTTTTGACGTCCAACTGAAATAAGGGCCAATTAAGATTAGCAGCCAAAGAAATAAGAATACGAACGGAAGAGATTTTGGCAACTGGAGAAAACGTCTCATCATAATCAATACCATATGTCTGTGTATAACCCTTAGCAACCAAACGAGCTTTCAACCGTTCAACAGAACCATCAGGATTAAACTTAACCGTGTATACCCATTTGCAACCAACAGTCTTCTTAGCAGGGGGTAATGGAACAAGTTCCCACGTACCACTTTGATGTAAGGCCTTCATTTCCAATTCCATAGCTTGCCTCCAACCAGAGTCAGATAAGGCATCCTGCACTGTCTTTGGGGTGGAAACAGTGGAAAGATGGGAAATAAAGCAAAAATGGGAAGGAGATAAAGAACTAGTGGATACAAACTGACTGATAGGATGTTTAGTAGTGCAAGAACGTGTACCTTTCCGTAGGGCAATGGGCAAGGAATCAGATGCAGGTGCCAGTGGATCCGAAGACGGGGAGGATGATGGTGGAGGTGCAGGAGCTGATGGTCGTGGCCGACGTGTATAAACCTGGAGAGGAGCAGGTGAAGGTGGAGGCAACATGACAGACTTAGAGAGATATGGAACAGGCAGCGGAACAGACGCGACATCAGGCTCAAGAGTAGACGCTCCAAAAGACGCATCAACAGGAAAATAGGAAAGAGACTCAACAAAGGTGACATCGGCGCTAGTAAAGTAGCGGCGAAGAACAGGACTATAACAACGATATCCTTTCTGAGTTGGGGAATAACCAAGAAAGACACATTTGGTAGAACGAGGATCAAGTTTATCATAACCAGGACCTAAATTATGAACATAACAAACACACCCAAAAACCCTAAGTGGTAAGGCAAATGGGGGTGAAGAACAGTATAACAGAGAATGAGGAGAAGCGCCATCTAAGACCGAGGAGGGCATTCGATTAATGAGGTAACAAGCAGTAAGAATAGCGTCACTCCAAAAATGTTTGGGGACATGCATATGAAATAAGAGACAACGTGCAACATCCAATAAATGACGATTCTTGCGTTCAGCCACTCCATTTTGTTGTGGAGTGTGAGCACATGATGTTTGATGGATAATGCCTTTATCAGACAAATAAGAGGCAAAAGAACTAGATGTGTATTCTTTGGCATTATCAGAACGCAAAATACGAATTTTCTTAGTAAATTGAGTCTTAATCATATTACGAAAAATCCGGAAAACAGAAAATAACTCTGAACGATTTTTCATTAAAAATAGCCAAGTCATACGGGAAAAATCATCCACAAAGGTCACAAAATAATGAAATTTATTGGATGCAATATTCATTGGACCTCATACATCAGAATGAACTAACTCAAAAGGATGTGAAACACGACTAACAACTCTTGACGGAAAAGAAACACGACGGTGCTTACTAAGCTGACAAGCTTCGCAAGACATGGACAACTCGTTTCGAAGACTTGGGACTTGATGTTTCAATGTAGGAAGGGAAGGATGACCAAGACGACAATGCCACTGAAGAGCTGAGGTTGACAACTGTAAAGCACATGAGGAAAATGAAGGTGCAAGATCCAGATAATATAAGCCACCAACTTCATGCCCCATACCAATCATCCTCCTCGTCTTGAGATCCTGAAAAATGCACAAAGAAGGGTAAAAACTGACAGAACAATTAAGAGCTTTGGTAATTTTACTAATGGATAACAAATTAAAAGGAAAACCAGGAACGTGTAGAACAGAAAGCAACTCAATATCTGGACTCAAATGGGTATGGCCAGAGCCGGCTACGGTGGAGAGGGAACCATTAGCTAGGGTGACACTGTGGGGTGTATCAACAGGACGATAATCAGAGAGAGAAGTGGACGAACCAGTCATATGCTCATTGGCGCCAGAATCAATAATCCAAGAGTCGCGAGTGGAGGATAAAAGACAGTGAGATGCAGTACCTGACTGAGCAAGAGTAGCAGTGGAAGAGGTAGAAGCCCGCTTATGGGTTAAGAACTGAGCATACTCATCTTTCGGAATGGAGATCAAATCATTCTCGAAGTGTGAGCTCGAGCTAACAGGTGGTCCAGATGGAGCTGGGAAATCAGCATGAGAAGCAACCTGATTGGCCAACCCAGATGGGGTGCCATGTAAATCCCAACAAAAATCCACAGAATGATTAGTACGACCACAATGAGTGCATTTGCGAGGCCCACGACCTCCAATGCGACCTCCGCCTCGAGAATCACGTCCACCACGAAAACCACGACCACCATGACCACCCCGTCCCCCACGAGAACTACCATAACTTCCACGGGCAGCAATAAAGGCAGCACGCTCACTAGTACGCTCAGAACTTATCTGAGAGCTACGATCAGTAAGAGTAGCACGCTGAATCCGAGAAAAGACTTCAGGAAGTGAGGGAAGTGTAGAACCCCCCAAAATCTGCGCACGAACCGACTCAAACTCAGGTTTCAAGCCAAGAAGAAACCGAACCACATCCACATCTTGACGTTGCTGTTCCATTTTCTTCAGGTCCTTAGAGAGCGGTTGGTACAAGTTTCGCTCCTTGCAAATAGCCACAACTTGGTTGTAGTACTCATCCACAGTTTGATCACCTTGTTCAAGTCCAAAATACTGTTTACACACTTCATAAATTCGAGTAATATTCCCAGTTCCAGAGTACATGTGACTAAGATGATCCCAAATGTCCTTGGCACTAGGCAAGTAGATGCATGAAGATCCAATGAGAAAAACTTCAACAGACCTTGCCCAATAAATATAATTCTTGCCATTGAGCTTCACAAGAGTCATAGGAGCATTAACAAAGGAAGTTTCAAGTTTAGAGGCCATAATCTCAACAACAAAGAAGCCAGACTCCACAGAAATACAAAAAAAAATAATAGGAACTGTAACAACCACTTAAAAGGAATGGGAGAAAAAAAAATCCAAAACCAGAAACTCGCCGGAGGTTCGCCGGAGACTCGCCGGAGACCGTCGAAACTCGTCGGGGACAGGCAGACCACGCCGGAAATCCCACTGGAAGGACCAAAACTAGAAGCTAAGCCAAACAGGGACCTGCGCCGGAGACTTACCGGAGGCTCGCCGGAAACTTGCCGGAAACTCGCCGGAAATACACTGAAACACGCCGGTGTTTGACAGACCTCACCGGTGATACCAAAACCCACAGCGACAGACCCAAGCGACTACCACAGAACACGTCGGCAAACCACCACAGACTCAGTCGACGACCACACTTCAACGACAACCCAGTTTCTGCCGATCATCACTGTAACCTGCCGGCAGCCATATACTTCACCAACAACCACAGACTAGACCGTAAATACACCACAAACCACACCGGCGACCATCTATCCCCAATCACTATTCGCGGGCATGAAGCCCACGTCTCACAATTCCACGCGCAGTAGGAGAAAACTAGGATTCGGGTAAAAAAAAATATATTAATAAAGAAGGGAGGAAGAAGCGGGGTGAGAGATGCAGTCAATAGTTATGGCTCTGATACCATGTTAGAGGAATTTAGGGTTTGCATGTAAAGAGAAGAAAGAAGAGGCTGTGTTATTTTTCACGTAGCCTTCTCCTCTCATACTTCATATATATATATATATATATCTAATGTAACATTGAGTACAAAGACCAAAATACCCCATATAATATATTAACCCTAATATGCTCATCTAACAACTAGTATCCTAATTCTTGTGCCTGAGACACCTGCATATTATGCGTCATAAGCCATATTGGGTGTTGATAACTGCATTGAACTTAGATTTATTTTGAGGTGACCTTGTTGATATGTATCATGTTTCTTTGTCACATAGGTGGGGCATTGGATGTTAACGTTGTACCTGTACTGTACAATTTATCATGAATTAAAGCATAGTGACAATTCATTTTCCAGGTAGCTTTAATCGTTTTCCTTTCCCACATTGGAAGTTTCGTTCCGGCAGATGCTGCAACTGTGGGTTTGACTGATAGGTGAGACCTCAATACGTCCAACATCTTTCTTGGAACAGCAGTTATACAATAATGTGCCTTTGGTTGTACCAACCACAGCCCTATGCTAACAGGATATTCTGCGCAACGGGAAGCAAACTTATGACTGCTGAACAATCAACATTTATGATTGATCTTCATCAAGTTGGGATGATGCTAAGGTATACCAGAATGAGTGTAGCTAGGATAGCTTTAAACTAATAAACAAATGGTCGTAGATTACAACATTTGCATATCATGTTTCTTGGTTTTTTGGACTCTTGAAGTGTGTCGTAAACCATCTTTTGGCTGCTAAGTTTACATGTTCCATAAAATGAGGATGTAATTCAAACTGCCCAAGTTATAAGAGTTCTTAAATGGTCAAAAAGAGGGGATCTTCCATTTTAGGAGTATTATTTCATAAAAGAACAATACTTTTTGTTCTGATTCCTTTCTATATTATTCATGTTAAAAAATTCTACAGGCAAGCAACTTCACGATCTTTGTGTCTATTGGATGAATTTGGTAAAGGTACTCTTACGGAAGGTTAGTCTCTGCAAGAGATAAGCTTTTTACACCTTGGCTATGCTATGTCTATAGTAACTTGAGCATTGCAGATATCATGCTCTGCATATATTATTTCAGATGGCATTGGTCTGCTAGGTGGAACCATAAATCACTTTGTCACTTGTGATGACCCCCCGAAGGTTGGAGGTTCTTCTCTTCCTGCCATACAAATAGCATTCTAATAGTGATTGGATCTTTTCTATTTTTTACTGTCCTCAAAATTTGTAAGATCCTTTTGCTGAAATTATTTCTTTTTACTGTCTCTAGACCATTTTTTAAAACGACTAAACCATTTCCCATAGTGTTTCTGGTACTTGTTTAGATCTTTTTTGTTCATTCCTATTTTCCCAAGCAATTGAATCAAATTACCATGCAAGAGCGATTAAACTAGTAAAAATTTCTCGCAAAAATTGAGCATGCACTGCATCTGCTTCAATTCAACTATGCTATATTATCTTGCAGGTTCTGGTGTGCACCCATTTCGCAGAGTTATTTGATAAGGGTTGCCTTCTGGAGGTTATGATTTTGTAGATTCATTACCTCAGATATTCGCACTTGCACGGTGTGGACATCATGAAGTGTTGATATATCCTTTTTGTTTTCACAAATTTCAGTCTGAGATGATCAAATTTTACACCATGAGTGTGCTGAGGCCTGACAACAGTTCTACAAATATTGACGACATTGTATTTTTATATCGGTATGTTTTTATTGTTCTCTACATTGTAATACTCATGACCATTATATGGTAGTTTTCATTATAGAGTTGAGGTGGTGGAGTTTCTTCATTTGTTACCAAAGTTATTTATTTGAGCCTCTATTTCTTCTGGTGAGCAATTGCTTTTCCGGTAAATATTTTTGGAAACCATTTCTTTTTCCTTTGGAATATTTTTACTGGAAATAATTGGCATCACAACAGATGCAGCAACAGAAATTGTTAAATTCAATTATCCCAAAAAAATGTTCCATTGTGTTCACTGACTGCTCAGCATGCATCCGTATGTTGCCATTTACTCAAATGTGGTATGTGCAGTTTTGGATAGCATGATCTAGTTGTTTTAGTTTCAAGGCAGATGGATCATTATGGTTCATCAGTCAAATGAGTTGAATCTTGTGATTTAGTCTCCATTCTGGATTTAGGAATCATAATGTATGTAATCTTTGTGATTCCGCCTTCTTTGTACAATGCATATATTATAATTTCTCATTGGGTATTGCACTTAAAGTGCTATATTTCTGTAATCTTCAATTTTTTATTGCTTGCAGACTTGTTCCCGGACATGCACTTCTTAGCTATGGTGAGTACATAATTGCTTCTCTAAGTTGGGGATTCGTGTTGAAAATTATTATGGGAGATCATTCATTCCAGTTTTCATCCCACAGGGCTGCATTGTGCGCTACTTGCTGGTACATCTGAGACATTGCTGGAAGTTAAATTATATTCAGGGCTCTCAAAAACAAAAAGGGGAAATTCTTTGCTTTCTTCTGGTTTTTGCATTCTTCTGTATGTTATTGCATGGGTAAATGCAAAACATGGTTTCAAAATCTAGCTATATAGACCCATTTTCTTTCACGTGTTTTTTCTTTTTTCCTTTTTGTTTGAGGTGTGCGGTGGGGGTTGGTGGCTCTCAACGAACTCTGGAGTACTTCTTGTAGGTGATTAGAGACACGAGTGTTGTTTTTAGATATATGCAAATAAAACATTTCTGGAATTTCTGATACCTGTGAGATGGAATTAGAACTAAAATCTTGCTTTTGAACATGAATATGGTATTAACAACCTCATCCAGATAAGAGTGATTAATCTTTTATAAACATAACCCCATTTACTCTGAAAAGAGAAGCAATAAAACAAAGGTCTTCTAGGGGCTGCTTCTCTGACAGCTTTCAATTTTCTGATGAAACTGATTGCATTGATTATGTAGGTGTCCCTGATGAAGTCATAAAGAGAGCAGCATTTGTATTGGATGCTATTGAAAATGATAAACATGTTGAGCGATTGTGCAACGAGAATATATCAGCTCGAGATCAGCAATACAAGGTGTTAACTCAAGGGATAAATCTCACATATGACATGGAATTTCCTGTGTTCCGGTTCTTAAATGTACCATTCTTTTTTCCCATTTTGGAGCTAAATGCAGGATGCAGTGGATAAGATGTTGGCGTTTGATGTTTCCAGTGGGGACCTCAAGCTTTTCTTTCAGGATATATTTCCATCTTAGTCCTAGGGATATTGAAGGTATCCTTTTCCACTATTATATTCTCAACAATAACAACAATCCATGTTATCATATTCTACATATATGTTCTCTTGGTTTGATTTTCTGCAGGAAATTTTTCGGGTTTAGTTTACATATCACATGGTAAATCTAGACATAGGAAATAGACTATCATTGTGGTTTTTATTTTCTGGCTGTAACAAAGATTGCAGATTAATGAAAATAAAGAAGAGGAAGAGAGAGCTGCACATGTCCTAACGCGTGTCATTGCCTCTAATTGCTTTTGGATTTTGGCTACAATTGTATCCTGAAATATGTTGAACTTAAAATAGTAACAGTAGTTTTTTAAGCTCTCATTTTTCTTTTACAGATTTCTTTTCTTCTGCTACGCTACACGATATGGTATAACTCTCTCTTTGCACGCACAGATACGACATCTTGGTGACGAATTTTGTAAACGCTTCTGCATTACGAAGGTAGCATTTGGCAGGGCTGTGTAATGTTGATTCTAAACTGCAACTAGCTGTCTCACATTCAACGGAAATGTGTATTGTGAAGGGCCATCAAAAATGTTATCAGCAATAATGCGATGAGCAGCCTCTGTAGGATGGTATAGGTCCCAGAAGACGTGATCTCTTCTGTTGGAGCAATAGGTCGCAATTGGCAGGCAAGCAACTTTGGCATTAAGGTTCCCTAGCCCACAACATGCAGCTTTAACCTCTGTAAATCCTGAATTGAAATAGAAACTAGGTTCATAACCATTCTTATAATAAGTCTAACAGGAAAAGGAACAAATGTAGGAATAAAGAAAGAGAAATCATGAATATGGACAGAAAACTTTTGGGAAAACCTATATTTACCCCTTCTAACTACCCCTATTTGTAATGTACTCCCCCAATGTTTTAATTTTTTACAATATTTTCCAATTTACCACTGGGATGCAGTCCCTCTTCCACGCCCAAAATGAACCCCCCCCCCCCCCCCCCCCCTCTAAAAAAATGAACCCCCCCCCCCTCTAAAAAAAAAAAGGTAGATTGGGGGTATTTTTGTCATTTTGGGTTGCGGAAAAGTGACATTGCTCCATTGTAAAAATTGAAACATTTGGAAGTGATTACAAATAGAGTGATAGTTAGAGACAGGTAAATGTAGTTTTCCAAACTTTTGGATTTGAAGATAAGTCTACTTTACAATATGAAAAACTGATCTTTGCTGGGGTGATCAGTTTTTGATGCGCATATATTTTTCAAACTTTAAAAGGTAAGTTATCAAATATGCTATACTAAGAATTAACCAAACATGAATATTTTCGGAACAAATCTGAGAAAAGGAAATAATTTTGCACACCATATCTTTTTGCTCTTAATTTTGTCAGAAGAAAAAGTAGTTTACCATAAGTTGATGGTTTCTGTATGAAGTTTTGCAAGACGCTGTAGGTATTGATGTAAGAGTAGTTGATGTCCTTGAGCTCTGATTTCAATCCCTGCAACATTGAGGTAAGGGCTACATTGTATTTAACTGACAAGTTATTTGTTTCTTCATTACATTCTTCCGTCTTGTTCTTATTCCTCTGCGACGGGCAGCACCCGATTGCCCCAACACCCGCAATCACAAATTTACGTGTACCGTAATTGTGTATACGCTGTCAAAAATTCAAAATAAAAATGGTGAGCCAGTCATTTAAAATTGAAATTCATTGTATCCATGACTTACACATGAAAAAATTTAGCTATTTGTAATGAAGATTCAAGGGTTGATTGGCGGTATCAAGTCGATATGATTAGGAACAGAATCAAGATTTTTTACCTGAAGGGGCCAAAGTATGAATGAGGGGTCAAACTTACTTTTGATATAGGTCAGGCTTCGTTTTTAAGGCTAAAAATACATATATTTAACTTAATTTAAAAATAAAAGAAAAATTGAAAACCAATGGGGTCCTTTGGTCTATACACGGTTCCATTCCTGAATATGATGAGATAAAAGTGCAGTGTATAATATTACTTTATGCCAAAGAGAAGTGCTATACACCAAACTTTTATTGTATTAGTGCTAACATGTACTATCAATTAGCCCTTAGGTCAATCATTGTTAAAAAAAATAAAATAAAATAAAAAAAATCTAAGCGTTGAGATATGATAAAAGGGTGGTGAATAGTTTTATTCAATCTATGCCAAAAGCTTTGTTATCTTGGATTCTTCTAATTGAGGAGCTTCATGCCAGTTGAATGATTATTCGGCTTGGAATGAAAAAGGTTAAAACGTAAAATATTTAATTAAAATTAGGTAAATTATAGTGTCAATGTCAAATTTAAAATTCCTACTTTGATACTTGTTTAATTGCTAATTATCTACAAAAATTTAGCTGATATATAGCCTGATAGGAAAGAATCATGAATTTAATTAATATTTTAATAATAATTATAAACAAAAGTAAATACTTTCGATATTACCTTTAATTGTCCTTTTAGTGCAAGAGCCATCGAGTCGACGTACTGCTGTGGGGTACTATTCTTGTGGAGATCAGAGTCGTAGTAACCGAAGATATCGTTGCTTCCAATCACAACGGCGACAAGAGATTTGGATAAAAGCTTTTGTGCACCAGAGGATCCAACCTTTTTCTTCAAGTCCTCGCACACCGCTGAAAAGTAGTCTACTTGTTTCGTCAAAGGTAGTGATTGACGCTGGACGTACAAGTAATACACACACAAAAACAACTCGATCGTTAGCTTGGGGTAATTCTCATTCTCCTTTGTTTTTACCTTAGGCTAAGTTGGTTAATTGCTTTGTGTAAATGGGCCACTTTGTTAAATCCCAATTGTTATAAAAGACAAACGTTTTCAACCAAATCAGATTCGAGTTTTTTTTTTTTTTTTTTTAATTGAGGACTTAAATTTTTTTCAAAACATGGTTAGAGAATATTAATTGCATCGAATACAATTCATAAAATTGTCATATATCCCTTTTAGGAAATGCTAGGTATTCTTCTGTTGTTCTCCTAGTCTTAGGTGAATATTATTTTTTAAAAACCTGGTGAAAGAAATAATGACCAGTTTCTTTTTTGTTTTTTAAGAAAATAATATCAACTTAAGACTAAGAGAATACCTAGCATTCTCTTATCCTTAAGATGAAAGAATCATATAATTTTTTAATTAGTACGAGAGAAGCATATATCGATAAGAATAATAATAAAGAATACGGGTTCTCCGAGTCCTAAGTAGATAGTATTTTCTAAAAATTAGACGAAAGAAATAAGAACCACTTTTTTTTTAGAAAATAATATTCACCTAAAATTAAAAAAAAAAAAAAAATTAAAAAAAAATCAGAAGAATATTAATTAGCCCTCATTAATTATTCTAAAAGTCAATTATGAGAAAGGGGATTGTTATATAAAGAAAAATGGTGCGGGCCGTCCTCAAGAGGTAGCTCAATCGGTTAGGATCACATTTAATGAAGTGAAGATCACTAGTTCAAATTTCCTTCTCCCCTCTTGTGCGGACATGTCAAAAAAAAAAAAATGGTGTGGCCGTGTGGTGGTGCACAAAAAAAGTTAAAAATTAGAAAAATGATAGATTTTTCAAGACTTTTCTAAAAAAATTGTACCAAACTCAGGTTATGCAACGTGGCACATCAGTTTGGAATCAAAGTTTTAGAAAAAGGTCTTGGAAATTAAAACTACATGAATCATTTTTCAAGTAAAAAGGAGAAGAAGTTGTACTTCCACTTACATAACGTTCGTCCGTGCCATCAAAGATTCCTGCACCTCCGGATGCGAAGCTAACACCAGTTAGAAACGATGCGTTATTCTTGTTGGAGCTTGACAGCAGGGATAGATATGGTGGTGAAGTTGGCAGCCCCACTTTCTCAGCTGCCCAATAATTGTATAAACAATAATAATAATATCAATGAAATTGACATTAATTAGCATATATATATATGTGGTTCCCTGTCCATTGTATTCTTCCTGGTTCAAACTTTATAACGTGAAAAAGTAGGTGAATTAAAGAGTTAACGACAGACACGAAAAGGTTCTTCTAGTTGTAAAGATCATGTAATCACATGAATACTAAAATCTTTTAGGTACCAAAAAAAGTTGACTTTAAGAATCTTGTCAACTTGTGGTCTCTTTTGCTTTTGTAATTTCAATTACCCAAAAAAAACTTTGTTTGGATTAACGTACGTACCGAGGAAGTCCGCCGCGTTCTTGCCGTTGGTAAACCTCCCTGTTGGTTTTTTGGTGGGGAAGTCGACGCCATTGTGGGGAAAATCTGCTTTGGCAAGTGAAAGCTTTAAGTAGTTGTTATTGCCCACATCTACAAGAGAGTCTCCAAATACAAACATGGCTGGGACCATCTGAGCCTCCAACAAATTCAAGCTCGAGAGAAAGAGGAAGAAACTCGCAGCAAAAACATTGGAAGGCGCCATTGCAGGAGTCCTAGCAAGAACTCTCTCTCTCAAAATGTGGTGGGAATAGAGATAGAGGATGTGGCAGGGAAGGGTGGGGTTGGGTTTTATAGAGGGAACAAATGGATGACATCGAGAGTTTTTAGTGTGAAAAGAAAGATAATTTTTTGAACGAAAATTTAAAAATTTTACTGAGTAAAAAAATTTTACATAGTAGAGTTATAGCATAAAGTTCTGAAAAATAATAATAATTAAATACATATCAAAGACAACTTGCGTGGAATCTAGTGGCGGCAGCAGAAATACTCCGGCAATATTCACAAATTAAGAACTTTGTTTTAACTTTTCCTAATTTATTAATTTTAAGGTGCATTTAAAGTATAGCTTAGGTTATTTGGTTTCAGTGACTGGTGACAAGTGACAACCGTACCCCCCATTCCACTTCGCCGATGGCCCCATGCATGGGACTTCCCGTCCCCGGACGCAAACCTCACATCCATCTCTTGTCGGTCAAAGATTACTCCACTTGGACATTATCTGAGCCATCCACTGAAAAGCATCTCTCATTTTGGTTCGTTGGTTTTTTATGGTTCGTTTCAACCGATTATGCGCCTCATGAGTCATCATCTGTCCCATTATACAATTAAGTTAGCATAAAGTTTTTCATTATGTAATAAAACAGAAGGGGACAAGCTTCATTAGTTAACAATGCTATATATTCAATTCACATCTCATTTTTATATTTTACTAGACAATTACAAGTGATCGTGTGCTCGTGGGGAAGCTTAGTTCCTTCAATCCAGTTTTTAAAAATGACATGTATTTTTTTTTAATAACATGTGAGATGCACATGAATTTTTTTCTAATATTATTTATTTCAACTTTGTTCTTATTATAAAAAAAATATGTACATCTCACATGTTTAAATGATACATGTCATTTTTATAGACTGGATTGAAGAAAGTTTCTCCAACCAAGATTAAAAAAAAAAAAAAAAAAAATCTGTCCAGGAAGCTTAGGTGTAGGGCTTACCTACTTAATTGGAACACCGGCTCAAATTGGACGAAATTAGCGCAAGGGATTTCATGAAATTTGAGTGGGAGTTTCCCATCCTCATTCCTCACGTGCGTATTCCCTGTGGACAGCTAGCTATTACAATATTACATGTTTGGAGATGAGTCAGCAGAGCTTTTTTGTTAGTGCACCATCCCACACTCAACCCATTTCTGACTTCCTGTAGGAACTTTTTTTTTTTTCCTTGTTGACCATAAATAAATGTGCATTAATTAATTGTTTTAGTTGTGGCATTCTTTCGTAAATGGGAAATCTCAAGAAAGCAATACCGAGAGATCACACGGCCTAAACAAGCACATAATTTGCTCCATTTTTTGGGATCGATATCAATCAATCAATCAAGAGATAATGAGCAATTCGAACTTGGATTTGGTGACATCCACTTTAGGTTTAAGGTTTTATCTGATCAGACTGATTTGTGTAGAAAGACGCCTTGCACTGATTGGGATTGTGTTTGGCCTTTAGGGGTTGGTGAGAATTCCCATCATAAAAACAAAAAAACAAAAGATGTGGGCTAACTCATGATATTATGTGAATCCATAATGTGACATAAAATATCATATATTCCATTTAGAACCACTCAGGTACAGGCCATCTTATAAATTAGTCAACCAATTACTGTATCACCACCTTATCCTTTTAATCATACTTCACAAGTCTAATACTTGTAGGCGTGTTGAATAATCAGCAATTCTTTCTTCATGAATCTCTACTGCTAAAGCAACCGGCCTATTCATTGGGTAATGTCTTGATTCACGTCTAAGAAAATCATCTCTAGCTCTCTCACTCATTCTCATATTATATATAGATAACCTTTCAGTTGGCACTCGGATTCAACGTTAGAAACATGGCTTAGGGCTTAGGCTAGCTGCACATAACTACAATTATGCAAAACCATAATTTGGGCAAAGGAGAAAGTACATCTATATATCAGTTTGGTGAAGAGAGTTAGTAGCATCATCTTTTTAACGTTTAGAGCGGCTTTTTGAAGAGTTTGTTTAGATTTGCGATTTTAAAAACATAATAATTTCAAAATATGTGTTTTGAATTTGCAGTTAAGCATTAGTAAATCGCATTTTGGCATTCAAAATTACGGTTAAACTTTTAAAATAGTACGTTTTTTAGAACACACCACCTAATTATTTGATATTTCAAAGCTAAGAGACTCTAAATGAGGTTAATATATATATGATGATAGAATTGTGACGTTTTCAATCTATCACCAATTCATTGCCTGCAATCTAAGCATCATGTTTTTATGGGCTACCCATTCACACGTTAATAGATCGATGCAGCTGATGCTGATGGTACATATACATGTGGGAACGCGGTGCAGTACCGCTAGATGGTTGATGGGCTGGAGCCAATAATGATGATTGGGTGCAACCACGACCAAAATGAGTGGTTCTACTTCTCTTGTGCCCCCAACGTGTCAAAATTATCAGACATGCACCGCCACTCTTCGTCACCCACTTTGTCCTTTAATCGGTTTCTTTAGCCCATCTTCTGGTTTCCATCTTCTGTTTTTTTGTGCTCAGAAATTCAATGATATTACACATCAATATCAAAAGACTTCAAATCTTCAATAATTATCTTGAAAAAAAAAAAAAAAAAAAAAAAAGGTTCTATTATTCATTGCCGACCACCATGAATTCACACCAAAGAAGATCTCAGTCCAAGAAAATATCTAGATGGTACTGTTGTGATATGTGCTGGTACGTACTTGTAAGCTGCAGAAATTAAGAAGCTTCAATTGTGTTCCTTTTTTAACCTGTTGTGTTTCTTTCTACAGTACTTATTTTTTTAGCCGGTGATTTTTAGGTACATTTTTAATTCTTGAATCTATTTTTAATAGCGGATATGATAGATATTTGTTTTTGTTTTATTTTATAAAAAAAATCATATTTAGTCCATAAATTTTCATTTGATTTGAATTTAATTATTGAGTTTTCATTTTTAAGAATACAGTCAAAGTTAATGGTTTGTCATTTGCCACGTCATAAACGCTTGAATGCAATGCCACGTCAACAAGTGTTAAGTTATTTATAGAAAAAACAAAAGACCAAAAAAACCATTAATTTGACACGTACAACTTAGAAAAACACAAAACTTGAGAACCTAAAGAACAAACTCACGGTAACAAAGACTTTTGTTCCGTTGGCAACTTGGCGTGACATTGCATTGGAGTGTTGAGATATACATGGACGTGTCAAATGAGATACATATGACAAATGACAAACTGTTAATTTTGATAGTAAAGTAATAAAAGGGTTTAAAATTCAAATAAAAATAAAAATTTAATGACTAAATATGATATTTTTTTTTCCCCTTTATTTTATTTTGTTTTTTTGTTTTTGTCAATCGCTCTGATCGACTGGTAGGATGAGATTGAGATGACCCAGATATTTTTGTGGACTCATTCAGGATATGAAGGCCCAATAGTTCATACATAAGATTAATATCAAGTCTGGATATTTAATAGGCCCACGCGTTTGTTTTGACTTTTTGCCGATAGGCTTGGACTATGGACTTGGAGCCTTTCGAGCATTTTCGTCCCATTATTTTGTTTAGCTAAGATGTTAAAATAGGAGTAAAAACAGTTAAATTTATTTGTCTTATGACATGATTGGGTGCGCATTTGAGAGGTTTAAAAGTATGTTTAATAATCAAAAAGTTTATTTTAAAAAAAAATTAAAAGTACTTTTAAGTGTCTAAAAACCTTCAAAATATAGTAAAGTCCACATAACCCACTAAAACTACCACCACAATGACAATGTACTCCCCAAACTATCAATTACGACAATTTACCCTCCAAATTACCAAAGCAATGACAATATACACCCAATTTTTTAAAAAATGACAAAATTACCCTTACTAAAATAAAAACAAAAATACTAAAATTTATTTATTTTTTTTTCAAATTTTAAAGGATATTTTTGTCTTAATGAAAATTTTATAGGGGTAATTTTGTCATTTTGCTAGCATTGGGAGGTACATTGTCATTGTTTTAATAGTTTGTGGGGTAAATTGTTGTAATTGATAATTTAGGGGGTAAATTGTCATTAGGGTGATAGTTTGAGAGGGTTAAGTTGACTTTATTCTTAAAAATTTATGGCTAAAACACATTTTTGACAAAAACTTTAAAATAAAGCTTTTGCCAAAAAAACCATTTTTTGACTTAAAAGTTCTATTTCTCAAACACAATCATAAACATGCTCTTAAAATGTTCTTACTCCATTCTTCCCACAATATTAACTAAAATGAATAACAAATTTGCTTAGCGGGATATGAATGGTCTTACTCTACTCTTCTTACAATATTGAATATTCTAATCTCTAAAGAAACTGTAATTTAAATAACAATAAAATGTTTTTCTTATGAGATTAACTCGAAATGATGTTAATGAGTAGTTATGGTTTATCGTTTTACATAAAACAGTGAGTTAAAGAAGTTGAATTTTTAATAAGATTTAGGCTCCATTTGTTTTGGCATAATTTTTTTTTTTTTTTTTTTTTCACATTTTTGGTGTTTGGCACAATTGAAAATATTTTCGGTTAGACTAAAAAAACTTCCTTAGTTTCAAAAAATGGTTTTCTATTTTAAATTTTGTAAACTATATTAAGCTTAAATTTTTCCCTCTCAAACTGCCAGACACCTATCGGGCCAAGCCACGGGCCACCACAAGACAATCGTAGGACCATCAATATTAGTCCACCGCCGGAATTCTACTGAAACACTGCCCGGCCTCTGCAAGGCGCACAACTGCCACACCACCCCAAACATATTACAGAAATTAAATGTCCTCACTTAACTTCAACTTTAGAAAGAAGGGGTGATTTATAATAAACTCCAATGTTTGGAGGTTTTTTTTTTTTTTTTTTTTTGAAAGAAAATGAGAAACAAAGCATCTTTGCACTCATACCTTAACTTGAATTTAAAGTATACGTACATTCACTGAAAAGAAAAGACATAGGATATACATATAGGACGAAAGTTGTACACAATCTGTTGATGCTCTTTTCTATAATTTGGAGGCCCTATAAAAGCTTGGCTTTCTCTTCCACTCGGAGAATGTAAGCTTAAAGAGCAGCTAGGCGCATCACATTCATGGGAAATGTATACTTGGAAGAACCATGAAACATACTATCTGCAATGAAGCGAGCAGAAGCTTCTGTCGGATGGTGTCCGTCCCAAAAGACATGGTCGCTTCTGCTGGGGCAATATGGTTCAAGTGGCAGGCAAAGCATCTGAGCGTGAAGATACCCAAGCCCGCAACAAGCTGTTCTCACCTCCACAAATCCTGGAAAAAAAAAACATTTCTATATATATTTTTTGCATTGATGATAAAAATTAACAAATATTTGAGAATTAAGGAAATTGTGAAGCAATATATGATATAATCAGGTACCATGAGAAGCTGGGTTCTCAATCAAGTTGTTAAGGATGCTGTAAGTATCCAAGAAGGAGTAGTTGATGTCCTTGAGTTCTGATGCCAGTTTCTGCAACATTGATTTAAGGCCTTCGTTGTAGTTTGCACAACAGTTGTTTATTTCTGTGCTGCATTCTTCTCCCTCAATGTCTTTTCTTACTGTCGGGGAGCATCCGATGACCGACAGCCCAACCATCACAAATTTACGTGCACCATTACTGTATAGACGCTGCCAACAAGTAATTGTTTGAAAAAAGGGATGAGCAAATTAATAATTAACCAATATAATATATGGTCCATATATATAAAGGATTCTTGAACTATATTAATATATATATATATATATATATATATATATAGAGAGAGAGAGAGAGAGAGAGAGAGAGAGAGTATGGTTTTTTATATGTAGGTAATTTTATTACCTTTAATTGTTTATTTAATTTAAGAGCCATTGAAGCCACATAGTCTTGTGGGCTGATCTGCTTGCGGAGAACGGAGGATTTAAAGTAGTTCGTGATGTCATTGCTTCCGATCACAATGGGAAAGAGAGATTTTGATAAATGCTCTTGTGCACCAGACGATCCTGGCCGTTGCTTCAGCTCTTCACATACTTGAGAAAAGTCGTCTACTTGTTTTGGCAAAGGTGGCGACTGAAAATATAACAATAAATAAAATGAGTGAAAAAGAAAGGTCAAGTAGCGGGGATAGCTCAGTTGGGAGAGCGTCAGACTGAAGATCTGAAGGTCGCGTGTTCGATCCACGCTCACCGCATTTTTTCAGTAAATTTCCTTTTTTGTGCTACTTCAACGTTTTAATGGCCTTTGAAAGCCCTCCAAGTTACTCTAATATTGCTACACTCTAGAGCCCAATAGTTAACCCTTTGAATTATTATTCAATTTTCAATTTTTTTTTTTTTTTTTTTTTTTGAAAAAATTGAATAGGCTATCTTAAAGGTTTTGAAAAAATGAAAAGATATAAACCCAAAACAAAAGTTAAGTTTTTTCTTACATAAAGTTTGTCATTGCCATCAAATATTCCGGCACCTCCCGAAGCAAAACTAACAACACCAGTTAGAAACGCGCCATTGTCCTTATTGGATTCAATGGAAAGATACGGCCGTGGAGTTGGTAAGCCCACTTTCTCAGCTGCCCAATAATCCATTGAATTCTAATGCCCATTAGCATACAAATAAGGATTGAATTAAGGTGAGTTACTATCAATTAAGGTTTCCATTTTTTTTTTCACAGGAGCTTGCTTGCATGACAAGAACATTAAGAGAATTAATTTTGATTAACTTACCAAGAAAATCTGCAGCATTTTTACCGTTACTAAACCTCCCGGTCGGAATATGGTTTGGAAAATCGACGCCGTAGGGATGATAATCTGCCTTGCTAAAGGAGAGCTTTAGGTGATTGTTGTTGCCAACATCTACCAGGGAGTCTCCAAATATATACATTGCAGGAACCATTTGAGCTTCTGAAAATGTGACCCCAAAGATGGAGAGGGAGACTAAGAGAATCACTAGGAACAATTTGTAAGCAATCATAGGAGTGTATGTTGGGGGGTAGTGAAGGCTTGAATTGGATTTATATATAGGGGGGGATATTTTCTTGATTTATGGTATTTTGGTAATATATATATATTGATCACTCTAAATTTGAATTTAGTGGATTTATACACTTTACATTAGGTATTGATAATGTCTTTTCATTTCCATCATAGGCAAAAGACATCCTTCTTGTTTTCTTTATGTCACACCTCAAGCTTATTCTTGAAGAGCAAAACACTAAATAAATTGATATTTTAAGTGAAATCTTGATTTAACATACTGAGATATTAATTTAATCCCAAAGTAAATTAAAATTTATATGAAATCTCTAATTTAAATATCACACATTTAACACTTATCTCTATTGAACTGTGAGGCATTAATAATTCAACCTGATCAAGAATAAAATAGATCGAAGTGATACCTTTTCCTTTTTATTAAAGGGTGGCATAGAATTCTTTTTCTTTTTCTTTTTCTTTTTTGAGGGTGGTATACAATTCTACCCATGGAAAATAACGCATCTCAAGGCCAATAGAGATAATACAATTATGGGTCATGTCATTTTATCTCAATCTTATTTAACTCTTTAATATTAAAAATTGAAAAATGATTCATTGAAAATGCTTTGCTGTTCGGATATAACTTTCTTCCATTTGAATGCAACCATTCGAGATTTAATCTCATCCGTTCATTTTCATGACACCGTGTCCCATTCGAATAGGGATTTTAGTTTTCAAACATTTTATAAGTCTTTATGCTCCTACATTTCAATTCCATCAGTTTCAACAACTAATTGAAACACTATTGCGCATATGACTCCAATCTGAAAAGCTCTTTTCGGCACGGGTTAGCAAGCTACACTTGATAAGTGTCATTTGAACCCGAAATCTATCGTTTTTCCTTTCGAATCACCATTTTAAGTTATCTTTTGTCATTTTAGAGAATACGTACTTTTCTCTGACGCAATTAGGTTTTCCTCTTTTCCTATTCAGGATTACTTCTATTTTCTCCTGTATCTCATTTTTCTCCATAAATATCAAGTTTCTACTTACTATCACACACTTGTAAGAGGCATGTTCTGCTTTGTGCTTTGGTGTTCTAAGATAATAAGGCAATTTTCATTGCGTTAATTAAGATAATAATAGTAGTGCCACATGGAATAATGAAAATTGTCGCATTTAATATTTGGTGGGGCGTTACACTTACCCAACCCCAAGACCAGCTCCCAAGATGGAAGTAGATGGTTGTGGGGGTAGGGAAGTCCGCCACCCTCTTCCACCTTCTGGGGTTGGTTGCGGGCGACTTCCTCATCCCTACAACCACCTCTGCAGGGTGGGAGTCTCCCGTGAACCACCTCCCCGGGTTGGAGCTGGGTTGCAAAGAACTCAACCACCATCCCGAAGTGTGCGTGTTTTGATAACATGTTATTGATATTCTCTATCATATGAAGAATTCAGATTTTATTGCCGAGCTTAAAGAGCTGCAAGCTGCCTCATATTCATCGGAAATGTGTACTGTAAAGGACCATCAAAAATGTGATCTGCAAAGATGCGATAAGATGCCTCTGTGGGATGGACTCGATCAAAGAAGATGTAGTCGCTTCTGTTGGAGCAATAGGCTGCAATCGGCAGGCAAAATATGTCGGAATTAAGAGTCCCAAGCCCACAACATGCAGCTTTAACCTCTACAAATCCTGCAATCAAACATGGAAAGGCCTTTAATCACTGCTCTTTTTTAATCAAAAAAGAAAACAAACTCAAGTTAGAAAAACCAAGGTAAATTATAGACAACATAGGCCTAGAATATTTAACTACAATAGGGATAAATCATAGAATTCGGATTCCAACTCATGATACTGTCACGGACCCACTGCCCATCAAGTAGGGCTAAGTAGAAGTGTCACCCCTATAAATATCATATTAAATCAACGGTTATCCCAACAATATTTTAAACCGATAAAAAATGATGAATTTAATCATACCATAATCAGCCGGTTTCTGGATGACATTGAGCAACACTGTATAAGTATCAAAGTAGGAGTAGTATATATCTCGGAGATCTGACTTCAATTCCTGCAACATTGATACAAAGCCTTCATTGGACTTAACACACCAGTAATTTATTTCTTCATTGCATTCTTCATTTTTGGTGTTACTCCTTCTTGAGGGGCAGCATCCCAGTGCCCCTATCCCAACAATAACAAATTTGCGTGCACCAAGATTGTATAAATACTGCAAGAATTTTAATAAAGAAATAATTAGCGAAGATGTCAATTGAAATTATAATATATATAGCAATTACAAGAATTTGATTCAGCTTACTTATTCAATCAATGAACTGTATTGGAGTCTGTCTTTTGACTCCTTCACAAAATGGGCTAAGCCTGACCATAGGTTGACTTAGCTGGATGAAAATCACAATTAAGCAGCTAATTATATGGAACTTGAAATACATTGTATATAATATATATGCAATTAAATTATGTTTATTTCCGCAATCTTTTATCCATTTATTTGAAACCTTTTTTTTTAATGGAGATCCAATGTGAAAGAAGAGGGGAAGTCGACATTCTAACGTATGGACCAAAAGGAAGCAATAGAGGCAGTGGCGCATGCAACACATGCTCAGTACCAAAGCGGCATGTGGTATGCACGCATGGTGGTGGAGGGTGTTGAAGGAAGCAACTATAATTATAAAGTATGGTTGGTCTGAGTCGACCTCTGTTCGGATTGATATATATCTCCTGAATTTTTTGTCTAAATTCGGGCAAGAAATTCCCTGAAAATTGGGCAATAAATTTCAGGAATCAGCCCCTCTACTCTGATCATTACTATCATGATCGAATAATGTTTTGTGCTAAGAAATATTGAAAGTGGCCTTCGAATACTGACTCCACTTATAGGAAGCAAATGCTATGTTACCTTTAATTTTGCTTTCAGTGTGAGAACCATGGAGGCCACATACTGCTGCGGGGTAGTCTTGTTGCGGAGATCAGAGGACCTGGAGTAGGCCAGGATGTCGTTGCCTCCAATCACAATTGCGAAGATTGATTTGGACAGAAGCTTCCCGGCACCAGAGGATCCCACCTGTTGCTGCAGCTCTTCATGCACTCTCGAGAAGTAGTCCACTTGTTGTGTCAAATGTATTGACTGGAACTGTTCAAATTAATCAAGAAAAAAAAAACAATTTATAAATCATTTTGCTTTCCAATAGTTCAGTGGCCCATTGAGCCTTAATATGGGCTACGTTAGTTTCTAGCTTGGGGAATAGAAGGGCCACATTCTACAGGCCCAATTGAGTTAATAACCCAGAAATGAGAGAATCATGGGTGTAGTAGCTTATAGCTTACAAAGGTTCTTATTGTTGTACAAGAAAATGATATATATATATATATATATATATATATATATATATAAAATTTTAATTTGACTTATTTAATTTTGTACTGGGTTAATGGTTTGTGTTAAAAATTCAAAGTTTTAAATGTCGCATGCCTAATTCTGATTATATCGAGACGAACCTTAAACTGTTCTAAAACGAGTCCGGCACCATTAATTTCGTATTAGATTCGTATCAAATTTTTAAGTTAATCGGTTCCCAGATATAAACCAATAAAAATGGGTTTAAGAAATGAGAGAAGGTAAGAAGATGAAAAAAAGGTGCAAAGAAACTGAAGAAAATCAAAGAAAAATGATAGTGAAAGTTTTTCCTTCACTTACAACAAATGGGTCAGTGTCATCCAATATTCTAGCACCGCCGGAGGCGAAGCTAACTCAGGTTAGGAACGACACGTTATTATTGTCGGAATCGCTCAGCAGAGAGAAATATGGCGGTGAAGTTGGCAAGCCCACTTTCTCAGCTGCGCCATGCTCCATTCATTTCACATTGAGAAAACGATCGAAAGATTAAATCATTGTAACCCATCAACCAACACATGAACGTACAGTGCGTGCATGATATTTAATAAACAGAGTTTATGAGTCGTTTATCCCCTTAAAAAACGAAGAAGAAGAAAAAAAAGGAATAATTTCATTAACTCACCAAGAAAATCTGCAGGATTCATGCCGTTGGTAAACCTTCCGGTGGGTTTTTTGGTCGGAAAGTCGATGCCATAGTGAGGGAGATTTGCCTTGGCGAAGGAGAGCTGTAGGTAATTGTTGTTGCCCACATCTACTATGGAGTCTCCGAATACGAACATGGCCGGAACCATTTGAGCCGCCGACAAATTGAAGCAAATAAAGAGGAAACTCACTGCTAGGAAAACATTATTGTATGCCATCGCGCCAAGCAATCTTCTCTCTGTCTCTCTCTGTCAAACTGGTATATGATACGCTGTGGGCGCAGTACAGGGATTGGGTGTTTGGATTTTATAGAGGGGATAAGTTGATGCGTGTACATTTATGTCCGTAAACATTTTATCTCTCGATTTCAAGGGAAACGGAAAGATTTAATAAAAGAATTTGTTTTCACTGTAATTTAAAATTTTAAATAATGTGATATTATGTATACCGTCTAACACCTTTAAATGTAATAAAACAAAATCTTGACCCTAAAATAGCAATGCTAAAAATTATACTTTTATCTCACTTTATTTTATTATGCAAACTTAGCCGTGCCGATTAGAATTCAATTTTTTTCCTTTCTTTCTTAAGATTAATGCTTCATATTAGACTCGCATCCCGCTCTCATTCTTAGCCTCTGTTATATATATAGAGTTAATGGGCACAAATGCACAGTTATATCTGTCCAGTATAAATGTAATATGTAGCATTATTTTTTCCTTAATGCTCATACCTAATATGCTCTTCTATTAGTTCACGAGTAGTTATATTAGTTGGCCAGATTCAAAGTCTTTTACCCCTAATTGTATCCGTAATATAATTATTGTACTATTTAATAGAGACATTTAAGCATTATCCACTAAAGGAAATATGCCTGTCTTTTTTTTTGGGGGGGTGGGGGGGTGATTTTAATTATGTTCATTGTTTGATATGTTACGTTAGATATCAAATCAGAAAAGAGTACACTTTTTCTAACAAAATAGGTTGCTGGAATTATAATTTTGGATAAATAGATAGATTAAGAGCTTTTAATACATATAAGAAGGATGAGGGTGGTGGTGGAGGAAAAGGAGCACAAGCATCAGACTGTGCAAGTGACGGCAAAGAGGCAGAGGGTAGCGGAGGAGATGGTGAAGATGCTAAATTATCCTGAGGGAAGCTACTAGTCATGATCACAAGACATTGCAATTTCGCAAATTGAAAGTACATTTTAAACCAAATAGTAAAAAAATATATTATTTGAGAGTTGTTTAAAAAATTACATTTTGAAAATTTTGAAAGGCAATGAGGAACTTTTTTAAAACGCAAAATCGATTTTAAAAGTAAAACTGCGATTTTATCAAACGTCTAACTACGTTATTAAAAATTGCATTTCCAAATTGCACGTTTCAAAATCGCTACTTTTAAATTTCAAGTTTTGAAATCACAAACTTAAACCGACCCTTCATATCCAAATGCTTTTAGGAAGGTATGCCAAACTCTGCATGGCCTAAAAAGCTTTTATCACATTTGGTGACTGCCTCTTTAAAGTGTACTGGGTAGCAAGCAGAAAAATAGAAGTCCACAATATCAACTAAAAATGTAATGTTACAAATGAGAGCTATGCTCTTTATTCCGCAAACCTTGAAGAGATCAACGAGATGATCGATCTCTCACAATTTCTACTCTACAAAATTATAGAACACATCTAATTTCGGGATGAATTCCTCACCTGAGATCAGAAGAAAGGAAGCATGCCTACTTCAGATATACAATTCCTGCCGCTAGTGCCTTCCACTGCAGCCCATAGCAACACCCATATAATATATATTTCCCATATCAGCACCCAAATTACTAATTTCTTGGTAGCAGGGATTTCACTTCATCATCGCAGAGCATTTACAAAAGCCATCAATGAATCGACGTCTCTCTTCTCTGACGGATACTTGACGGCACTGGCCGAGTGTTTGGGGAAAAGGAGGATTGTGGGAAAGCTGCCTAGCTGCAGCTCTTGCTGTGCATATGCCTTTTGCTCACCATCTGCCCTGAACTTCCCCACCTTCACCCCACTCCCTGCCAGCTTCTCTGCTAATTCAACATATGATCCTTCCATCGCCTGCTCAAAACCAATGAAAATGGTTAGATATGGCACAAAGTTCTGCATTACACGTAAGATAGCTAGAGCCTCAAATAATATTCACCTGACAGAAGCGGCACCATGGTGCATAAAGTACGACAAGCCACGGTTCTCTCCGGTTTTTCAATCTCGCCAAGTTCTCTATCCCGGCTCTACTCAAAGTAACCAGATTCTGGCTGTTGAAGATGTCATTGTCCATGGCACTCTCATTTCCATTGCCATTGAATTGGGTGACCTCTTCTTGTCTGATGTTCCCTTTGTGAAGGCCACACTCTTTAGCCTTGGCGTCCTCCCACCACCACCTTCCCTCCCTCTCATGCTGCCCAGGTAGGACTGGTCTTGTGCATGGCTCACATCCAATTGAGATGTATCCTTGTAAGTGCAAAGAATTAACAGGTACATTCATGGCTTGGAGAAAGTTCCATATGTCACGACCTTCCACATTGGCCACAGGATTCCACTTCACCAAGCTCCCAACTCCACCATCCATTCCTTCAAAAGAGGGATCTACCTGGACAACTGGAATTTCAGCCCTTGTACCCGGAGATTGATCTTTTCTTTGCCCCGTGATCCAGGCTCGGAGACCTTTAAGTGCCCGCCTTAAAGGCCTAACCTTCCTGACTCTGCAGCACTCTTGGTGTCCGTCTTCATAGAATGAGAATAGTCCCTTGCTCCTCACTAGGGCTTGAACTTCAACAGCATCAGGTAACATGTACTCAATGTTAATGCCATAGTGCTTCTCGACAGTGTCAAAGAATTGGTATGTTTCTGGGTTTAGCCTCCCGGTGTCCAGGCTAAACACCCTGAAGGGGCGACCAGTCAGCTTGGCATACTCAATCAAGGCCACATCTTCAGCTCCACTGCACAAATCAACAGCAATTTAAATATAGATTCTGGTGTTCATGATGCATAAGTTCAACTATCTCGTAAGTTATAATCGAGAAAAAATGGTTGAAATTCTAGTAATTAATTGAGTTATACGTAGACGCTAACTAAATTTTTTTTGAAAATTATATGGTCAATACTAGTTGTACTATCACTATTTCATCCATCTCAAGATAGACGAGAGTTTGCAAATGACATACATTTTAATGAAACCGAATAAACATAACAATCCTTTTAAGAAGACCAGAGGTGAGTCAAGAAAGGTGAGATTAAATTTGAAAAAAAAAAGATGGACTCAAATTTAAGGGTTATATGGGAAATTAAATTAATAAATATTTACGTTATTTAAAACTTCTATTAACCAATGAATTAAAATTACAAACGTTTTCTTCTGGCAAAATTTATAACTAAATTAGAGGCAGGCGAAAGACAAAAATAGAGATACCTGAATGCAATGGCAATGTCATTGCCAAATTTCTCAAGGGCCCTGTCCATAATTTCAAGTGGCGAAGCATGTCCCATCTCCTTTGCCAACTTCTCGTAATCCTCAGTTTCAATCCTATCTTCAACTTCTGCCAATTCCCCATAAACAATGTGCAAAATTTTTTGTCAACACGTTTCAAATAATATAAAGGATTAAATGCTATTTTGGTATCTGTGCTTTGGACCATTATCAAATAGTTATCTTGATTTCAAAAACTATCACACGTAGTACCTAGAGTTGTCTAATTATCGAATGTAGTCCCTTCGTCCAAAAATTTAATGGCCCACTACATCAAACCTGTGGCCCCCATGGGTGCGTGTGGAGACATGGGTGGCAGGGTGCATCTCCCTCCAACACCATTCTCTCTCATTTTTTATTTTCATTTTCTTTTTATTTTTAAATAATGTTAATGTGGTATATACCTATATATGACACGTAGCGGTCGCTAATAGATTTGACATAGCAGGCTGTTACGTTTTTAGATTAAAAAAAAATGGACGAAGAGACTAACTCTAATAATTAAACAATTCCAAGTACCACCTATGATAGTTTAGTATTTTAAAACCGAGGTTATTATTTGATAATGGTGCAAACACAAGTACCAAAATAGTATTTAACCCTAATACAAAAGAATAGGTCTGCATAACTAAATTCCTACCCTTTAGCAAAAGACATGGCGATCACTCTTTCTTTTGTTTCAGAATCAATTCACAATCATAGCATCACTAGTGCCCTAGTATCTGTATATGAAGAGTCACAATATCAAACACCATTAACAGAGAATGTACCTGGAGCAACCATAGTTGCAGCAAGAGGAACTACTGAGTCGCTCCTTTTCAGTTCTGCGCAAACTGGTTTTACTAAGAATGTCCTGAGGTAAGAATCCCCGGGCACTGATGGAACCAAGCATTTATCCATCAGACGAACTGACCGGAACCCTGTAAGGATCAAAATGATGACAAATATAATTTTTAAGGTTAGTTCCAATCCGCTAGATATGGAACAAAAGATAGAGAGGGAACGAAGTTTGAAACTGGACAGAAAATTAGTAAAGATAGCCTTCAGTCAGATCAATAGAAAGAAAAAGTAAAAAAGGTTCCTATAGTGCAAGAGAATTAACTCAATTATTCTTTTACTTCACAAGCCATTACAGCCTGTTTGGGCTTGCATTAGAAAGGGTAAAAAATACTTTTAATACTTAAAGTTGTGCCAAACAAAAAGTTGATATGTTTGGTAAAGAATTCTAAAAATACTTGTTTGACTTTTTTACTTTAAAAATGGTCAAAGTGCATTTTTGATAAAAACTTAAGAACATATTTGAGATTGCATTAAGAAGTATAGCTTTTAAAAAAAATAATCTTTTAGAACAAGCTTCAATTTTAAATTTTTTCCAAAATGTGTTTAGAGTAAAAAAGTCAAATAAATACTTTTAAAATTGTTTACCAAATATACCAACTTTTTGTTTGGCACAGCTTTCTAAATATTAAAAAGTATTTTTACACTCCATAACTCTATACTTCCCGCTGCAATCCCAAACATGCTCAAATAATCAACTCAAACTTATTCCATTAGAATTCAAAAATGCTTTATTGGTTTTCACCACTCAAAAACTACTTTTATTATTATTATTCTTCCAAGTGGCACCTCCACTATTATTATTTTTTTCGTTTCGGTATTTTGTCCCATTCAATAATATACAAATAACTTGGTTATACTCCATAACACAATCTCAAATAGGCTCAATTGAAACTTTTTCAAAAAAGCTTTTTTACTTTAAAATCTATACTTCCCGGCACAATTCGAAACATACTCAAATAGTCCAATACAATACAATACAATACAATAAAAAAAAAAAAAAAAAAAAAAAAAAAAGAAAAAAAAAAGGTCAACTCAAACTTATTCCATCAGAATTCAAAAACGCTTTATTGGTTTTCACCACTCAAAAACTACTTTTATTATTATTATTATTCTTCCTAGTGGCACCTCCACTATTTTTTTTTTCTATTTTTTTTTTTTTTTTCGTTTCAGCATTTTGTCCCATTTAACAAGTTGTCAATAATATACACATAATTTGGTTGTTTAATGGTTTTTTCCCCCTTCTTTTACAAATGCCGCCGCCACCACCTGAATTCGAACAGTCCAATTGTAAATAATTATACCCTCCTTTTTGGCTTTGGAAGTTAGTGATGAATAGAAGTTGCCGAAATTTAGTCAAAGATTTGGAAGTGACGAGCAATACCTTGGAAATTTGAGTGGGGGTACGGTGGTTTTGGGCAGCCCACAGTAATGGCAATCTTATTTGTTTGGTGGTGGCATCCATTTATTTGTGTATTTAATAAGAGAAAAGGGTGGGTCTTTAATTTTTGTTCCTAACATTACCCATTCTTGGGCAATTATTTCCTGGTAAATTAAATATGTTCCTTATCGGTAGATATGTGTTATGGGGTAAATCATTTATGACTTGATGTGTGAGTTTCATTGAAGTAATTTTCAATATTTTACACAAGATTGAATGAGAGGTAGTGAGGTACCAAGTAAATTGTGGCTATGTTTGTCAATGTTTTGAGGTAACATAGATTTGAAAATTGTATTGTGATTTTAAGAGTGTTTTATGTTTGAGTTGTTTGTTAATATTTTTGTTTTGAGAAGAAAAAATAAAAGATGGGGGAACACAATTGTTTTATAAAACTTCATTTTCTTTTCTCTTTTGGTTTTGTTTTTTTTTTTTTTCAAAATAAAAATACTAACAAACAACCCAAAATACAAAACACTCGTAAAACACACAAAACTGCTTTCACATTCTTCTGGGTCACAAGGGAGAGTTTAAAAGCAGAGTTTCAGAGCCCAACCCTTTTTGGTATCATGCTACACTAAAGCTCTGCCACCAATTTATCAATTTTATTCCCAATTCCGTAATATGTATAGAATGTTTGAAATTTGTATCACTGCTCATCTCCGAGAGAATAGCCAATTCCTTCGTAATAGTCAAATTTAATTATTATTATTAGCATTTTTTTCCTCTCCGACCTCAAAGTCCTAAATTAATATTTCAATTATCTGATATAGGTAAGCATCAAAATTTCTACTTGCCCAGGTTCTGTCGGATCAGAATTCTTTAGAATTTTTATTTTCATCGACTCAACATTTTTATTTTTAATTTTATTTTAAAAGTGATAAATAGTTAGGTACCAAAGTACTGGCCATTTATAAATATGGTTGACATAGAGGGAATCTAATACAGTTCTACACGGTAACTATCAAGTCAAGCGTTTCGAAATTTTAACAATTATTGAGACGGGACGGCCATAATTAATTTACTATACACCCACCGAGTTATTCGATTCACTGAGTTCTCGAGTTGAGTAGAAAAAATAAAAACGACATTTCGAGTTTGAATCACTAATAATATAAAGGGAAAAATTATAGTTATTCCCTACATTTTCATCTAAGTTTGATTTAATCCTTAGATCTCAATTTCAGCAACAAATTGGAGTTAAACAAATACAAAAGGAATCGCTGAGACAAACCGATCGATAAAGTGAGAGAGGGACGGTAAAGTAACAGACAAACTTATTTGAAAGGAAAGTATTGTTAAAATTGAAATGAGATGAAATACTTTTTTTCCTAATATAAATTAAAAACCACAAAGATTCAACAAGTCTACAAGAACAACAATCATTTCAAAAAAATAATAATAATAACAGTATTGAGATTGTAGAGAGCGAAAGAGAGAGAGAGAGTTTTTACCTTTGAGGTCGTGCGAAGTGGTCGAGCCGCGAAGGAAAGAAGAAGAAGCTGAGAGTGCCATTAGAGAGAAATCTGAAGCTGAGAGACTCTCTGGTTCTCTCTCTGAATTTTCGGTGTTGTGTAGGAGAGGGAGAGAGAGAGAGAGAGAGAGAGAGAGAAGAGAGAAGAAAGAAACAATAAATAACGGCCGTGTTGTGGTTCATTGAACCTGGACTCTATTCCGTCGAGGGGCTTTTTTGTTTTTATTTCCACGTGGAGTTTTCTAGTGGACGACGTTAGTCTCGGCGGGACAGCTCCTTCCGATACTTTTTGTCTTTTTGCTGTTGGTTTCCACCCCTTTTAATTATTTATAATATATATATATATATATTTTTTTTTACTTTATTCTTGTACAATTTAATTATTTCTATGCATTTGGTTCTTAATATAATTTGTTCCACTAAGGTATGAAATGAAATAAATATGACTATGGTAACGATGTCATTGTCAATTGCTTCTTCTTTTTTTCTTTTTCTTTTTTTTAACGAGAATTGTGTTAGAAACTTCGTCCCAATTAATCATTAGACACTTGAAATATACATGTTTATTTTTAGTATATGATTATATGTTGCATCCACTGACCTTGGCAAAAAAACATTTGGAGAAATTCAATTTTGAGGATAAAATATATATATATATATATAAATTAGGCATGGCCATACCCAAGAGAGAAACAAATGAATTTCAGCTTAACGTTGTTGTAACCTTACATCATTTGGCTCACCAGAAATAACATAATTTATAATTTTTCTAAACCAAATGTCACCGCGTATCCGTAACCTCTATTTTTGGTGTTGCTGATTTTTGGATTTTGAAATTTTATTCTGCTTTTTATTATGTCTTTCTTTTACGTTCTGTTTGTGTGTTGTTGCTTTCTATATTACTTGAATGATAGAGTTTTCCTCAAAACTGGGTTTGAGGAAATTCCTCTAATATATTCTATAAAATGACATGTGTCACTTTTTATGTGAAAAGTATATGTTTTTTAAATAGCATGTGAGAATCACATGCTTTTTAAATAAAATTTCTTCTAATTCTGTGCTTGCAATTAAAAAAAATATGTGTTTTTTCACATGTAAATGACACATCATTTTTATAAAATTAGGTTGGAGAAAATTCCTTCAACCCAAAAAACTCTTTCCCTATTGAAACCGGTTGGGCTTCAAACTCCGTGTCTGTGTATGAAATCTTTTTTCCACTTTTCTGGTCTCATTCCATTTCATTGAGGTGCTAATGGTCTATCTGGATTAAGTTTTTAAAAATAACCTGAATCGGTTGGGCTTTAGACTCTATGTCTATAAAGGAAACCATTTTTTCGTTGTTCGTTTTCTACTTAATCTTTACGGTTTCTTTTCAAACCTGTCTAAATTTAAGTTCTTAGGGGTTTTCTTACTCCAAATGGCTTTATCCATCATAGTGCACCGCGACTTTCATCAACTACATTCGCAAGTGACTTTGACTGTTCTAGTCTCCTTTCAGTTCATAGAGGTGCTAGAAGCTTGACTGTATTAGGTTTTTCAGTTAAGTTTGTATTTGTTTTCTGTTTTGAGTCTTCGTTGTAATTTCTTTTGAATAAATGAATGTACTTACAAAAAATATTGCGCCGCTTTACACAGTTCATTTGGGGTTTGAATTTCTAGAAATTCAATATCTCATAAGAATGTTTAGAGCCCATGTCTGAAAGAAGATACCACTTAAAAATTGAAAATGGCTCAACCCATGCAATTCAACTACTGCAGAATCTTATATATTCATGATTTAACAAGCACTTTTGTTTGATTGACATGCTGAATCTTAGATGGCTTGCTTAGTAATGTCAACACAGAGTAATAAAACAATATATCTTGATACTTCTAGCTACCTAATCTCAAACACTAATCAAATTTTCAGGATTTGGTGGACAATGAAGATAACCTCAAAGGAGTCCTGCCTTGGACCTTTATCCAAGCAAGTTACTGTTGTATATTTGCCAATATGGAATAAGAAATATGGCGTTGTATGACTATATTAGCATACAAGAATTCCAAAATTTGAGCTTGTAAAGTTGTGCCCTTAAGAATCACCATAACTCTAGTTTGGACCAGCTAACTTTACCCTTAACAGCTCCTCCAAGAACTTCCTGAATCCATTCTCCGTGCATCCTTTGTGAGACAAAACTTGCAATACAGAACAGAGTGCCAAAACTTTAAAAGGATGCAAGTGCTTAAGAATCTCCGAGTCTCGATCATAATCCTGGCAACATGAATTTGAAAAAAAAAAAAAAGGAGAAGTTCACTTGAATAATTATGACTAAAGATTCATATCCTCCATGATTCACGATTTTTTTATTTCACTAGGAAAGGAACACTAGCCCAACAATTGAAAAATATTTTATCCCCCTTAAATAAGACAGCTTACAGATATACCGACCCACCAGTATAGTGATTCTCATATCTACTTACCTTCTCTGTTATTACAATAACTGGCTGGGAACCAAACTTGTCCTCGAGTTCTCCAAGTCTCCTTCTGATCATTTCAACATCCTATAATGATTAACAACAAAAGACCATCAAGAACTTTCCACATAGCAGAAGCCTCCAAGCTTTGTTTGGCAAAGCCTTTTCCTTAGATACTGTAGTTGATGTAGATTGATATGAAAAAAAAGTAAGAATGTTTGGTATAAAAAATTGAAAAAGTGGTATGACAAAGTGAAAAAGTTTTGTTTTGTAATGATTTTTTGATTTGAATAGTAATAAAAAGTGAATGATGTGATATAAAACGTGGAAAAAAAAAAAGTTAGAATGTTTTGACGTTGATTTTTTTGAGAAATTGTGATGAACAGTAACAAAGGAAAAGAAAGGCTTTGCCAAACAAAGCCTTGAGTATTTAAGAAAAGATAGAAAAAGAGGGACAAAGAAAAAAGGTTGGATTGGAAGAGGGGAGGGGAGAGTGGGACATTGAAACAACTGATATAATCCAGTTATGTGGTATTCGCTGTGTTTTAATTAGAAGTTCGGAATAGGTTCATATAGAAAGATAGAATAGTCGCGCACATAACACAATTTTTTATTTTACTTGTGCAATAAGTATAGTTGAGGTGTGGTAGAGGCAACAAAGTGTCTTGCAAACCTACAAAAGTAGAACTGCACACTTGACAGGATGTAAATCAAGGCAGAGATGAAGATAATTGTACCATGGCCTGAAAGACATGATGGTCACTGAAGTCAAGTCGATCAACATAAGATGCTCCTATCTGCAGCAAGGTATTTCCCATTTAGAGAAAATAAGTAAAAGGTAGAGAGCAACAATGATGCCACATAATCCATCTCTGGACACAAAGATGACATGCAAGAAGCTCTTCAGCATCTACAAGGGGCTATTTTGAAGCAAAAGTGAAATATAAAAATGAAAGAAAGGTTAGTACCTTCTCCATCGCATTCACAAAAGCATTTGCAGAACCAATGGCAGACACACATAATATGATGGCGTCACACAAAGCTTCCAGAGGTAGTTTGGAATTGATATTTGCCACTTCAAAAAAGTGTGAGGGAGTCATTCTAGTGTGGAAAATAGGGAGAGATTCTTTAACTTCTCGCATCATAAACTCCATATCTTTGAGATTTTGTTCTGAAACCTGTTTGATAACAAAGCATAAATTCTACTTCAAGGTAATTATTTATTACATCTGATGACACACAAATGCAAACAATGTAAACCAAAGAAACCAAGTAATAATTACCTAAAGACATGCTGATCATAACGCACAATGTCAATTGAAGCATAAATAATTACTTAAAAAGGAGAAGTTAAAACATGTCAGTCTTGCATACCAAGTCTGCATGATGGATGACAGCAGCATCTGCCCGTCTCAGTGCAGTCAACGGCTCCCTTAAAGGTCCAAGTGGGAGTAATTTACCGTTGCCCCACAGCATTAAACCATTGACCATTACGATCTCTAGATCACGCTGCAAGCTCCAGTGCTGTCTTCCATGTCAGTAATATAAACTATCAGCATAAACGTCTTTAAGCAAAAGATCTGAGTTTCAAGAGTTCACCATTAAAATCTAAATAGTAACCAACGTCAACAAATCAAATATAATTCATGGTATGGAAAAATGCACGTGTTCTGAATGGTGGGTATAACATGTTTTCTGGGATCATTATATTGAGAAACAAAATTATGGAAAAAGATGTGGTTGGTTATATAAAATGTTTTTGATTGGTGAGACACACATACACTCAGTGAGTTTTAAGCCCAGGACTTCTCCCTTCACTTTGTTCTTACAAGGAAAAAGCCTCTTTGAGCTAAAGTTGATTGGCATTGCAAGTTCAGATAACAATACATGCCAGAGAAGAGAATGCGGGCAGCATATACGCGAATATAGATAAAGAATGTATTCCAATGACAGACAGGAAATAAAGAGGACAATTTTAATACCTGCATTCCATCATCTAGAATTACAGCACCAATTTTTTCTGAATTAAGATGACTTTCCACATTCTTGTCAAGGCAAAGTTTATGATCACATGTACTACTACGAGGATCAATGTAACCATATCTTTCAAAACAACAAGCAGCAATAGCTGCCCGATTTGCGCCCACACCAATCTTTGTAGGTGTCCCAAATAGATGCCTTTCAAGCATTCTAGCCTCATCCCCACCAGCATAACCCTGCCAGAGAAATGATACTACTAGATATGAGACTTGAACATAGTTCAGCTTTGATTTGAACATTCTATTTTAGCTATGACTTTCATATGAAGATCAATCAATCTTCTCCTTTCTCCCAGACTTCTGGATAAGAAAAAAACATGTATTGAAAGAGAAATTCCTATAAAAGAGGGTCATCCTACTTTAATAAATCTGCATTAAGCTTGCAGTTTCGATGGACTAAAGAATATTATTGCCAAATGTATTGTTAAATATCAGAAGACTCCTACTTGCATCAGGGACAATTTCAAAGGCAGAATTTTAGGGACCCATAGGGATCTTGACCATTCATACCTGTGGGTCCCATGATTCACAAGCATCACTGAATTGCAAGTCGGGTTTCTTATGAAAAACAATAAGCATGGTCATGGTGTTATTTTTTCTCATATCTAGAGCAAAAGCATCCAAGTAGCCAACAGAATAGCTTGGGTTGTCAATATGTTGAAGTCACTCATATTTCATCAAGTCATTGGGCTTTGGAATGTCCAATGGACTTTGACATTTGAAATTAATAGGATTCCAGTGAATTACAGTGATGTTGACATATTGTGCTACCATCGCCAACAAAGAGTGACTAAGCCACTCTCAAATTGGCCATCTGGGGTAAAAGGGTGGTTCGGCCGCTCCCAAACCAGCCATCAAAGATGGCCGAACCATCCCGTGGCCTAAGGGCTTGTTTGGCGGCTCCTAACCACCCTTTTCTTTCTTTTTTATTTGTTGTTATGATCTGGCCGCCCATTTAAAATGAATGCTCTCGCACCCAGTGCAGTCCGATTCCATGTATCTAAGAATTCAGTCTAAACAAAGTGGACCAATTCACTTTCCACCAGATATCCAAAATGGCACTAAATTTCAAAAAGCAGCCATCAGCCATTGCCACGGACATCGCGTACTTACTACGAAACTTCCTGAAGTCATCCCTCACATCTATTTCCTACTCTCTCTATGGGTGCGTGTTTGAGCGTTTGTGTGTTTCTTTTCTCAACTTCGACTCATTTCTCTAATGAAATTGACTCGGTAGTTTAATTATTTGGTTCCAAGTACTAATACCTCCCCAGCAGTTAAGTAAAAACCAAAACATTCATCAAGAACCACATAAATTTCAAAAGCCTAACTCATTCTACTGAACCATTTTCACACAAATATTCGAATTACCCTCACTAAACCATCAAACAGAGAAAATTTAAAAACACCCATTAATTTCAAATTTCAAAACAGAGAATCACAACGTTAAAAAAAAAAACAAAAAGGTAATAGTACCCTAGTGAGAATGAGAGGTGAAATTCCAGAGTCAGATAACCAGCGAGCAATGAACTCCACCATCGGTGTCTTCCCATTGCCTCCCCATGTTAAATTCCCCACGCTGATCACCGGCACTGGCAACCTTTCAAACAAAAATATATCAAACGAATTAAACAAAATCAATTTTTTTTTTTTTTTTTTTTCATTTCACAAAAGCTGTACTTGGAACCACATTTAGGGCGTTATCTTTGATGGGAGAGTGGCGGAAAAGAAAATAAAAGTTGTGAAATCTTCAAGCTCGGCGTTTATTTTTCTTCGGTATCAAAAGAATGGAGAACCCAACACCCAATTTACATTTCTCGGTAACAATCAAAACTTTCCCACGCTGTTTGGTTGCTAAGAAAATGTGGGAAAGGAAGGTATCCCATTTAGAAAACAAAACGAAGCTCTACTAAACCAAAGTTAGTTGCCTTGATTTAGTTGAAGGTGAAAACTTTTTGGGGCCGACAACTCAGAATTTTCTTTTCTTTTCTTTTCTCGGCAGCTAAACGGAGTGGGAATGAAGGAGGTGGGTCCTACCAGTGCTTCCGAAAGAGGCCGAAGCGGTAGAGACAGTGGCGGAAGGAGAGAGCGACTCTGTAGAGGGAGGAGGCGAATGAGAGGACTGGGGTGAGAGAGCGTTGCAGAGTAGAGAGCTTTGTGTGGTCCCGAGCGTAGGCTATCTCGTTCACCAGCACTCGCAGTTTCTCCATCTGGGACAGTACGAGAAAGAAGCAGAGAGCAACCGTTAAAGTGCTAAGGTGGGTTGAGATTCAATGTGCTCAAGCGCACGTTATTCATCATCTTATCCTCCCTTGATTCTAATTCTAAATAAAATGTGGTCTGACCTAAAAAAGGTTTTTGATTTCTTTTAAGTACCTAAAGAAGAATTTATTCTTACATAATTTTTCCCCCAACTCAGTCTCTAAATCTGTTACGTGTTTGGCAAACAAAAAAAAAAAACTGTCATGTTTTTCTAACTATATGCCAAAAAAAATTAATAAAACAAACCATGTTTAACTAACAAATTGTCAGTTTAAAAATCATCTTCTTCATCTCCCACGTCCAATCCAAGCGCCGATGTCTTACAAATCTCTGAGCATCGTCAATCTGGGCAGTCTTCAATCTGGTGTTCTACATGAGGTCGTTTGTCCAAAGAATTTACTAGTTATTGATTCTCATAGTTGTGTCAAACTGTTGATAACACATATCGAGACTTAGATCAAGAATGCAAGTTAAAAAAATAAAAAAGAAAAAAGAAAAAAGAAAAATGTGCAAGAAAGCTTACTGGGTGTGCCAGTAGGGAATCACTCCTATGCCTCCCCATCCCCTGCAATGCCTTGGCTTTAAAATGGGTTTTGCCTCTAACCTCTTGGCCAGGTGTTGTGCTCCCATTGGAGATATATATTCACATAATGTACCATGCCTTCCTTGCATGTTTCTCCTAACCCCAAATTATATGTTGGGAATAAAGGGGACCATTAATGATATGGTCACTCTCCATGTTATTCATTTATAGCTAGTAGGTTGACCTTTTTCTATAGGGACATTGGTCTTGGGCCTTGTTCTTTGGACCGAGGTCTAATGCTTGTCGGGCAATTTTGGGCCTCGTTTTTGACCTAATGGGTGTGTTTGACAAAGGGCTTGAAAAAAAAAAGAAAACTGTAGTACAGATTTGATTGATATAAGAAAAAAAAGTTTAAAAAAAATTGGATAAAAAAGTGAAAATATTTGTTTTGTAGTGTTTTTTTTATTTAAATAGTAATAAAAAGATATTAATGTGATGTAAAAAATAAGAATATTGAGTTAATTTTGAGAATAATTTTTTAAACTTTTGAGTCTGGTACTGCCACTCCTTGGCCAAACATAGCCAATACATCCTTTCTAATTGGAGGGCTTTAGGGGCTTCGATACTCTGGTATACCAGGTTGAACAAATGGACACATGCTAATTAATATGGCATGTCTTCACATAAAACGTGACATCAGGGGTGTTTGTTAAACCCCCTCACATTCCCCCACATCCACCACACTATTCACTTTTTTTTTTTTTTTTCTCTCAAAAAAACATTCTTACTATTATATCAAATTATTCACTTTTTATATCACATCATTTACTTTTTATTACTATTCAAATAAAAAAATCACTACAAAACAACAATTTTTACTTCCCAATATCACTTTTTCATTTTTCCATACCAAATATTATTTTTATTTTTTTTTCTTCTTTTTATTCATGAACAGTGCCGTGGTCCATGAACAGTTCTAT
This sequence comes from Corylus avellana, assembly GCF_965113065.1. Taxonomy (NCBI): domain Eukaryota; kingdom Viridiplantae; phylum Streptophyta; class Magnoliopsida; order Fagales; family Betulaceae; genus Corylus; species Corylus avellana. Next base: position 2,371,795 of record NC_142492.1, read on the forward strand.
GTAGTTTAACAAACACAGCCATCATATTGGTGATTGTGACGTGGCAATCCGTCAACATGGCAAAGCTCCCATTAATTATATGGACAAAATACTCAAAGTTGAATAACGATCGTATCTCAAGGTGTTGATTATCAAAATTAGAAGCTCGTAAATAAAATTGAAATCACAAAAATGACTTTTAAGGACTAATTTTAATTTTGATTTTTTTTTTTTTTTTTTCAAAATAGAATGGCACTTTTAAGATATCATTCCACATCACTTTTACTAATAATATAACATGTTCTTTTTTTAAAAAAAAGAGATCACGATAATGTAAAAAATGAACAAAAGTAAACGTGTACATGATTGGGAACTAGACATGAATGTTAGTATAATGTACTAATTAAGGAAGGTAAAATATTTAAATTTAAAAATGATTTATTTATTTATTTTTGAGATTAGTGTTCCATTTATTTGATGAAACTTTAACGTGGTCCACTAAAATCCACACCATCCAATTTGGCAGCATATGACCCGGTGAGCCTCACTCATTAACCCCTCGATGCGAAAAACTTGGGTCTACGTTGAACCTAATCTGATTTGTCACGTTTCAGTTACCTGTCCCACCTTAACATGCCAATCCAACGGCTGCTGTTTGATCCTCTGGGTGAAAACGCGTATAGGCCGAGACTTTTCATTATTTCCATCATTGTCTTGTGGGCCAGGCGGGCCCCACCCAATTACTTAGGCCCATGTCGTGTGCGACCCGACGGCTTGAAGAAAGAGAGGAGCTGAATTTCAGGACCTCGCACTTTGGGCAGGTCATAGTCCCGAGAAATTTTGGTTTGTTGCCGACTTGATTGGAGCATTTTACATCCATGCTCCTTCACCCTCTGATTATCACGGGACCACTACTGCTGCTTCGGAATCTTATCACAGCCGTTGATCAAATCATATAAAATTCGTACAAACACCCTCATCATGATGATTTAGATTTGACGGCGGTGATAAAGAGCGTGAGGACCGTGGCAACAAAGGAAAAAGAATAAAGTGCGTATAAAAAGAGTGGGAAAAGTAGGTTGAAAATTGAAATGACAGAAGAATCCACTGCACTATGCGTGGAAAGAGCAATTTTTTTATGGGTTGTTTGGTCAAACTGCTTGGTTGGAGCCCGGAGTCGGACCTTTGCCCACGGTAGTCTCCTTCAAACTAGTTGAAACATCGGAGGTTACTCCACTCGTTTCGAGGCGCGTGGCAATCAGTCTCACCTGCCCCCCCCTTTGATTCCAGCTGGAAATCTAGCATTGTCCCCCTTTCTTTCTTTTTTTTTTCTTTTTTTTTTTTAAATTTGTAAAACTGTTTTGAGGTTATATAAAGATGTTTTGAGTTTTTTTTATTTTTTTATTCTATTTTTTAAATATAAAATAAAAATAAGAAAAATAAAGGTTAACAAACAAAGTCAACAAAATGTGGCCATATAAATATATAATGACAATTAAGCATTCAAGGAGGATGAATACTTTCACTAGCTTACGAATTCCATGATGGGTGGACTAAAATGTGTTCAAATCATTGAATTTTGAACCAAGAAAAAACAAATTAGCTGCGCATGGGTTGAAATATATTACGGAATAATGTTACATTTATTTTCACTTCTTTATTCAATTTTTTTTTTTCACACTCATAAATAGCTTTTAAAATTACTATTGGATATGAAATGCATTTTTATTTAATTTTGATCAAATTATAGTATTAAAAACTACATATAAATGTGAAAAAATTATGTAAAAAAATGAAAGTAAATATAGCATTCCTCATATATTCGGCTTGGATTTAATTATAGTTATAATTAGATACGCTGAGACTAAGTTATGTATTACAGAATACGTGTCTTAATTTTAACAAGTTAAGTTCCAATTGGACCCAAACCGATGTTTATATATATATATATTCTTTCTTTTTTTTAAGTTCTTTCAATATACATTGAGTTATAAGGTTGTATTTTATTTTTGCAAAGTAAGGGGAGAAAACTAACTTCGAATCTTTAATTATTTACTGTCATTCACGATGCAATTAATGTTTAAATTAGTTTAACCTTTATTATTAGATTTGCTCATTGGATACCAAAAGACAAAGGAATCTAAGTACAATATTAAGATGTAACCTATAATTAAGATTAGTTACATAATGAAAAATTTAAGTATCTTAAAATCATTACTATATGTATTTATGAGCAAACCAAATAAACAAGGGGAAAAACAGTCAAATATTGATTTAACATTTGTTTGCAAATCTAAATGTTTTTTTTTTTTTTTTTTCAATGGTAGTTTAATCGTTCGTAAACCACACCTCATGAAGCGGAGGTTTTCGAATCTTTCCTTCCTCTTTTCTTGTGTGGACATATTCAAAAAAAAAAAAAAAAATCTAAATGTTGCACTAAACTTTAATAAATCATGAGTATTGAAGTTTGTCATAAAAATTAATTTGTGAAAGAAATATCGAAATTTAATTTGCTAATGACATTATATAATCTACATACCATTATAAGTTTAATTTGATTAATTAACCATTAGGCGGGTGAAGACACGCGCCAAGTCTTGGTCTTGAAGAATCTGCCGCGAATAGAAAAAAGCGAAAGACGTCAGCAACGGGCAACAGGCAAATGGACACGCAAGTCCGCACGGGCAACGGGCAGCACCAGACGCCGTATTTTTCATCCACTGAACGCTGTTATACACCAACAAAAAGTTGAAAGAAATCAGTCTGAGCGCCGAACCTCAGCTTCGTCTATCCGAACCCAGGTACGGACCTCTCAAAGCCTCTCTCTCGAAAAAGCCAAGCACCGTCGAGAATAATGGAACCAAAGTAAGAGAGAGAGAGAGAGAGAGAGAGAGTGAGTTGTAGGGAGAGAAAGTGTTGGAGAGAGAGAGAAAGATGGGTCAGATCGTGAAGAGGAAGAAGAAGGGGAGGCCGTCGAAGGCAGATCTGGCGCGCCGAGCTGAGGAGGTGGCGGCGGCGGAGATGGACCTGAGGCGGAGCCTCCGGCGCCGGAATGTGAGGTACAACATAGACTACGACGATTACCTGGACGAGGAGGACGAGGAGGACGAGGAGGACGAGAGGAGGAGGGAGAGGAAGCTCAAGCTGTTGATGAAGCTCAACCAGGGGAGCGAGCTGCCGGCGCCGGCACCGAGCCGCGCCCGCTCGGAGTCGCGTGATGGGCACGCGTCGGAGGATGAGTGCGAGCGGAAGCCGCTGAAAAAGAGGAGGATCGGCAACGGTCGCGATGACGACGATGAGGAACAAGAAGAAGACGATGATGATGACCATGGTGGTGTTGGTGTTGAGGATGAGGAGGTATGTATGGTATCATTGTACGGATCTGATCAAAGAGTTGAAGGAAGAGAAGAAGGTGAGAGAGAGAGAAGAGAGAGAGAGAGAGTACAGCTCAGCTGAAATCAGCGAGAGAGAGATTTTTACGTGATTGGTCCAGACTTCAACGTGACTCTCTCTCTCACTCACACTCTGTGTCGGGGAAGTGAGAGTTAGTAACGGTTGGGTCAACTGTCAAAAACTAACACAAACCCACAAGAATCTGATCACGCTCCCCCACCTCTCTCACTCTCTCTCTACCCACCTCTTTCTCTCTCCCTCTATATATATCTTTATATCCCTCTCTCTCTTAATTGTGCATTGCCTGCCTTATCTGTCTCTGTCCGTGTGTCTGTCTCTATCTATCTCGCACTCATAAACGCAGTCCTAATCGTACCCTTTTAGCATTTTCATATATGGGTGTACGGTACTTACATGTGTGGTTTTGGTGGGCTACGATGTTTGACAGGAAAGGGGGAGAAAGGTGGACTCCAAGGGGCTCGATTCTGCTCCAGGTTCGTTTTGGTTTTATGGGTTCTTGATTTTGTGTAATGGGTTTGGTTTGATTTTCTTGTATTATGTGAGGATTTGGTTTATGGGTTTCGATTGTTTTGTGAAATAAGGCTTTTATTTGATGTGGGGTTATTGAATTTGGCTTTTATTTTGATCAGGGACGCCGTCGAATGATCCGTCTGGGGTTCCATTGCCTGATAAGAAGACACTGGAGTTGATCCTTGACAAGCTTCAGAAGTATGGAATTTCTTTGTTGTCAATCTACCTTTTGATTTTGCAAAGCTTAGGAAGTTTCTGATGTTAGTATCTATATCGTGGCAGGAAGGACACGTACGGTGTTTATGCAGAGCCGGTTGATCCTGAGGAGGTGTTTGGAATATCTATTTTTCTGTTTTGTAAATGTTAGTCTGGGCTTTGAAGCCGTTTTTGGCGCTGGTGTTTGAAATTGTTTTCGTGACTGCAGCTTCCGGATTATCACGATGTGATTGAGCATCCGATGGACTTTGCCACGGTGAGGAAGAAGTTAGCAAATGGATCGTATACTACCTTGGAACTGTTTGAGGTTTGTACCCATATTTTAGTTTTGCCTGGCTTATGTATACAGTATTATTACTCGGGTCTTTGGGATATGGGGCTTCGTTATAATGTGGTTGTGAGGAGATCGAGCGTAGTTGTGAAGCACTCACAGTCTTGGTTGAAGGAGGCTTCGTTTTGTCTTACCGCCCACTCTCCTCTCAGCCGTTTGTAATGTGAAAATGATGATTCAAAGGACAGCTACCATCACGGACTATACTGGTGGCGAATATGGATGGTGAATTAGAGATGGGGCAGGTTACATTTAGTGAATATATTAATCAAAAACTTTGGGTGCATTTTGTGTAGGTAAGAGAGAGAGAGAGAGAGAGAGAGAGGGAAGGGGGAAAACATTTCCAATATTTTGAATCTGGTAGGTGATAAGCGTAGGAAAGGTTGCTTATAATATGAATGTGCACCGCATCCTCTTATCAAAGATAATTACTAAAATATGGGAAGGAATGATCTGTTTCGGTGAGATATTTGCATTGCGCACCCTATCTCAATCTAATCTTGACCTTCTGTTTTGTGAAATTTTGAGATTCTTTTATGTAAGTTTGTTCATAATGTGACTAGGAGGAACATGTGGGTTTGCATGGTTCAGTCCTTGTTGACTAGGCTATGCTACATTCAATTCCAAGTCTTCTCTATGTTATTGATATAGCCCTCATCACTTATCAAAAAAATTGATATAGCCCTCATCAAATGCCAGACTTGTATTCATACCGTACTTGAGTTATGCTCTGTAATTTAAGGGCCATTGCCTAGGTGCCTTACTTTGACACACTAATGGGTGAAAGATGTTGGAGATCTTGTAGTGATAGGTTTCAAGAAGTAAGTGGCATTTGACTATTGTTAGAAGGACAAATATTATATTAATTTGGAGAAGAAGTGATCTAGATTAAGATTGATTATGATGCTTGTTTTATTCCGAATCTAAGAAATGTGGTTGGTAGCATCCATATTGACCATGGGGTAGTTTATTTTTCTCCCTTTTCTATGTAACCGTACTGGTTGGTATGACAGAATGCTCTAAGGTAAAAGATTGAGCTATTTAGGATTAAGAAATTAAATCCAGAATGTGCTGGTGGTGAAGGTGATTGTGTGAATTCTTTTAGTTAGGTTGCTGAGGGACTTTTGGCAATTGATGATTACACTATATTTGAAGTTAGACTGCTGATCTTTGCTTCAGAACTGGTTGATCCTCTCCATCGGTAAGCTAGTTTGGTTGGTTGAAATGCTGTCTTTGCAAAGAGGGGCACCGTCACTATGGATCTTTCATTGTCAAGTGTTTGGATCACTTTTACTTTTTCAATGTTCTGCTTCTTCTTCTTGTTTTTTAATGTTATTTTATTTTTTATTTTTTACTGATGTCTATGTTCATTTGTCAGTGAATACTGAGAAATCAATTTTTTAAAATTGATTTTCTTTTTCTCTTCTCTATATATTGTCCTCCGCTCTTTTGCTTATTGGTGAATATATTAATTATAAAAATAGAAATGCTTCGGAGGGTGAGACAAGTAATGCATATTACTAGAAGAATGTGGTTGTCACTATAGCCGCAAAATGTATAATTTCCAATAATATGGTTTGCAAAATGTTTTAGTTGAACAGAATGGTTGTGGAATTGTAGTAGGATCAAAGTCAAGAATGCTATGAATTGTGGAATTGTAGTAGGGTAACTGATAAGTTAGGGTTCAAAGTCAAGAATGCTATGAACATCAAGGGAACACAACTAAAATTTTGTTATAATTGGCCTGGGTTGTATGTGCTTTTCCCTCTAAAAGTGCACCTTTCTTTTTGGTGAGAGAAAGTAATTGGCACAAAGCCACTGTTTTTTTCTACCACAAATATCACTGTACAAAGTGGAGTGAAGATTTAAATGTGCTTTACGGAGCACATATATTTTCTAGATGGTGGTGGTATGTGGTTTTTCTTCTCTTTTGGGGGTGGCAGTGGTTGGAAGAAGGTGAAGCAGTAGTTCTTGAAATTGGGACAACAGAAGCTGTTATAACCTTTGGCCATAAGTTCAACTTGTCTCTGACAGTGGGAAATTATTCTGCATGTCAAGTAAAGGGCTCTTGCTGATGCTACTGTATTCAGTTAATGCTTACTTATCTTTCATGTAAAACCCAACATGAGAGACATTACTGGATGTTTTGCTCCATTCAGTGACTGAGGCTTGTCGTGTAGACTAATCAATGTAATTTAACTAGTTAAGGTTGATCTCTGCGAAAAACTGAGAGAATCAACGTAATATGTCATCTTTGCTCTAGTTATGATTTTTTTTTTCTCAGGCATATAATGTATATCACAATCCACTCCTTTCTCTGTAGATTCACTCTATGTGACTGAATTAGTACAACAATTTTTGGCTATATTTGGTTGCATTCTCATGAAACAGTTTTTGGAGAACAAAAAGAAATTTTGGAACATGCTGGTGTTAGCAATTTCCTTTTTCCTGTACTAGGAACAAAATGTAGAAACAGAAAGATGTACTATGAGAGTAGGCTGTTTTCAAGAATAACCTGAACTGTTTTTGGAAAACGTGTTCCAAGACGTCTTGGCACCTTTTTTTTTTTTTAAAAAAAAAAGTTCTGAAATATTGAAAACCTTTCACCAGATAAAAGAACCAAAGAGCCCTGATTTTCTGTTGTGTTCTTCATCTTTGTTTTGTTTGTCTTATTTTTTATATCTTTTTTCCTTTTTCAACGGGCTATGACTTTGGTGTAGAGTGGGTCATGCCTAGAAGGGTGGTGGAATTGTTGGCTAGCTGGAGAGGTCAATTGAGAAGCCATTGCATGTTAAAGGCTTGGAGGATGGCTCCTTTGTGCTTAATGTGGTGGATTTTGAGAGAGTGAAATGTAAGAAGCTTCGAAGATTGTGAGAGATTGGTGTTAGAGTTAAAAGCTGTTATGTTCAAATCTCTTTATGCTTGGATGGATGTGTACAATAGTAATCGCTTTTCTAGTTTTACGGAATTTTTGACTTGTGCTCTTTTTCGCCCTAATTGGGGGTCTTTCTTGTATACTTAATATGTATTTGAGTTGCACCCCTCTGCGCCTTATAATGAGATTGTTTTGCTTATAAAATAAATGTGAAAAAAATATTTTGGTAGGTTTTGCCTCCCAACATCAACCTTCTAAACAAAAGATATCTGATGAAACTTTAGGATTTCCTCTTTTTAGGAAAGTACAGAACAATTCCTAGGAGAATTATTTTTCATATTCAGATCATAGGTGTCTATGTCAGATGCTCATATGTTTGGTCAGAATGTATCTCTTGCTATTCAACCAAGAGAGAGAGAGCTACTTTATCATCTGTATCGTTTGTTATGATTGTAATTGTCCATGGTTAAATACTTTTGTAATGCTAATCTTATTTCCTTCAATTCTAAGTAACTTAGATTTTTGGGCTAGATTTCTTCCTGCGAAGGAATTACATGAAGTAAAAGAATGCTTCATTATATATTTACTTAGTAAAGTTGGTTTTCTTAATGCAGAGTGATATTTTCTTAATTTGCTCAAATGCAATGCAATACAATGCACCAGACACCATATACTATAAACAGGTATAAGAATTTTGACCGATTCTTATTCTTTGCCTCAGTTTGTTTCACCTATCTTGTCTTGTTTGTTAGTTTTATGACACAATTATTTATGAAAAAGGCCCGTTCCATACAAGAGTTGGCAACAAAGAAATTCGAGAGGTTAAGGAGTGAATTTGAACGCTCTGAGAAAGAGTTGAAGTCTGATCAGAAAACAAGATCCAATTCCTTAATCAAGAAGCCAGTAAAGAAGCCATTCTGCCGGACCTCGCAGGAGCCTGTTGGCTCTGATTTCTCCACTGGTGCCACTCTTGCCACCATTGGAGATGTTCAGAACAGTACCAACCTGAACCAAGGTGGTGGTTGTGAGAGGCCTAGTAACATTGATGGTGTTGTAGAGGGTAATCCTTCCCTAATTGATACTAATCTTGAGAAGGCAGAAGAGCTATCATCAGGTATCATGAAGAAGGTTTTCCCCTTCCACCATTATGTACAACAATGATGATAGATGTATGTAAAAGAACTTGTAGACTTTGGCAATTTGTTTTAGCCATTACTTGCCTAGAATCAGATTCATAACTTGTTTCTAATTTATCGCTAAACTACGCGTGGTAGTTTGCAATCACACTCAATCATCTCTGGCCAGTATTGATTGGGATGGCTTGCCAATCATCATTTTTAGTTTTCAAGATTACACTTCATCCCATCATGGTCATGTTGTTATCTTCTAATTGCTTTGATTGCTGTACTATTTAGGGAAGGGTCTGCTTTCTAGATTGGGAAGAAAGCAATTTGTGTTTGATGATAACCGCCGTGCAACATATAACATTTCCAATCATCCAGTTGTTAGATCAGATTCAATACTTACAACCTTTGAGGCAGAAATTAAGCAGCTGGTTGCTGTATGTCACGAGTAAACTGGTTCCTTGAATAGTTTCCCTTTCTACTTGTCTTATTTTTGTTTTAATTATAATTATAATTTTTTTTTCTTCTGATTTTGCTTCTGTAAATCAGGTTGGACTTCATGCAGAATATTCTTATGCTAGGAGTCTTGCTCGTTTTGCTGCAACTCTTGGACCTATTGCATGGAAAGTTGCCTCCCAGAGAATTGAAAACGCATTACCCACTGGGTGTAAATTTGGTCGTGGTTGGGTTGGAGAGTACGAGCCACTTCCAACTCCTGTACTAATGCTTGAGAACCATGCCCAGAAAGAACCTGGTTTAGTTCCAAAGTTGCAGTCTAATGCTGAATTGAGAAAAGATGACAAAACTAAGACTCCTGTTCCTGCTAAGGAGCATCCTGTAAGTGGGCCTACTTCAGAGGGGAAACAATCTTTGTTTGGTCCAGCCAGTGCTCATACTTCAGAAGGGAAATTATCTGTGCCTGGTTCTGCTGGAATAAAGCCCAGTACTCCTGATAATGCCATTTACCAGAAGCAAAATCCCCAATCTAGGAATTTTGCCAAGCCTGAGAATAAGGTTATAAAGCAATTTGAATTGAATTCCTTGCCCTCTGTGCAGCAAAATAATGCTGAGCTTATTGCTGAAAAGCAGTTTTCAAGCAATTCAGAAATGGCGGGCTCAAGGTCCAAAGAGCCGATCTCAAGAAACATAAATCTTTCTCAGCCTGTGCCTTTGAAGCAGCCTGATACTGATGGAGTTGCTACTGGAGGGTTGCCTAATGGAAAAGTCAGCAACAATGGTTTTAATAACAGGATGAGTAGTCCATCTTCTGAGACTGTTCCAAATCACATGGCTAGAGGTTACTTTCCCCGTGGACAGGAGCAGGTCCTTACTGACCCAGTTCAGTTGATGAGAATTTTGACTGAAAGAGCTCAGAAGCAGCAGAAATCTTCAAATCAGTCTCCAGTTGAAACCCCACAGGTCATGTCCTCTGTTCCATCTGTAAGGAGAGAGGACACGAACAATGCTGCCGCAGCTGCTGCCCGTGCGTGGATGTCCATAGGGGCTGGAGGGTTTAAACAAGCAACAGAAACTTCCAGCTTGCCCAAAACTCAGATTTCTGCAGATCCATCATACAATCCAACTCGGGAATTTCGTCCACAAATTTCTCAAGTGAGGGGAGAGTTTCCGCTTTCTGTGGGGATGCAATCTCAGTCTGAGAAGAACAGTTTTCCACTTCAGGCGTTTGTACCACAACCTGTTCGGGTGGGCAATGAAGCACAATTCCAAAACCGACCCATGGCTTTTCCTCAATTAGCACCGGCTGACTTGTCTAGGTTTCAGGTTCAGTACCCTTGGCGAGGTCTCAGTCCTCGCGCCCAACCTAGGGCTAAGCAGGAAACTCTTCCTCCCGACTTGAATATCGGTTTCCAGTCTCCGGGGTCTCCTGTGAGACCATCCTCTGGCGTTCTTGTTGATTCCCAGCAGCCAGATCTGGCTTTGCAACTCTGATTGAGGATGGACTTTCTGAGGAATCAGACAGATAGGGAAGAGAGTGGAGGTCAATTTGGCTCCTGTCTCAGCGACATGGGTTTTGTTTGATCTCTCCCCCCGCCTTAGTTGCATGGAATGTGCAAATACCATTGGTTTGAAATGACTGATTATCTGGGTTTCATAGTGCCATTTGTTGAAAATACTGTATTCCCAGTGTTGGATTCAGGAATTGAGATGTCTTACATCATTTTACTCTCTTGACTGGGGTTTGCTCATACAGAGAAGATTTTGTTCAGTCAGGTGAGTTAGCTTGAGATGAGATTATTCTAGTGGATTTGAGGAAAGAATTCAGCCACTTTGTTATTTTCTAAATGAGGATTATTGACTTGCAGCAGCAGAGTTATATCATATATCAGGGAGCAATAACATTTGAAAATTTCGGCAGAAGGATGATTGATTTTATGAATGTTACCAATTGCTTAGAAGTTCCAAGTCTTGACGGAAAATGCATAACATGTAGTGATGCCTTGTACATTAGTTACAGGTGGATGAGAATTAGTTGTTAGCCTCTATGTAATTCCATTTTTAATGCCAGTTGATACTGCCAATATTATTATGTAAATGAGAATTTATAATCTCTGAAATGGAAAATTTCTGATGTTATCTTCTCTAAATTCTCCATTTTTTTTCTAATGGTGTTTTCGCCATTTAGTTGGTAGCTCTATTATTTTGAAGGGGACTTTACCTTGTGTGGAGAGAATCAAAGGGTGACACCGTATGTTTTCCAAGGGTAAAACTTAGAATGCAAATGTGTTGGGCAAATTGACACATTGGAGAATTTTTTAGTGAAACTATAATATAGCATGTGGAGATGTTATTCAACTCAAAAGTTTAAGTCTTTGAATTTGAGTACAACTATATTATATTAGTTACTCACATAATCATATAATGGGTTATGCATTTAATTATTCGTGTCTTTTGCGAACAAGGAAACTTAGAGCACTAACAATAGCTTTCCAACCATTTTTCTTCAATTTAGAGAATAAGACCACTTTTTGATTCTCTATAAAAAAAAAAACACTTCACCATAGATTCTCTTATTTTTTTCCTATATGAATTAAATACTATTTCTTTTTATCATTGTAACCAATGAGAGGAGAGAGGAGGGAGAATTGTTGGGACATGTAAAAGAGAGGAGAGAGAATTAGTTATTTATAATCTAATAATGCATTGGGCATTTACAGTGTTTTCCAATGCATTGGAAAGCACTATAAATGCCATTTGATGTTAGTTATATTTAGGGCTTTTGATGTGAGTGTTTTTTTTATGTTTTTTTTGAAATTTTTCCTAAACATAGGGAAATGAATGAGCTATAAGGAGTCTGCTGCTAGTGCTTTCACTAATTATAAGGCCACTGCTACAAGATTGTGAGGTAAAGACTTAAAAAATCACCCACGAATGGTGTCACAATTGAAGTGTCAGAAATGTTAGGGTTTGAGTCCTTAGAGTTTTGAGGGTAATTTAATCTTTATAATATTTTCCTAATCCTATAAAATAGAATGCTTGTATTAGGTTAATATAAGTTGAATAATATAATAAACTCCACTTTTTGTGTCTAAGCCGTTCATACAACTTTGACTGAAAATAGCCAATGCGCCCAAATTTCAAGTTGTACATAACCCACTACCACCCACTACCACTACTTTTTCAGTAACAGCCTTATGACATCTTTTCTAATATACAGATTTGATGTTCTTACACTTACACATTTATACTCAACATAACAACTCTACAATCAGGGAGAGGGGGAGGGGGAGGGGGCATCTGCTATTGAAAATGATTCATTCAAAGGTTAATCTTATTCTGTGTCAAAAGCAAAAAGCCAATTTCATGACCAAATTTTGGCAGGTCAATAGGATGCACCACAGGAGCACAAGCACAGAGCAACCTGTTGATCAGAACTAAGAATACAGGGGACCAACCAATTTGACAGTAAATTGAGACATCAGAAATTGTAGAAGACACCTACTAATATTGATTCAAGACAATATATACTACTACACATATATGCTTTTTCTGGCATGGACCCTTCTGCTACAAAAGGCTTGCCATGCAAGAAAATCATCAGCTAAGCTACATAAATATGCAACAGCTACACCATGGACTTAATCGCTTAAACTTTGAGAGCTTCTTGTTGAAAGAGCGGCAAATGGAATCCGAAAGCTTCTCTTTTGCTTATTCTTGGATGTTTTCCCTCGAAGTTCCTTCTGATTTCTGATGACACAAACATCGCCATCACATATGTACTGTTTAGACTCAGAGGACTCTGAGAAACAACTGAAGAAGCTTGAGAGCAAAGCCATGGAGATTTTGAGGCTCTAACTCCATATCTCCCTGGACAAATATATATATAGATCAGGCCATTTTACATGTGCAAAGAGATTTTTTATTTTTTTCTCAGGGTCAGAATATAAGGCCAAATGGTCAATATTAGCAGGCTCTGATTTGACAATGCGACACCTAAAACGTGTTGAACTTGGGCATCGGATAGCTAGGCTGTGTGGTTCGTGTACATGTCTATTTTTGAGTGCCTGAAATGAATCATCGTAAAACAAGAAAGTCGTATTCTGAACGAGGATCCAATATTGGTCTTTTACTATAAAAACCACCTCAGTGGAGCGGACCGGACTTATTGAAATTATCTGCTCATTTTTGCGGACGTAAGCATACTCTTAAGCTACGTAAATTTGATGTGTTTTTGTATCCAAACTATCAACACCCATCTACGATTAACCCTTTAACCCTTTCAATCTACAATCTACAATCTACAATTAAAATGGCTCATAATTTCAACCATTATATATATATATATATATATATATATATAGCATTGCTTTTATTTGATAGAAAATAATTTAGCAGCTGCCAACCTAAAAAATTACAGTTTAATGTTGACTTGTTCTTAATAAATATCAATATTTATAGGGCTACATTAATTATATGATACTTACATAAATGGGCCAGAAACATCCAATATCGTGGCTTGTTTGGAAACCACTCTCTCCTCTGGCCGACAAAAGAGAAGAAAGAGAAGTCAAATTATCTCACCCCTTTTTTTTTTCCCCATAAATATCTATGACCATTTGCAGAAGCTTCTCTTAAGTTCTTATCTAAATTTTAGTTAAAAATTACTTAATTTTTTTCTATTAACTTTCAAGAACACCACATATCATACTCTATAAATCTTTTTCTACTCTATTAAAATAATCTTTTTAATAATTTTATATTAATTTTTTTTAACAAAATTTTCATTTTTATCTCATGTTCAGTCTTGTTGTAAGTGCACTTGCGAGTGTTGAGTTACACATTGAGAAAATATAAAAGAAAAGAGTACTTAATATACTTAAGTGGACCTTAGCCCATTAGTTTAGGTTTTAAGGTTAGAGTTGTGTTCAACTATGTATTAATATACTCTTGGTAAAAACTCCATAACCGCTTTATCTCCTAACAAGTGGTATCAGAGCCATGGTTAGCTTCCTGGGACAGGTGTCTGGGCGCGTTGGGTTTAGAGTTATATCTGCATCCGCAACTCTTAACGCGAGACACTCTTGGAAATGTAAAATGACTCACAAGCGAAGGGGGAGATTGTTGTGAGTGTTGAGTCCCATGAGTCCCACATTGAAAAAATATAAAAGAAAATAGTACTTAATATACTTAAGTGAACCTTAGCTCATTAGAGTTGTGTTCAACTAATTACATTAATGTATTTTTGGTAAAAACTTCATAACCGCTTTATCTCCCAACAAGTCTAGAGAAGTTATGTTAAATCACATTTTATCCTAAAAGCTTAAGCTGATATCTGGTAAGAGGTAAATTTAATTACTTAATCATTAACGAGCTACATTACCAATATTATAGCTCCTTTTTATTTTAGCTTGAAAAATAGATAAGCCAATATATATAGAGTAGTTTTGGAAAGTTCTATCTAAATTTTATGGCTCTAACAATTAATAGCGAAATTAAAAAAATGATAAAAATCATTCTCTATCTCATCTTTCACCCATTTCTTTATCGTGAATGGATGAATTCACCATTGAATTTGCAAAAATAGATGGTAAAATCATGCGTAAAAGGCCTCTTGAAATTAATCTCTTTTTATATATATATATATATATATTGGATTTAGACAATGATTTGTGATAGTAAAGAGTGAGGAAATTTTGACTGAGTCATAACTCTTTGTCATAGGCCAACTCTCCCATGTTGTGGGATTTGAGGAAACTCCGATCCGGATGCATATTTATCACATTATATTAACTCTCACTTATCTTAATGCTAAACATCCTTTTTTGTCGCTAAAAGTTGATATGACTTTTAAAATTCCTATTAGATCAAAACTAAATAATAATTTATCACAAATTTAATGGTTAATTTTAAACACCGCATTAATTTTGAAGGGACATAAGTGAGACACAAGGAGGAGATTTAGCATTACACGGTAATTAATAACCAACTTTGTTGGATGGTTTTTCTTTTATTGGTAGCTCCTCTAAATATCATGTGATAATTACGAGTAATTCTAGAATTTTTTTCTCTTGAGTCTCTCGTGGCTATTAAAATCATCATTTGATTAAAATCTAATAATGATCAATCACAAGCCCAATGATAATTTTAATAGCTACATCATTCTTGGAGGGAGACAAGATAAACTTGTAGCATTACTCGATAATTACAGTAGAAGCTTCGATTAATCGTTACTGAGAAGCAGGCCGTCAATTCACCTCTTCCAACAAACGCGATAATTAAACCTTTTTTTTTTTTTTTGGTGATTCATAATTAAACTTTACAGAAATTTAGGCAAGCTTGCTTCAATCTAGCGGGATTTAAAATTAGAACATGATTAATAGAAGTTAATTTTTTTTTAATATTAGTTTATTTAAAACAAGATTTTTTTTTCTTCAATTAATTCACTTAGGATAATTTATTATAATGCTTAATTTTTCAAGATTTTGTTTGTTTTTAACATAATGCTAATGCTTATATATTTCTTCATGGTTTCCATTTCTCGATGATATAGTATAGAAATTGATCAATAGATCACAAGAAAGATTTTATGGCTAGAATCTGAAAGTTCTCATTTGGCAGAGATTTTTCAAAATGTTTCACGTTTTAAAAGTGCCCTTATGTGACATAAAGATAAAAACCCGTTTTTATGTTTCAATTGTTTGTTAATTTATTTATCACGAGAAAAAAAACAGAAAACAAAAACAAACATCGTCTAAATTTATTTATTTTCTATTTTTTTAAAAAAAAAAATGTTTGGTTTTCATCTTTCTCTTATCTCTAAATTTACTTTGTGAGACTACATGTAGATCTCACAGATTTAATGGTAGATTGACAGAAGAAATGGGCAAAAGATAAGTAAGAAATAAATGTATAACACTTCTCCATTTTTTTTTTAGGCAAATAACTAAATTATCTGATTTGATAAGCTAAAAATGTTTTCACATCTTTGTCAATTTTGTGATGTGCTTTATACTTTTGAAATAGAAACAATTCATGTAAAAATGTGTTAAAATAAGCTACATGGGCAGCTTCATTACACGAAATCCCCGTCTTATATCTATTAGTGAATCAAAATAACCTAGTTAATCCATTTAAATTTTGACCTACTGTCTCAGTATTGTAATTGACTAATTTCCTTTCATAACCAAGTTGCTTACTATTGCTTGGACTGCGCCATCAATGGCCGAAATGGAAACTTTATTTATGCATCTTTATAAGGAACAAGCATCAAAATAGATTGTCTGCAAAAGCCAAGCCCTAGGTACTCTAGTACCATTTACTTCTTCCGCCTCCCTTTCTGCTATGCCATTAATTAGTACTAGTTTACAACGATGTACCTTGGTTGCCTTTTACCTTTTACCTTTTGCCTCACTAGAAATGTGAAAAACCAAGGTTAATTTTAATTCGATTTATTTATTTAAACGGGCAAAAACTTTAGTCCATATCGAGTTGAGAAGTGGTATAGGTATAAAAAATTATCAATCGTAGCTAAACTCGTACCCAAAAATCATAGAACTATCACAGTTGCCAAATTCCAATAACATTGGGTCTCTCTTTCTCTAGATTGGCTTCCAATAATTTCGTTTTCTAGATATTAATTACCACAGTGAAAAGTGCCAAACCAAGGCTGTATCCACTCAGCATATGAGCAAATAAGATATATAGGAAAACAGCCAAAAAGTGCTGTAAAAAGGAACTCAGCCAAGAGGGCAAATAAATATAGCGCCTAAAATGGTACACCATGAAGTTCTAGCGCAATAGTAGCCCCCTCACCTCTAAATTGCTCTCACTCCCCCAAACCCCATCTCTTGTGGGTCATCTTAGAGAGGCCCTCCAATTCCATGCTCTGCCTCCTCAGCCCTTACGCCGCCATCATTGCAGCCTCTCTTTTCTCTATCAGATGCTCACAAAATCAAAGCTCACATTTTTGCATGCTATAACAGCAATTTCCTGATTCTGGCTTTCCTTTCTTCTTTGTCATTAAGCAAACCCAAACATCCAAGAGCCCGACAAACAAAGTACATTCGAACCCCATCTGAAGTCATATTACATAGAACAAAATAATAAACACACACACCAAAAAAAGAAAAAAAAGAAAAAAAGAAAAAAGGGAGACAAATCTGTAGAACAAATCTACAGGGCCCACGAGAATCAAAATCCCAGAAGACCACCCCCCCCCCCCCCCCCCCCCAAAAAAAAAAAAAAAAAAAGGGGAAAAAAAGAAAAAAAGAAGAGGCAATAATAGAGTAACCAACCAACTCTATATAGTAAAGTAGTCCTATGAACAAAGCCGTGTTTGGCCACTGGAACAATTAGCTGTGTAAGCCATATATAGTGGCAATGACACCCAAGAACAACAACAACACCACCGGCGGTCCACAAAGCGATGGGTCCACGGGGTCGAGCGTGGGGACCGGAAGTGGTGGGGCCGAGGGTAGTGGTGGGGTCGCGCTGAAGAAGGGCCCTTGGACGGCCGTGGAGGACGCGATCCTAACGGAGTACGTGAGGAAGCACGGTGAGGGAAATTGGAACTCGGTGCAGAGGAACACCGGGCTGGCACGCTGTGGCAAGAGCTGCCGGCTCCGATGGGCCAACCACCTCAGGCCCAATCTCAAGAAGGGTGCTTTCTCTCCCGACGAGGAGAGGCTCATCCTTGAGCTCCACGCTAAGTACGGCAACAAATGGGCTCGCATGGCCGCTCAGGTGCATGTTTTTACACCTATGTGAAACATGTTTTTGTTTTGCCATCGATCTTTGCTGATTCTTTTTTTTTTTTTTTTTTTTTTTGCTCTGGGTAGCTGGTTTTGGTTTGAATTAATTCTTCATTTTGATCTTCTTCCATGTTAAATTATTGAATTTATATTCTAAAACTCCAATCTGTTTTGTCAGTTACCTGGACGAACAGACAACGAAATCAAGAACTACTGGAACACCAGGGTGAAACGGCGGCAACGCCAAGGCCTGCCTCTCTACCCGCACGACATCCGACCATCCTCCCAATTACAAACCCAATCTCAACCCACCACTTCGCCAGCCCCCACCGCCCCGGGGACCCCAACCACCCCAACCTCCCAAACCTTCCATTTCCACGGCTCCCACCACCCATCGTTCTCTCTCTCCCCGACCCCACCGCAGCTCTCCCCCACCTCTCATCATCAACCATTCTCCACACAACCCTTCGCCGCCACCTCCTCCTCATCCTCCTGCTCCCCCGCCTTCACCTTCCAACGCCCCACTCCCATCCTGGGAGCCCCTTTTCGCTTCAAGCGCTACCGTGATCACTACACTGGGTTCTCGCTGCCCATTTCGCCGACACCACAAAGCAATACACTGACCCAGTTGCCTGACATGACTTCCTTTCAGTTTCCGATGACTTTTAGCCACAATTCTTCGCCGCAGCTGATGAGGACCCACTTGGAACTAGAGCAAATGGTGTCCCCTGTCTCGGCTTATTCGGTGAAACAGGAGCTCCCTTCAAACCAATTTTCGTCGCATCATCATCATCCTCCGGCCGAGGCCTCAGAGATCACCATCGATCTGGATGTGAATGCGGCTGCCGGTCAGGGCTCCGGGAATGGGTTGTTGGAGGACTTGTTGGAGGAAGCTCAGGCATTGGCAGCGTCCACCCACGTTTTGAGGAAACAGAGTTCTTTGGAAGAGAAGCCTGTGCTTGATGGGTTCAAGCATTGGGAGAGTTCAAGTTCCATTCACTGCCCTTCTGGTAAGCTTTCTTACTAATTTGCTCAATCCCATTTCTTATAATTTTATACTATCTTTCTACCGATTATTGCATTTAATTGTATTCGTTAGAACTGTGGACGATTGGTGTGTGATTGTTTAGGCTACAGCAATTTTAATGCATTGGTGATCAATCTGTTTAGATACATCAATTTTGGTTTTAATTCTTTCAGCTGCATAAAGTTTCTTTTGAAGGAGTTAGACTGCAGATGCCTGCATTAATTATTCTGCATTGGATTAACTCTTTCATTTATGCTTTGGAGTTGATTTTAATGCTTGGGAGTTTACTCTCTCTCTTCAAGCTTTTTATGCAAAAGAGATTAGTAAGAGAGTGAAATTGAATTTAGACATTGCTCTAGTTTTGGACCATTCAAATACCAATTTAAGTAGAGCTAAAAGAAAAAAAAAAAAAAAAAAAAAAACCAATTTAAGTATCTCCCTGCTGTGTTAAATTTATGCGACCTAAATTAGATAGATGATGTTGAGGTTCAACAATGTCGTTGCTCTGCTCACTTGAACGGCTCTTAGATACTTTGCAGGGTGCAATTTCGAATGCTATAAAAGGATTTGGCTTCCTTCACTGAACACCAATTGGTTTTCAGCTAAGATGGTCAAAGATCCGATCCAACAGATGAGATGAGATGAGATGAACTCTACTTGTAGAATGGACATGGCCTATCTAGGTTAACTTATTATTGAAATGGAATTGAGGATTGCTTCACCAATGAAGTTTATAGTAATGAGAAAGAGAAACATGTCTTGAAGTCCAAATTACAGCAGTAGTTTAATTACTTAATAATATATACCCAATTGTAGATATAATAATGAATTAATGTCCATTTTTTACTTTAAAAATGCAGTAGTGAAAGCAGAGGAAGAACGAGGAGTTCAGCTCAACACCATGCAAGAAGACTTGTCGAAGCTGCTCAATGGTATCCCTTCCAACATGCAGGTCCCAGATTGGTACAGTGACAGTGGGGAAATCTCAAACGGGCAATCTTCAGGTGTTACAGAAGAAAATATGGGCATGGACATGCAGCATATAGCTTCATTGTTTCCTCTTGCCGCCACAACAGATCATGGCAGAACCCCTGGCTCCTGCTCTTGGGACAACTTGCCTGGAATTTGCTAAGATGGTTTGAATTAATAACCATAATAAATAAAGTAAAAGGCTTTGAAGTCAATATGGGGTTTCATTTCTTGTTTGATCTTTGTTTTTGTCTGGGTTTCGATGGGGGTTTTTTTTTTTGTTGTTGTTTTTTTTTTCTTTTTCTTTATATATAGTTATTGTTTCTTTCATTCTTCTGAACTTAAAAACATGGCAGAATCATAAATGATCATTTATCGAGAACAATTAATATATTATATATATTTATATATAGACATGTATATATTGATGATTCTTGATCGAATACTTCCTCTTATAGCCATTACTAAATTAAAGGACCAAATTAAGCATGCATGCATGTTAGCAGAAGGATTGCTCATTGCTGCTCTGCTCTAAATTTAGCTTGGGTTTGTAATCTTTGCTAAACTTGGAGGCCATTAAAGTTGTATTAATATTCTAAAGAAGCTGGATTAGCTGTCAAAACTTGACAAAATGGTACGTGGCTTCCCAAAGTGGAAGCTTCTCTGACTTTAAGGAACAATAATCGCATGACTAAGCTGTCCGGAGATTGGTCCATGCAATATACGTGCACAGATTTGGGGCTTGCAGCATGGTTGCACCCCCAGGCACACCTTATTTTATGCCTTCGAATATATGATATGATTTTAAAAATTATGTTTATATTTCTTATAGGGTAATTAATTAACAAATATTTCATCTATCTAAATTCTTTAATTATTAAGGAATATATAAAAGCATAATGTAACTCTATCGGCTATCGCGCTCTTTCCTTGTAGATGTCTATAGCTAAGACTGAACTGAAGAAATTCGTGGGCCCAACTCATCTGATAAAACCGGTTCAATAAAGAGAGTTGTCCATTCTTTATAAACATGCACAAGGTCTTGTCCACAGACAATCTGAGATTATTTCTCAACACCTTCCCTCACGTGCAGGCTGGTATTTTTTCTAGTCATTGTCACAGGGTAAGTAGTATGGGCCCCATTCATCCTGTGGTAGGCTCTGATACCATAAAAAAATTCGTTAGGCCATAAGGGATTTTCACTTCCCTTTCATTTTCTATTTAGTTACAAATTTCTTCAAGGTTCTTTCATGCCTTTATTGCTTGCCCCTTACTTATTTGAAGGAAATTCAAGCAAAATGAGGCCGGGGTTGATCATCATTGGCTTTTTCTTGATAATTGGCTTTATTCGCTTTCTCATTCTGTAGAATATTGTTGGGATTTTGCCCCATGCACATATTAAATGCTCAAAAATTGGAAAGCTTGCATTAATCCAGTGTGCTAAAACGTTCACACCTTTTATTGCGGGAGGAACTTCTTTCCTCTACGTGTGTGTGTGTGACATTTGCTACATTCAAAAATTAGTACAAAATTTCACATGCTCTATTAGAACATATGATTTGAAAATCACATGCTTTATTAAAAATATATATAAGAATTACATGTTCTAGGGGCCCGTTTGGAAGTGCGATTTTAAAAATTGCGTTTTTGAAATCATTACTTTTTAAAATCGCATTGGCGTTTGGTAAAACATGTTAAGAAGTATTTTTTTTATTAATTGAGTGTTTGGATAACATTAGCATATAATTGCGGTTTCATGGCCAAATAGGTAAATATTGCGCCAAATATTGTTTTAAGGGAAATCGTGATTTTGGTTTAAATTCACACTTTTTCAAATAAGCATTCTTTAGTCAGCTTATAAAAATTGCAGATTTTTTCACGATTTTAAAATTTGCGTTTTTAAAATCGCAATCTCAAACACTCCAAAATTGCAATTTAGTTTAAACACGCAAATTATATTTTTAAAAACACACTCCCAAACGGACCCTAAATGTCAGCTTAATAGAGAATTAGTGCAATTGTGGCACATTTCTCGTAACTTTGATTGCGGGAGGATCGATCTTCTTTCCTTTTTGTGCGTGTTTGATGGTGATAGTGGGTGGTGGTGACATTTGCTGCATTTAAAAATTAGGACATGTGTTCTTAAAATATTCACATGTCCTATTAAAAATACATGTAAAAATCACATATTTTAAGAATAGATATCAGATAATAGTTATAGACTTAGTCATCTAATCTAATTTAGAAGAAAACGTTGTACTTCAAATTAATAGCATTTGACATTAAGTAAAGTGACAGTGCCACCTGATTTTGTTTTTTTTTCAATTATGTAGTTTTAATTATTTGGAAGAAGCTAGAAACTATATATGCATATGAATGGCATCCTTATTATTATTATTATTATTATTATTATTTTTTCTAATCAAATAAGGGAAGGCGGGAGTAAAACTTTTGTAGTCTTTTAATGGCATCCTTAATTGTGTGGGAGTAAAACTGTCTTTGCCAAGTAAAAAAAAAAGACTCCAAATCAAATGGGGTTTTTTCAAAAGAAATGATAAATGCACAACTTTTTGGCATAAATTTGGTCCGATTTTTCTTTTATGTGATATTTTTTGTTAAAACAAAATAAAAAGAGAAATGCTATAGTGTAATAAAAAGACCATTTTTTGCCCATAAAAGTCCTAGGTGGCAAGAGGCCCCATCTGTAATTGTTGTGGCCCCATCCACAGATAGACCTATGGCCTCTTGCCACCTAAGACTTGTATAGGCAAAAAATAGTCTTTTTATTTCACTATAGCCTATCTTAAATTAAAAAAAAAAAAAAAAAAAAAAAAAATTAAAAAAAGTAATAACATTTTATGTGGTCATTTTTTATTTGGTTTTTTTTTTAAAAAAAAAAAAATAGTATTTTTCTTCAAAATAATGACCATTTTTTTTAATATATATATATACCATTTTTATGAAGAAAAATATCAATTTTTTTTTTAAAAAAAATACCAAATAAAAAAAATGATCACATAAGATGTTATTGCTTCAAAAAAAAATTTAAAAATTTTTAATTTTTAAAAATTAAAAAAAAAAAAAAAAAAAAAAAAAAAAAGAGAAAAATTAAGCCAAAATTGTGCCAAAAAGTTGTACCACTTTTTTCAATCCTCAAAAACTAGTTTTAGACTTGCTATGTGCTAAAGCCATCAAGGCGCCCACTGCATGCAATTGCAAGGCTCTCCGCCATCTGTTTTCCATTGCAAAAAAAGTCATGATTGTTTTGATACTCGGATCCTTACAAAAGCAATAACTTTTTAATTATATAGTTGGCCAAGTTGGCAAGCCACTGCCGTTTAAGCTTATAAATTGCAAAATAAAGAGCTCAATTACAAATTCCTCATTACTTTCTTATAAGCTTGAAACACATCTTTTTATATGACATTTATATCCTGAGCTGGATCTTGTATTTAAGTGTAGTGTTGATAGATTACTGTAACATTTACAATAAATCTTTTACAAACTGACATGACAATCGTTTCATCAACTAAATAAATAAATTTGGTTGTCAAAAATTTAATTGTTTAATTTCTCTCATCTATTGTGCCACTTGACACTCATGTGATCAGTTTGTAAGACATGTACAATAAAAGATTGGATAACTATGAGAAGAAGAAGATAAAAGTAAATAACTAACGGAAGAAGACAAAAGTAAACAAGGGATGAGAATGCATCCAGTGAAATGTCTTGAGGTGACGTATTTTATCATATTATAGGTATAGAAAGTTTCTCAAACGAAGCAAGGGTGGTAAGCATATCAATCAGAGATGATGGAGAAGGTAGGATGGTTGAGATCCAATATGACAATTTGAGTCACCTTCCAAAATGAAGTTTTGCAGGTTTAAGGAGGGCACCAGTTGAGCCACCAATAGAGCCTCTCCCATGTTGGGGTCATAAGGAGGGCTTTCTTGCATTGAAAAATCATCAGGAATGGCCATGTCAAAGTTAATCTTGAAAACATTGGCTGGAGGGGTACCCATCAGTGGACAGGGGTTGGAGGATATGTTTTGGTTCAGGATTTTTTAATTTTTTAATTTTTTAATTTTTATTTTTATAACAAGGAATCTCATCAAGCCAGCAACTTCGTGTACCCACTCCTGTTAGGTAAATCTTGAACCTATGTAAAGCGCCCCCTTCACACGAATCGGGTAATACTCTGACCTCGCCGGCAGACTGGTCTCAAAGAATTGTTTGCACCCAAGGAAATTCAAACCTTAGAGCTCATGATTACCACAAATATCAAAGCTCTCTCCCGGGAAGCTCCTCAATATTCTCATCGTTTTCAGATTTGATTTGATGGAGTGGAGACCGAATCAGATAAGTTTGACACCCAGGGTCGCATCCATTGATTAGCTGCATGAAATTAGTGCAAAATTGACTGGAAATCATATAAGATTTGATACAAGTTTTTCTCCAAGGTCCTGATGGAAAGTTGATTCGAAATCACATAAACAAATCATACCATCAAGTTTGCCACGTTTCAACTGCTAAAAATCAATAAATTAATGATTTACCAAGTTTGGAAACATAAATTAATGCAACACAGGCATCCACACTAAAGGGTCGTCATATATAACATATAGGTCTATAAGACAAATTTATTGCAAGACCTCTATATTAATAATAGCCCAAGGAGAAACCACATTATATTTACTGCATAGAATCCATACACTTGAACTGAGTTTTTAAGAGCAACCCTCAAAGTTGAGATGAACTAATAAGAGCTGACAGCAAAGAATGTACAAGATCTGAATGAGTCTTAAAAACTTTATTTACATATAATTCAGCTTGACAGCACTCAGAAAGATCCAAAAGTGTTCTCGCCACTGTAAGTCATGTAAAGGAAACCATCCTCATCTTTGTTTTCCTCGTAGATAGCAGACATCATGGCAGCTGCAATATAATAAATATAAAATACACGTAAATTAAGTAAATATAGGAGCAAATATTACAAGAACATATATAGTGGAAGGAAATAAAAAGAGAATTCTGACCAGTTGGTGGCAAGATGTTCTTGACAAAGATAAATATGGCCTTCTCGGCACTGAGCTTTATCCTCTTCCGGACTACATATACGAACTGCCCAACAGTCAGATCAGCAGGAACCAGATATCTGCATTCATCAGACAAAAGCATAAATTCACCTTCTACATTGTAAACACTACATAATATTTCTTTTAAGCTTAGTCGTGATATTGCATTTCATCATTGGATAAACTTATATGTCTGCAGTATATGGTTAAACATATCAAATAAAATATTGCAGTCACACCGGAATTTATTTAGAAGCGAGCCCTAAACATTTATTGAGACACCCTGCAGCCATATGACATACCAACTCATAGTACTACATAGCACCAATTGCACTCACTCTACTTCACAGAAGCAGCTCTCTCTCATTACTGAGGTCTCTCAAATAATTCAGAGGCCTAGAGTCACTATCAATTACTCCATGCCCATTTCCTACAAATATAAATTAAATACTACGCCCTCAACAAAGCAAGCATCGGAATCTAATTGTCTGATTGAGAAAGAAGAAGAAAAATAGCATCAAATGGAGAGAATTCAAGCACAGGGAACGAAATGAAGTCCAAGCTGTGACAATTCACCACCTTGAAAAACAATGCCCAACAGGCATTAAAAGGTTATATTCAACAACCAAACCAAAAGAAAGAAAAAGAAAAACAGCAAAAACATGGTAAAATATTGAATTTCTGGATTGGTTCAAGAGACCTAACCTATTAGAAGACATAATGTAATGATAAACTCAGCCACAACTACGTTTGAAATAAATAATGGACATATAAAAACTAAAATAAAAATTTGACTAACTTCTTCTTGTCAATGTCAGGTATGTCACTTCGTTCAGCCTTCTCCACAATAACCTAAATAGCACAATAAAATCTATGAGAAGAAGAATAGACGATAAACAGTATGTGTAAGACATCAAATGTATAAAATGTTTTTGAAAATGAGATATGGACTTCATACCGGTATTCTATCAGGATACTTCTCCCTGATTCGAGTAGCTTCCGCTTGCCTCCTTTCTAGTATGTAGACAAAAATGCAACATATTTGTAACAAATAAGAACATGAGTAAGCTTTGTAATGAATTTCACATATCTCTGAGCAAATCAACAAGAAGACACCAGAAAAAATAGTCAGTCTTTTTAGAGGCACGCTAATATATCTCAGAAACAGAGAGTTGGGAAAATATGAATGATGGCTTAGAAAAAGTGTGTTCCTATTTCCATGCAGCAATTTCAGTGAAGTTTTCTATTATTAGTCCCCTTACAGTCTCTTTCCTTGACACCTATAACAGTTTATTTAAATCTTCTCAGGATTCCCCACATATTTTTCTATTAAATAATACCTCCAATGGCAACCATATTTTTACTTTTACAAAAAAAAAATTTTTTCACGTTGGCAATTTCTTGAGATAGAACTCATTGCCTGCCCTTGACTTAAAATGGACAAATGAAGAAGCGCACCTGGGTAGACTTCCAGAGCACTTTGTGTCAGATAAAGGAAAGATGAAAAATTCTGGCACTTCATCTCTTAGGCAAGAACAAATAACATAAATTCCCAAAAGGCTGCCTTCCATAATTTCACTTTCTAATTTTCAATTAATTGCAAACAAAATATCTTCTACCTTTTTAAAAAATAAAAATTTATTCAGGTTTGTCATTGTTCCACACAAGCACGGTTAAGGGGGAAAGGCAATCGTACATTGACAACATATCTAGATTGTTGGCAAGTCAAAATCCTGTATTAAAACAGTAAAAATTTGAAGTAGACAAAACTAAATAGATAAACAACAATGGGAAAGCCTTGAGAGAACTCTCATGTAATATGGACTTTCAAGCCCAATAAACACCAGCATCACAACCAACGAGATCATACCAGTGAAAAGACTCGAATTAAAATGACAAACTAACCCATAAAACTAAGTCTTCGAAGAATGCATGAGAAAAGAAATCGTGGAACTAATACCAGATTTCCATGCAGAACATACTATAATTATTCATGACATTCGCCAAAGTATCAAAA
This sequence comes from Corylus avellana, assembly GCF_965113065.1. NCBI lineage: Eukaryota > Viridiplantae > Streptophyta > Magnoliopsida > Fagales > Betulaceae > Corylus > Corylus avellana. The sequence continues at coordinate 2,398,541 of NC_142492.1, forward strand.
GACATGCCTTCTTCCTATCAAACAACAGGGCATATGTGGCTCCATAAGTTTTTGATACAAGAATGCACCACAAGTTCCATAAATCAATGATTCATACAATGAAATAGGCACTTCTTCTAAGTTTAAATTTCAATTCACCAAAAACCCAAATCATAAAATCACAAAATGTGCACAAGAAAAGGGAAAAGGTAACACATTTCTAATATATTCCAAAAACAATAAAAATTTGGAATTCCAAAAAAATAAAAATCTCATATAGTCCATATATCCACCTAACAAGCAATAGAATGTCAATCCTTTTACAAACCCAGATAAATTTTTTTTTTTTTTTAAAAAAAAAAAACTCAGAGTTCCACAAAATCAACCACAATTTCCTTACAATAAAAAGAGAGAGAGAGAGAGAGAACCGAGGGGATGTTCGAGCTTGAAGGAGCTTTTGGCCATGTCTAGTAACTCTCCCTCTCTCTCTGCTACTGCTTTGCTAACACTGCTGAGTTTCAATTACATAAGAAATGGAAAAAAGAAGTTAGGGTTTTTGAGAACTAAACAAAATAGGGAAATGATTGGAAGAGAACCAAACATGAAACTGAATTACCAGGACGTGTCAGAGACAACAATATTTCAAAGAATCTTGAGCTTGAGAAATTCTGAGAGCGAGGGAGAGAGAGAAAGAGAGAGAGAGATATGGAATTCGAAGAAACAGAAATCGGTTTCACGTGAAAAGCTCCAGAGCAGAGGATTTCCACTTTCCCGTGCCGTTACCTCGCTGTACCTGTAAGAATCTTGTAAACGCTGCCGTTTAAGGAGGAACCCTCTTTCTTCTCCCATTATTTGCAAGCCCACATAGCCTTGAAGTCCAGTTTACAATTGATGAGGCCCAAAAATCGAGCCCATGTGCAACAGTGAATTTGCGAATGTGTGTGACTGAGTCAGACTGACGCTCATTGTTTGGTTATTTGATATTGTCCTTTTCTGCTCGATTATGGTAAAATGAATTTTCCTGATAATTTAATAATATAAAAAACTCAAAATCTTTCTAAAATTTTCACCAGTTAATCAAATTTTACTAATTTCAACTAGAGTATAGTTTTGGTTGATTGTGTTAAAGTCGGGGATTTTTCATGGTATTAAAGTCAAAAATGTCATGAGATCGAACCTTGACTTTATTAAATCACCCCATTTAAATTAAATATTTCATATTTATTAAAAGTGAGTTTGAGTCCACATGTGAGGGAAACTGTTAAAGTAATGATTAAGTGATTAAATTTTTCTCTTCCTATCAGTTTAAAATTTTAGAATAAATGGTAATTTAACAGATTGTTCGGACCATTTCCAAAAAAGTGGCCGACCACCTCCAAAACAAGCGGGAGAGAGAGGTGGAACCGCCCGATAACCATTTTTTGGGGATCACAATCCCACAAACACCAGTCTGCTGGCCGTGATGAGCCATTTTCTGTCATTAGTGCGTCATAACATTAGGCACTCATTAAGCAAGTGTGAATATGGAAGGGCAAGGGGGAAAAAAGGCAACTGAGTGCTCTGCTTTTTTGTGGGGTAGGTGAGATGGGCTGTGGATGGTTTCCTCTTGCTTCTGAAGCAATCCCCTTCCACTTTTTTTGACGTAGTGGTTTGTGTTAGGTACAAAACGTCCATTTCACTCCACATTGCACGCTACAAACACCTAGTGTTGATTGCACTTTACAAAGTTACTTTTGTAAGCAAAGGAATTCTTTTCCCATTGCTTTCTATCAGTAGCATTTTTGGTGGAGTGCTCCTGAGTCCCATATCCGTAACTTTATAAATGACTCTTAAGGAAATTCAGTTTGGCTTCCTAAATATCACTTATTATTTCATTAAAAAACATACAAATATTATTATCCATTTGAGCCCAACTGTGTGAGTATTAAGCTCTTTCTTCTTCCACCTCTTTAGAAGGAAGGGAAGGAGGCTCAAACATGCTAAAAGTCCTAAAAGCTGAGATTACAGCAAGAACAATGAAGCAGCAAAGAGCCAAGGCATGGAGAACCAAGGCTACCTTCATTCTACTGCAAAACCTTCCATAGTAACTACAGGCTTCACTCCATGAGACTTCCCTGTCACCCTTGTAAGCCAAGTAGAGTATCTCCAACACTGCAGCCCCAGATGTGACCATTAAGTATGCTACAATCTGCACCAAAAATGAATGTTGAAATAGAATTATTCTTGCTGCCGCGCCAAACACTAGAAATAAAAATAAAAAATTTCTTAAAAAATATTTTACGCCGAAACAAATATGAAAAATTCCTCATTAGAGGTAACTAGACCTGGTCAGAGACAAAGAAGAGCCAAGCTTTCGTTACCAAGCACCTGACCCAGGTGGAAATAGCAGCAATAAAAGCGTAAGCACCACAAATGGCACTGATGCAAACCATGTACCTATAAAATAACTCAGTCATTAGCCTGGAACAAAGATAATATGGATAAATCATGAGAGCATGGAACTAAATATTCCTTACTTAACCCCAATGGTGGCAATTTTAAGGCTCCAATGCCTCGTAAAGTATCAAGGACATGTTTGAAATTGCGTTTGTAAACCTTAAAAGCACGTCTTACATCCTAAAAGCTCGTTTGACAAAAAAAACACTTATTTGGTAAAAAAAAAATTCAAAGCATTTTTGAAGGTTAAAGAACTTAAAAATAGCCAAAACGCCGTTTTGCAAAAGTTAAAAAATAAAGCTTTTGCCGAGAAGCGTTTTTTACTTAAGAGCTCTATTTCTCGAACGCAATTTCAAACAGGTTCAAGTTTAAAGTTTAATTCAACCGCATTAAGCCTAAGCAATTTAGGTTCGCGCCTATTAGCGAAAGTTTAAACTTTATCTGACCCATGTGGCCCATGTGAAGGAAGCGCTTTGCACAATATCTCAAAAAACTAGTCTGGAAGAAGCTCGGATATATATACCACAATAAAATAAAATAAAATAAATAAAAACTTACTTGAGGCCCATAAGATTGGAGAACTCTAGTTTCCCATAGATGCTATTATCCTGCTGGTTTGTGACAGTTAGCCAAATGGTTGCAGCACTGAGAGGAATCACACAGACCCTAAGAGAAGAATCAAGGAGCTTGAGCGCTGGGAGGGTGTCATTGGAGGTGGGTGCATTAGCATCAACAACATCTGTTCTCATTCTTGAATAAAGAAAATGGCACTTCACTTTGAGCACCAACAGCAGCCGAGGTTCAGTGAGGTCGAGAGAGATCTTGTTGAACTGAAGTGTGGTTGTCGGGGTAGAAATAACCTTCTTCTTGTGAAAGGTAAATGGCTGTGAGAATGTGAAGTGACATGTTATATTTATATAGGCTATTGCCCTTATAGTGGGAGAAGTAGTGGGCTTTGCTTTTTCAGTCTAGGAATGATGGCTATTATTTGTTTGGAATTATCTAGTAGAAATCCATCAATATCGATTCCACTGTCCACACACTTGGGTAGGTTTGGCAAGCTATTTACTATTTATTATATAATTAAACTTTAAACATTTTTACTTTTTACATTATTTAAATCACTTTTTATTATTATTTAAATAAAACAAATTTTATTTTACTTTTTTATACTAAACATTCTTACTTTTACCAAGGCATTGCCAAACATAACTAAGAAAAGGCTCCCACAACTAGGTTTTTCTTACTCCATGTATGGAGCATTCACATTGGGTTATGGGTTATTAAAGGTTATTTCGGCTAGTCCTATAGTAGATTTAATTGAAAAATTACTCACATTGGCTAGCTATTTTAACAAAAAAAAAAAAAAATTCTAAACTACTACAATACACTTATCAAACATTAAAAAAACATTTTTTTTTTTTTTTTTTCATTCTATGGTTTTCTCCTTTCTGTCTCTCTTCTTTTTTAGAAAAAAAGAAAGAAGTGATTTTTAGCTAAAATAGAGAAGAAATTTGCTAAACTGAATGTGAACATGTAATATATAGTTGATACAGTGCAATAATTGAACAACGCAACTATTGAACCACTTTTTTTATTTTGGAGGTTGGCCCTAGTTGGGGGCTCTAGAACTCTTAAGCTTCGTTTGTTTTAGTGTAAAATATTTTCATTTCACTACATATTGAATTTTGGTTTTGGTGAATATCGACCCACTTAAAAGTAATGATATTTAGCCAAAGCATAAATAGTTTTAGAAAAGGGAGAAAGAAAGTAGAGAGAAGAATGGAACCCGTGAAGAATGCTATCAATACATATACAATGTATATTATGTCACAGAATATGACTAATTTCAAGTGAAATTGAGAAAATCTATTTTTTCGGTCAATATTTTGTTTTGTAGCATGTAATTGTGTACATAGTGTCACCTCATTTAAAAGATGTGATAACATATATATCATTAGATCTTAAAAATCTAATACGGACCATAAAATATATAAATTAAGGTGTTGTTTGTTAAACAACATCACATTCCCCCACATTATTCATCTCATTTTTAAAACAATCAGCATCAAAACATTATCACTTTTTATATCACATCATTTACTTTTTACTACAATTTAAATAAAAAAATCACTACAAAACAAAATTTTTTCACTTTTCAATACAACTTTTTCACTTTTTTATACTAATTATTACACTCTTTTTTTTTTCTCACCAATCATGAACAGTGCATTGTAAAGCCATTGTTGTTTACCAAACAAGGCCTAAGAGGATCTTGTACAGAGTAATAAAGCTTCTGAAACTTCTACAATTAACAGATAGGGAGAAGGAAAAAAAAAAAAAAAAAAAAAGTCATTCAGTGTGTAGCAAAATATTTTCATTTTAGAATATCTGTTAGAGGAGAGTCTGCTGCTGGAGATGCTCTAATAATAAGACACAACTGCTATGTTTTATTTAAATAACAAGTTAGGTTAGTTCAACAGTCCATTTATTCGATTGAGTCATGAGTTAACTTAAAAGGAATGCAATCAAGACGTGCTGGTGAAGCTTCAGCATCAAGAAAGAGATAATCATAAGATGAGGATATTCATCAATCATTTTACTTGCAAGTTGCAATCATGAATAGGGGACAAAAGCTATCAAAAGTACAACAGAAAAAATTCAGTAATGAATATGGCAATAGGAAGCTGATGCTAGCCCAAATAGACACTTATTATGGAGCCACATTGGCCACGGCAAACTTACAAATTGGCCCTCCAAGCAATTAAAGAATGGCTACTACGATCTCTTTCTCTTTTAGGTTTGCTATTGGGTCTCTCTCCTAATCTAAAATGGAGTACAATCGCAGGAAAAGAATTCAACCTGCAAAGCCCCCCCACCTTTCGTCTGTATCCATCACATTTACATCTTCATGTTACAAATATTTTCCAAAACACGCTCAATGCAATGCATTTAGTTCCTCCTGAGTTTGGAAGAAATATTATCCATCAGAACTCTGCAGTCCATAAAGCATTCTCACCTTCTCCACACCGCCGGTGAACCTCCTTGATCCTCTCAGCAGACTTGCAAATCCCACTGCAGGTCCAATCAAAAGAAGCAACGCAGATGTTGCCGGCCTGAGCCTTCCATTCGCAATCTGTGGCAAAAATTGGGAACAAGAACTATAAGTTACACATTCTGTCTGTACAATAATTATTCCTATCATCATACCATGCACAGACAAACAAGCATGTCAACCAAACACACACACACACACACAAGCCCACTAACAAATATTGACAAGGCGGTGGCAAGGAATAAAAACCCTCAAGCTAGAATTGGACTTTGATCGTAGTGAGTGCTTGAACTTTAAATCGAGGAACCAAAACCTAGGATTCGGTTATAAGCCTCTACAAAAGAGATGGGGATTTACTGCAATCCCCTGCCCAAAGAGCAAGGGGGTAGGGGAATTGTAGCCCCTTGTGAGAGAGGGCTCCCCCACTGCATTGCTCGGGCAGTAAGCCCCCTCACATCCCCCTGCCCAATTACAGCAGGCAAGGGCAACTTCTTGAGATCACCAATTAGGGATCCCGGTCCCTACAAAAGGCCATTAGTTAAGTCGTACCTGACATGGTTGTATAGGGGTGCCTCTAGATACTGATCTATATTTTCATATAGCAACATGTATTCTCTTAATCGCATGAGGATATGCCTGGACAGCACAGTTTCTCTAATGTTCCCATAGAGTGGGTCTATTTCGAGTGTGGAACAACTAATGCTTAGGATGTGGCAGGCTGCATTGCAGTAACACGTATTCCAGGAGTATATCCAATTTATCCCAATTATGGCATGCCGCATCAATTAATGTGCTGCACTCTTCTAACTAAATGCACCGAGGTGTCTCAGTATTCCCCTATTGTGCTTATTCAATGGCCATTATAATAAACCTCTGGGTATGCTACGGGGAAAATATGTTGGTCACTGACCTGAAATTAGGGGAGTAAAAGACATGATGATAGAGATTCTTAGTAAATGATCCACTGTGACCAGAAACTGTAGCAATCTATGTAAGTAAGATGCTTTACCTTCATTTGTTTTTGTCACAGAAACCTTAGTAACACCAAACACATGCAGATCCATGCACACACATGCTTAAAGGACTTCATAGACGCCTAAATTTATGAAATTACCAGGTGGTGTGCCGCAACATAATCTCCGGTCATCAATATGCTCTGCATCCAATCCAAGGAACCATGCACCCAAGGAAACATCCTCATTAGCATACTTGTGTAGCACGTGCCTATTTGATTACCATTTCAAGAGAAACGAGTTAGGGTAGATGAACTTTGGGAAAAAAATATTAGCAACTTAAATTCATAATAAAACACGAGAACTTACTGGTTGATTGATATATAAGTAGCCAAACTTTTTGAAATAGCATACAGCTGCCCTGTAGCATGACGGAAATACTTGTTTCCCTCCTCGCCAAATTTCCAATACTCAGGTTCATGGTATCTCACTCCCCTGTTGATAAAGAACAACAGGAAGAAGTGTTATAATTTCTAAATGTCTACCTATTGAACAAACTTCAAGACTGGCTTACTTTTGAGCTAGGACTGGACCAGATTTCATGCATCCAATGTACACCCTGGGCTTTGACCGATGTCTAGCTAAAGTTGCTCCAAGTGTTGCTGCGAAAACATGTTTCAATGTAAGATAACAGGGACAAAGACAAAAACATGAATTTTCCATGGCGACTGAAACATAATCAAGCCATAAGGACATTAAACAAACTTAATATTTGATTTCCATTCCGAGGAAGAAGAATTAGACTATGCCGATTATAAACTTTGATTTTTTGGTTCTACTGCAGCAAACCAACAAAGTGTTTCTTGTAATTATGTTAATGTAAGGACACTCCTTTGCATCACATTATAGTCATCCTAAAAGACTGTATAGCTTTAATGTGTAGTCCACTTTTATGGATACAAACCACGTGAACAATTTTTTACTCAAAAATTTATTCAGAGCCACTCTGTGTAAGTAAATACTTAATTTAAACTTCTACATGCACAACAGCAAGAGTGAAGGTTGGTAAATATATTACATCTTTACCTATATTTACATGTACATCATCATCAACTTTGACATAGAAATCCGCATCCCACAAAGCAACAGCAGTGGCAAAGTATGTCTTAGTCTTGGCTGACAATTCAAGGTAACCTTCAACATGGTCCTGCTCCCATGAAATTTTTTTAAGACAAAACAATGCAATTAGCTGTTTCTTAAGGTCAACACAAACTAAAGATTCTAGCGTCAAATAGAAGATCAACATGGATGGTTGAAAAGAAAAAAAGAGAGAAGCATTACCAGCCTCAAGAGATCCCCATGCTTTTTGTCCTCAGCTTCAACAGCTCTATCAAGGATACCGCCTGACGTAGCACTGGCAATAGAATAGACAAAGAGAGGAAGAATAAATCAAACTCCATCCATGTAATGACCCAGGGAAAACACTAGTTACATATGCGCTATCACTCCAAAAGGAGCAATCAATTTGAAACTTCCCCAAAATCACATGTAAAGCCTAGTCTCACTTACTAAGGAACTAATGTGGAACTTAGCACTCATGAATGTCATATAATCCATCCACTCAATGTGAGCTACTCATCTTCTCAATATGGGACTAGGGTGTTACAATCCATTAGAACATCAAGTGTTTCAAAACTTGAGAGTACTATATATGAATCAATACTTATGTAGACAATAGGAGGTACATCATGCGAGTACATGTGACCATACAACCAATGGTGTGATCACAGGGGTGTTCAAAAATGAGATATTAGATATAAAGAGCAAGAAAGAAATAGTATTTTTCTAAACTTGATAAAATACTCCTTTCTCTGATGAAGGGAGTGCAGACATAAACACAAACACATAGATATACACATATATAATGACCTATGACACTAATGTTAGAGCCCGGAAGATGTCTGGTGTGTCTACTTGATAAGTTTTCCTAACACAAAGGGAAAATCAAAGAGGAAAATAGGGATAATTTGTTTGAATAAATCAACACAAAGTTATATATGTCTAAGAGATCCGTCTGTATCTCTAAATATTAAATTTTAGAATCCTTTGGGCTAAAATCAAGTGATAAGTGGCGAGGTGGGATTGGCTTAGATCTCAAGTTCAATCTTGCGAAGGCCCTTTGGCATTCAAACATAAGGAATTGGTCTTTCTCACACATCTTAATGCTAAACCTGTTGCTTCCCCATGTTTCAGTTCACATCTAGTTAAGCATCTTATTTTCTTAGTGCTTAAAATATACTGTAAAGAATCGCACCATGTTTATCAATTTTTTTGAACTTTACTAATCATTTGATCTTTAGAAAATTTTCATTTGATCACTATATCTTTCACATACCTTTTAATCAGTCAGAGACTGAAAGCATAAGATTTTTAAAATTAGATTACAAAATTGGCAAGGTATATTGTTAGCGTATTTTATGCCTCCATTAATTCATGAACAAACTCCCAACCCTTGGATCTCATCATTCCGGAAACAAGTCCTTTTCCTCAAAATGAATCCAGTGACTCGATTGAAAATGCTTCCTTGCTTGATTAAGCACCGAAGGACAGTCGCTATGCTATACCAAAAAAGGCTTATTTAAGTTCTTTGTGAAGTTGAGTTTATTAACTTGTATAAACAGAAAAACTTTCAGTAAAATTAACTACAAGAAAGAATGGATATTCCCCAGATGACGTGTGAATGTCTTATAAACTTTAAGAAAAAAATCATTTATTGTCCAAGTACTTTTTTTCATTTGCCAAGATAGATTATAGGAGGCTGCATCCATGCCATGATTGAGATAGTGGCAAGACAAAAAATCAAGTTGCATGATCTTGATAGAAAGACCATAAAGTTCATGAACTTAATAAGGAACAATACAAGGTTAACAATTGTAAAAAGTACCCACCTGTGACCTATTACAAACCGAATTACAATTCCCTTCTCTTCCTCAAGCTTCTTTCTTTTATCGCCTGTTTTTCATATTAAAAAGCAAGTCACAGCTGACCATATTCAATCAAAAATTGGAAAAAGAAAAAACAAAGACTAATGAAATGTGGGTAACCAATCCACATACCTTGAGGCATCCAAGTAGCACGAACTGAATCTCTTCGCTTGCGGCTGCTAAAAGCAGTATTGATCCCTACAACCATCAAGTATTTTCTTTTCCCAATTGATTCAGAAATTTTAAGATCTTCTGATATGGGAGAACCATTGAGCATTGATTCCTGTGTAGCTCTTGCAGCAGCTAATTCCATCTCCAAATTTGAAATTGTTTTATCCAATGCACTGCATTTTGTACACAGTCAAAGATTAGCCTTTCAGCATTTTATAGAGATTTCGATAAGAAGCTTCAAGAATACTTACTGTATAGCATTGTGAGTCTTTGAAACTTCCCCTAGAATGTTCTTGGAGTCACGTTTTACATCCTTCTAATGAAAACCAAAGACCACCAACGTGTTAATAAACCAAAACACCTTTTGGTGAAGGAGCTAAAAAGCTTTTAAAAAACTACTACTTAAAAAACAAGACAGTAAAGACATAATTATATTTGTTTAGTTGTTATTACCTCAATAGATAGTAATAACAAAGTTTTCAAACTATTTGGACAAATATACTCACAATTGTTGAATCACAACCCTCTGAAACTAAATTTAGCTTTTCATCTTCAATATTTGTTGTCCTTGATATATCTTTGACTTCAGGCACTGTCCACATTCTGCAACCAACATATCTTAATTATTGTTAGAATACATATGAAAATAAATTACAAATTGAAACCTAATAATGTTTTTAACTTTTTATAAGCAACAATAATTCTATTGATAAGAGAAGAAACTCAAGGACAATTGACGTATTTAGGAGAATCCCCCAAAGAATTACAATCTAAGATTAATATAATCTTCAAAATCAAAACAAGAGGAAACAGAAACCCCTTCAATGATGACAGACATTCACACAAAGAACACAAGAAAGAAAATCCAAGTTCAAAAATTGATTTCCAACATCTTCAAAAGAACAGCTATTCCTTACTCTCCAAATTGTCCACATTAAGGCAAAGTGAAGCACCCTTCCAAAGGAAGCTCTTATTATTCTTATTTAACAACCCTTGCCAATTAAAGTGCACATCTATCACCTTCTTTGGCATTACCCATTGAAAAGCAACAAAGACAACAAAGACAACAGATGATAATTCACCCGTTAAAGAGATATGAAGCAACAAGTGATCCACAAATTCTCTACTACCTTTACACATGCAACCCCAAACTACAAAGTAACTTTTTCACTTCCATTAACATGTCTTAAGTGGGTAACAAAGTTCGTAAAGAAAGTATATACTCAGGAAATTCTGAAATGTTAGGAGATAGACAATAGTGAAGGATGTTGGTCACCAATGATGAACATAATATCTTGTAATAATTAGTGCATAGGAATCAAAGTGATGTCTTTCAAATCAGCCGGTAAAGGTCTGCCAGACCAGCCACAAGAACACTAATAAAGGCATTGGCCACCGAAAATAGAGGCACTATGTAAAGATGACACTCATCTAGTAGTATACAATTTCATTAACATACCACCGAGCCATTTTTTATTCATAATCACAATGAGCCCTTATTGCAGGCCATGCTCTTGAACCAGCTAATTTATTTGTTGTGCCAACAATTAAGAATTGGGGGTCCAAAAGTTCAATTCAATGTATTCCACCTGTAAGGCCTTGCTCACAATTAAGTGGGACTGTGGGAAAGTGAAAATAAGAGTAAAGCGGGGATTGGGAGCTGGTTCAATAACAGCTAGCCCAGTTAAAGACTCTCATTGATGACCATAATATCAGAATTCAAGTTCCAGCAATGGCAAAAACAAGTAAAACTAAAAGTAACTCGATTTGGATATTAAATTCAGATCTATCCCATTCCAACAAGACGAAATACCCACGGAACAAGCTTCGTGTTCTAATTGTACTTTTCTGAATCGCTCCCCCGTATTATCACTAGATAAAGATAATCTTAAATTACAAAAAAACACTATATCTAAGTTCAAAAACTCTCATCACCACATAAATTCTTTACAACCTATTGCCAAATCAATCATTGATGCACATTATCCTAAAGACCCATTAAAAACCATCATCAGAAACCCCTAAAACAAAATATTTAAAAAAATTGGAGACAAACAAAGCTACCCACTTCACCAAACTGCACATACAAGCTACTAATCCAAAACAAAGCTACATATAAAATTGGAAATGATCAAATTAGAAGGAAAATATGAGAAACAATACCTATCAGAGAAGAGCATCCCAGCACAGAAGCATCCAATACAAAGCAGTAGAGTCCATCTCCGAGACACCACACTTTTCGAAGCTGGCTCTACCCCTCTGCTCTTCCAAGCCATTGTGCTCTCTTCTCTTCTCTTCTCTTCTCTTTTTACCCAATCAAAAACTAAATCAAACCAAAACCCATTTCAAATCCCAAGTCAACTAACCCAATTGACTCTGATTCAGATCAAAGTAAACCCCTTTGTTCACAAACTCACAGCTCTGGACACAAAATATTGCTCACTCACTCTCTCTCCCCCCTCGGAATTTAGGGTGTGTCGGTCTGTCGGTCTGGCTGTCTGTCTATATGTCTCTCTCAAATGTAGTTGCAGAGAAGGTGGAGGTGCGTGGAATTGAGAAGAGTAGAAGACCCAACAACAGTGTGGATGAATATAATGTATTAAATTACTCGACCGACTTATTTTTCTGACCCATTTGTACGTTTGCCGATTTGGATACGAACATCTTTAACAACCCCTTGTAATGATTTTGTGTCCTGCCAGCATATTTCAGCTCAAAACAGACGCCGCTAACTTAGTTCACCAGCGTTCCCTTTTAAAGCCTATAAACATGTAAAGAGCATTCATGTTGGATTCTTCCAATTTTGATAAATTGTAAAAGCATTTTCCTTTTCTTAGTGGATACAACTTTTTTTAAAAGCCAAAAACCAACAACCAAAATCTGAGAAAAATGATATTAATAAATAATTTTTTTTAAAAAAAAAACCACCACTTTTTTCTACTTTAAAGAATCATTTTTGTAAAACACTCTACATTTCATGGATAATGACTCTTTGTTTTCTTTCTTTTAAGTTTAAAGAAAGAATAATTAAAATTTGAAGAGGAAACTTAAGAAAACAAGAGATAAAGATCATTCGTAGCATTTTCTTTAATACGAAGGATGAGCAAACCTCGAATGTAGGGTTGTAGTTTTTCACTGTTTAAAGAAAAAGAATGTTCAGAGAATCGGATGTGGATGCTCTAAGCATAATGATTCATGTGGTGACCTTATGTCATTCTAATGATGCTAACGGCTTATTAGTGTTTATGCGGTTATGTTAAATGATCGTAGAATTCAAATTTCCTCTTAATAAGCGCCACCCAATAAGTTGAATTTTAATAAAACACGTAACATGGTTCAAATAAATTAACGTGTATGAAAAAATAGTAGAACACAGAAATAATCACATCAAAGTAAATCTAAAACACAATTAAACTCATAATGATTAATTAAAATCAATTATTTTTTATCCTCGTGTAATTTCTTTTTACGTTTTTACATATTCTTCAAGATGATAACTTAAATTTATTAGACAAAAAAAATATATAACTTTCATTTTAGATTAGGTGTTCGTGAGTTTGCCTTTCTTTGTCAGTACCATTCACACTATAGTTGATACATCTAAATTAATACCAGAAAGGTGTCTTGAGTTTTGCAATATGAACTACCAATCGATCTCTTGTATTTTCTTTTTTACTTTTTGTCAGTAATTCAAAAAATATTTTTTTTTACGAATTGATGCTACAGTTCACGTAGTACTAATCATATTTACAAACTGACCGTGCGGATTTAGATGACAATTATTATGTCAAAATCATGATCGAATTTATATATATATATATATATATATATACTATTTTTTTTTTTTCAGCATAACTTTTGAAGAACGAGTATTAAATTTGGTGAATATTTACTGACACGTAAAGATGCACATGAGTTATTGGAGTCATATATATTCATAATAATCTCCTTTTTTCCCCTCAGATCTTTATTTATATGAAGAGTAGAGGTGTACACATGGAGCACGTGGAAAGAACATGACTCAAATAATGGAATTTACAGGTCAAAAGCCAACTTCAACAGATTTGTGCAGACGATCTGTCCCTTATCCATGGGCCATGGCCCATCTCATACCTTTTTAATACCAAAGCAATCAAAGTATAATGTCAAATTTAGGGGAAAAAAATGTATATATATATATATGGAAGTACAAGATCTGTGTGGAAGAAGGTTTTAATCCAAAGTTACCTTGCTGACGTGGGATATATAAGTGGCTTAATTAGTAATATGACGTGGAATATCCTAGGTGTGTGTTTTTTTTTTTTTTTTTTTTTGTAATGTTAATCATTAAAGGGAAATGCTAGGTGTTCTTCTAGTGTTCTCCCAGTGTCCTTCCAACTGTGATGTGGTTTTTAAAATTACCAATAGATTAAAAGTCAATAATGATAATCTCAAATTCAACGGCAGTTTTAAAAGTCACATCACAGTTGGGAGGACACCAAGAGAACGCTAGAAGATCACCTAGCATATCCCATCATTAAACATGACACAATGTCATAATTTTTACTTATTGCAAATAAGTGAAGCTATTAGATTGATTTTACATTTTTCTCTCAAATTTAAGTAGGGAATTGTGAATAGTTATAGATTATCTTTTACTTCTTTATAACATGGTTTTGAAAAGTGTTTTTCTTATGATTTTGTTTAAAAAAGTATTTCGATGCGATATAAAAGTGAGAAGTGTGTTTTGTTGGAGTCTACATTTGAAAAGTGTTTTGTGTTTTTTAATTGTTTGTTAATGGTTTTGAAAAGAAAAACGTTTTTCTTTTTTTTTTTTCAAGTGTTTTCAAAAATAGTCATGAGGGCAACATATTATGGTTGAGAGGGGTAGCAAATGATTCACTGCTAATAATTTGTCATCCAATAACTCTCCAAGCTTACTGTAACAATTTAGCTATAATTATATAAAACAAGTGAACCTATAAATACCTAGTTGTTAGCTATAATTATATAAAATGAGTGAAGCTATTAGTAGCTAGTCGTGTATGTTTGTGGTGTATAGGCTGAGAGGTGTGGATGTTTGGAAGCTTTTTGTTATTTTTCATAATTATTATCTGAAATTATATTTTATCTCTTGAAGAAAAATGAGAGTAAAAGCATATAGTTTGAATTTTATGTTTTCTTCTTACTCATTCAATAAATAAAAAGGTCTATTGGTTGAAATCCAAATAAAATTGATAGGTTATAATTAAAATTTCAACATTTGAAGTGGCATTTAGAGCTACCGTGCAATTTAAGCCCACACTTTTTGCATTTTTTTTTTTTAATTGAAGAAGGGAAAGGGTTACGAGGGAGAGTAATTCCAGAAGTCTTTCTCGTGTCACTGTTGTATCCCTCAAAAAATAAGATGGCTTTTAAAATTACAATTTGATCAAAATTCAATAATAACCGATCAGAAGCCCAATGGTAATTTTAAAAGCCATATCATCCTTGGAGGGATACAAGAGGAACTTATAGCATTACTTTTACGAGGAATCCTTTTGCATCTTAGTCAACATAATATATAACCGTACATGTTATATTTGCGATCAATGCTTTATAATTGTTAGAGATATATTCAAATCAGATGATTCAACCATTCAAACCCAAGATTATTGACATGGCTTTTAAAACTATCATTAGATCAAAATTTAATAATCATCTAATACAAATCCAATGATGATTTTAAAAGCTAAGATGACATAAGAAGAACATCGATCTTCCTTCTAGTATTACTCATACAAGGCCTCACCTCCGTTGAAGGTAGGCTGAAAACATCCGCAACATATTTCAAGATCTTACAAGAATGTGAGGTTGTAGTGCTATTATCTTGATTAATTGCTTTCCCAAATGATGTCAACACAATGGACAAACTACCTTTAATTAGTAGTTGGCCATCACGTAGATCACAAAACTGTATGAGATGTAAAATATGGATAAAAGTTTTCTTCAATGCATATGAAAATCACATGCTCTAAAGATATATGTCAGTTTAGACTATTTAATAGACTATTATATTATAAATACATGTAAAAATCACATATTTTAAGAACGCATGTCAATTTTTACACATAATATATATATAAACTAAAACGGATAATTGAATAAAATGTTATCATCTCTTCTATTAGGTTTTATGTTGGCTAATTCAATGTCAAAATTAAAATAGTTGTAAGTATAGATTTATTTGTTATGAGATTTGATTTGCTGCTTAAAGTTGAAAAACAAAAGTTTTTGTTTGCTAGCTGGTCGATTGATGGTCGTTGGAATGTGATCTTCAAGTTATAAAAGAACTAAATTTGAGAGTTTCGGTCTCGGTTGCATAAGGTTCAAAGTAAAATGGTTTATAAGCCTACCTGAAAAACTTGGTCTCAAAACCATTCAAACTGCGCTGGTTAATATTCTAACAACGCCTCTTGTCTCTCAATAGTTTTCACTTCTCAATTCAACATCAATGTTTATTCCTCATCGTCAAGTTTGAGGGGGCGTATTAAATAATTAGATGAAGATAACAGCAAGTATAATGTACAGCAGAGGAGTTATGTTGAAGTTATTTGTATTTGGATTAGTTGTTTCTATCTTGTAAATATGATAAACTTAATACAACTATAAAATAGAACTACTGTACTACACATTCAGTTACATTCAAACACTGCTTGATTATGATGTCAATGCAGGTGGATCGTAATTTAAATTGCATCTCATGGTTGTCAGTTTGTGTGCATGTATATATATATGAACAATTGCTTTTGTGGTGTGTCAATTGCATCATTTACATCCACTCGTGTCTCCTGCATTTGCTGGAGCATGCATGCCACCGATCAATGACCCTAATCATTGCAATTTGCAAAACTATATATATATATAATGTTTATATTGTCTTGTCGTTTAAAAGGAGAGTCGTTGTTCCAAGCCCTTCATGAATCCCAAATACCAACACTCCTAAGAAAAGAAGTACATACATGGAGCACGTGCACAGAACATGACACAAATTTTATATATATATATATATGGACTTTACATGTTCATCAAAAGCCAACTTTGATTACGCGCTAGAGATGGAATTGAAAGGTTAGAATATTGAGTAAACAATTAAATCTATCTTTACTTATAAGCAAATTTATCTTCTCTTATAAGCAGTGACGGAGGGACTGGAATATAGCCCCCCAAAAAAATAAAGAAAAAAAATTTATAAGTAAAAAAATAAAATAAAATAAAAAAATAAAGTTTTAATTTTAGTCATTTGCCCCTCCCCCAAAAAAAAAAAAACCTCTGGCCCTATTTTGAAAATTTTTTGGTCATATTCTTAATTTTTTTTGGGTCATACAAATTAAGTTTTTTTTTTTTTTTTTTTTTTTGGCCCTTACTTTCTAATGCCCACTTTTTTTACCCTTAGGTCCCTTACGGTAGTATTTAGTTCATAAAAAAAACCAAAATATGTTTTTTAATAAAAAAAGTTATAAAAAAAAAAAAGAAAAAAAAAAAAGAGACTAACCTCCTCCCATAAAATTTCCTGGTTTCATCCCTGCTTATAAGTTTAAGTTTTTGAAATAAGTGGAGATTTAGAGCCGGTTTGGTATTTCGTTTGAGAAATATAGTTTTTAAGTTAAAAAAAAAATATATTTTTGGGCAAAAACTTCATTTTTAAGCTTTTGCCAAAAGTGCTTTTTGGCTATTTTTAGGCTTTTGGACCCTTAAAAGTGCTTTTAATTTTTTTACCAAACGAATATATATATATTTTTTTCAAACGAACTTTTTAAATGTTAAAAATACTTTTAGACCCCTCAAACGCAATTTCAAACAAACTTTTAACCTTATGTGGTAATTAAGTAGGACATTCGAATATTAACTCTAAACAATTTATTTTTTTCCTATTCCTTTTAAGATTTTTTTTTTTTTTTAAGCTTTGCGGAATATTCGTGAGATTAAGAAACACTCTTTGAGAGAGTCTCTCTTATTTTTCTATAATCTTATGATTAAAAAAAAAAAAAAAAAAGCTTTATAAAAGACTTGTTAATCTTTTTTTTTAATTGAATAAGAAATAGGTTATAGGGGAGTACCCTTCCCACTCCTAATCTCAAAGGAAAAAATGAGTGAGCGATCCTAAAAATGAAAAATGGGGTAAACTCCCTAACATATATACCCAAAACAAATTAAAACAATGCAAAAATAATTAATCTAGTATTAGTAGATTATATGCTTCAACAAATTGCACCATATATGAACAAACAATTATTTGCCTTAACAACATCAACATGTATAGGTGATGATCTAGCTAACCTTCAATATTTTTACTATGATCAAAAACTCTCACCGATTCTTCTGTTGTGAGTTAACTCCAATTTCCCTACCTGTCCCTGACAAAACTGGATTTGTCCTTAAAACCCTAAAAAAGAAGATGATATATACCTACCATATGGAGAAACGTAGGAGCTATTTATCAGATGCAACCAACATCCACGTGATAAACAACATATTAATTGGATTAGATGAGGGAGTTATGGGACCAGTACTAAGATCTATATTTCCATGCATGGGAGGCTATTGACTTTCGACTCTGCATGATACACGCACTAAATAGACCCACACTTATAAGTCGGTTGTCCTCAAAGCATTTTCAGCAGTTTTCTTTCGATTTTTCTTAAATTTTTAAATATAGTATTCTGCAATAACTTCTGTTATCTTTTCTTATATAATTAAAATATTATTTTTTTACAAAATATAAATTTATACCTTCAACTTTTTTACAAAATTCAAACCCAATATCCAATCAAAGATAAATAGATGAGACATTAGAGAGGAGAGAGAGAAATTATTTTTAATAATGCATTGGGTAGAACTATAGTATTCTCAATGCTTAGAGAACCGATAGGGTATTTGCTGTGGGTATATAGTTTTTTCCGATTTTTTTTAATTTTTTTTTTTATATATATATGTAGGGAAGAAAATGAGTTATTTATAAATAAGCTGTTGGGAATTCTCTTAGACAACACTAATCCTATCATTTTCCTATGCTTGGAATTCTCTTAAACAACACTAATCCTATCATTTTCCTATTAAATAACTACTTATTTTAAAACTTAATAAATAGATGATCTTTGAAGGCGGAGTTCAAACTTCAAATATTTGGTTACGATAAATCACAATTTATTATAAGAACTTAAATTAATAAAAAAATAATAATAATAATTATTTAATTAATATACTAATATTTTTTATATACCTTCCTTAGCTTTATATGGATGTCGGGTAGGTAGCTGTAAACCAACCAAAGTGCCTATAATTGCATGAAGTGATTGCTTTGAGTTCTTGTTGCTCATGAAGAGCCTCTCTTCCAAAGATGACATTCATCATTTCTAAGTCAGAAAGCACCATGATTGGTTGCCCTTAATTTCCCCTTATTGCATACTGGCCCTGGAGATGATGGGTAAGTAATTAAAGGCAATTTCTTGCTCTTTTCATTGACGTCAAATATATATATATATAAAATATACCTCGGCTCTAAGCAACCAAAAGGCTTATAATTGCATGCATGAATCATGATGCTTTGTGTTCGTATTGGCTCCTGAAGAGGTTCCCCTTGCAATGATAACACCATTTCTGAGTCAGAAAGCAATTAAGTTAAGAAGTAGGGTCATTGTAGCAACATGATGACTAATTAATTTACCCTTTTCACCTTTGTTGCATAATGATGATGATGATGATATATATATATATATATGCACCAATGTTTAAGGCCATATACCAACTGTGGGATGATCATTAAAAATATCGGTGATATGAGGGAGGACTGACCAAATTTTGGTACTTTTTGCTAATTATGTTTTTATATACCCAAAATAAACCAATGATTTTGGTTTAGATTTTTCCCCAATATGGTTTTCCTTCAATTTCCAAAATTAGTCAATTAGTATGCCAACTTTTCAGTTTAAGAATAACTGTAATCAAGTTGTAGTGTAAACGGAGTGTTTTGCACTCTTTAATAAGAAGCATTCATCTTTAGTTTAAAACACCAAAAAATTATATAACGCTTCGTACCAAATAATTTCCTTTTTTCTTAACAAATTACCTCATAAATAAAATATTCGTTGATAAAATCACTGGATCCACCGTTGTGGTTGGTTTTGGAGATCACTTAAGTGTTGAAGGTTCAAAAATATATAGGTAAAGGTTCGATGGTGAGTGGTGGGCGTTGTGTTAGAATTAATAAATGAGATTGATTTGAATTAAAGATACGATATTTTTATTTGATGTGTCAAATTTTTATTAAAGACCGTAAAAATGAGTTTTATATATACCACATTCTGATAAAGGGCTCTCGGTTTTGAGTTTTAAAATCCATGTGCATGCCCACTATTTAAAGCCGTTAGATCTAATAATTGGTGGGCTAACAGGAAACAAATTAAGGATGCCTTGATGAAAAAGGGGGAAAAAAATGCAAAAAAGATTCAAATTTTGTTACAATTTTGTTGTCTCAATTCCTCTATACATAATCTAGCTCCCTGTGGGGGTGTGGAGAATGTGCATGATCCCAACAGTGGCGGAGCCACTTGAGGCTTAGAGGTGCCAAGGCACCCCCAAAGCTTTTTAAAAAAAAAAAAAATTTGCTATTTTCCTACCCAAGTTCCACACGGCCACCCCCGGCCTTCTCCCTTCCCCTCCCTCCAAAAAAAAAAAAAAAACTCTTACTTATGCAAGTTACCACTCGACACCCTAAAAAAAATTTTAGTGGTACCTCCAATATCAATTATCTATCTCCGCCACTGGATCCCAACCCACAAGTTATATAATTTTTTATGAAATAGTTATACCTAATATTACAATAAAAAAAAAAAAAAAAAATTCAAAAAAAAAAAGTGTAGTTGTTATACCCAATTGAATAACATATAATAACGAAAGAAAATATGCGTATGGGATGCATGTGATCTTCTAGATTAAAAGTACTCTAGGTTAATGAGCCAAGCAAGGTAGGACCTATTTGCATATGGGTGGTTTTGGAAAGGTGATGGCCTGGGGAAACTTCACAATTTAGACAGATCTCAGAATCTTCACGTCATTCAAATTAACAAAGAAAAAAAAAAAAATTGTTAAATTAAAGGGTTTGCTGAAGAGGGTGACCGATCACTTCTCAAAGCCACGACGAAGTAATTTGACTATTTCAATGCAGCCAATAAGATGTTGATCACTCTCAAACAATTAAGTAGTCTACTTGTCCTCAAGAGGTAGCTCAATCGGCTATGGATCACGCCTCATGAAGCGGTGGTCATAAATTCGAACCCCCCCTCCCGCTTTTCTTGTGTGAACATATAAAAAAAAAAAATATAAAAAAAATAAAAAAAAAATAATAATAAAGTAGTCCACTGGCCTCCCCTCACAAGTCACAACAATATTTAAGATGGTCCGCCGCGTTATTGACAACAATGGGCATGGTCCCAATTAAATGGACGTATATGGTTTTATTAACTTAAAAGAGACTTAACAACATTTTAGATTGCCCCCACTTGTCATAATTCTAAGCTATTATATTTTAAGGCCTTTTCTTTTATATATAATATATCTTGAGAAAGGAAAAATCTTAGATGGACTAAATTTGTTATTTGTTCTAATTCTTCATTGTGATTTGATTTGAACATTAATATTAACATTTTACCTATCAATATTAAAATACCAAAAAAATTCTTTCTAATTTAAATTTCTAATATATTTTGATTAATGCTCATATATTATATTTAAAAGGATATTGTCAGCATATAATATATATAAACCATATCCACCACGTACGGCAGGCTCAAAGCCCAAACTCTTTGAAGTAAACTCTATTTACAACGCGATCAGACGGGCTTCTTCTGCCAACCCATCGTCTCAAGACTCTTAACACAGAAGTACGAAAGCCAGAAACAGCTAATTAAGCAAGATTTCTATATATTTTTCAAAATCAATATTAGTTTGAAGCATATGTATTAGAGGAAGTAGTGATTTAGTGAACACCGGTGTTCATTTATTATAAGATATTATTAAAATAATATTTAAATAGTGAAAATGAAATAAAATAATATATGAACATCAGTATGCACACTGTTCATGCACACCGGTGTTCACTAAATCACTATTCATATTAGATTAAAAGTACTCTAGGTTAATGAGCCAAGCAAGGTAGGACCTATTTGCATATGGGTGGTTTTGGAAATGTGATGGTCTGGACTCTGGAGAAACTTCACAATTTTTTTTTTTCAGTCTAATTTAGACAAATCTCAGAAACTTCACGTCATTCAAATTAATAAAGAAAAAAAAATTGTTAAATTAAAGGTTTGCTGAAGAGTGTGACCGACCACTTATCAAAGCGGCGATGAAGTAATTTGACTATTTCAACGCAGCCGGTAAGAATCGTAAGATGGTTGATCACTCCCAAACAATTAATGGGTAGTCCACCGGCCACTCCTCACAACAGTATTTGGAATGGTCTGCCACCTCATCGACAACAATGGGCATGGTCCCAATTAAAGAGAAATGTTAAAGGTCCAACTTTTTTGTCCAACAAAAGTTTAATTTTTGTCTTTTTTTAAAAAAAATAAAAAATAAAAAAAATGAAAAAAATGTCTAAAGTAATTCTATCTATTTTTTGCCTTTCTTTTATTTGGTATTTTTTTAAAAAAAAATGAAAAATAATATTTTTTTTGATAATAATGACATTTACTTAAAAAAAAATGACAACGCCCAAACTCTTTGAAGTAAACCATATCCACCACGTACGGCAGGCTCAAAGCCCAAACTCTTTGAAGTAAACTCTATTTACAACGCGATCAGACGGGCTTCTTCTGCCAACCCATCGCGTCTCAAGACAATTAACACAGAAGTACGAAAGCCAGAAACAGCTAATTAAGCAAGATTTCTATATATTTTTCAAAATCAATATTAGTTTGAAGCATATATATTTAAGGTAGCAATTTGTGTTCACGGGTTGAAAGCGTCTAGCAGTATAAAACTATATGGATCATCCTTAACTTGATTTATTTAATTAAACGAGTTAAACATCTCAATTTTAACCTCTTCTAATTTTATTTTGAGTTCGTGTAGGATTCACCAATCATGTCAAAAATTAACTGCTATTATGTTACCAGTAACGGAGGGAGGGGGACCGGGGTAGGCTATGCCCCCCCCCCCCCCCCCCCCCCGCGTGGTACAAAAAAAAAAAAAAATTAAAGTTTTAATTTTAGTCATTTGGCTCTCCCCAAAATTTTAGCCCTATTTTTAAAGTTTTTAATGCTATCCAATAAAATTTTTTGGCCCTATTCTTAATTTTTTTGAGCTATACCCATTAAGTTTTAATAAGTTTTTTTTTTTTTTTTTTTTTTTTTTTTGGTCCTTACGGTAGTCTTTAGTTCATAAAAAACAACAAAAATATTTTTTTTTAATAAAAAAATTCTAAAGAACCGGGAAAAAAAAATGGCTAGCCCTCTCTCATAAAATTTCCTGGTTCAGTCCTTGTATGTTACGCGTCAGATTTATACCTTATCAAAGTATGAATATAAAACTTGTGATCAACCATTTCCTTTCAATTTTGTGTTGAGTTTAAGGTTCTATCAAAAAATTAGAAACCACCCATAAACAATCACAATGACGTAGGTTTGTTGTGGATGAAAGATCATAAAATTGATCTACATGTGCATGTCATGATCACTAGACCGCGTGATCTAAAACATGTACAAGAAGAGGAGTGAAAGGGACATAATTGTGGTAATGGGCAGAAAGCAAGATCATCAAGAATCAATATCGTAGGGTATTCTAATCAAATTGACGGCAACATTTGAGCTGATCCGATTAGATTATCATCTTCTTCCTTATAATTGCTTATGTTGTGTCCCTCTTGCTTGTACTTGGGAACTATTAAAAACCAACTTTTCTATGTCCGTCAAGCACGCCAAGAGCAAAGAGAAGATGCCGTGTAGAGTACAAAGACATGATTCAGAGACAAAAAAACATGTCCCACGAAATGGATTTAACCAGGTCAAACAAAGAAAACGATCGATGGATCTAGCTACATGTTCAAATTTCAATTCGATGGATCCACCACATTAATGGGTAATGGAGCTGCTATATATCTAGCAACTTGGAAACGGACCCATTTAATTATTTTTCTTAGTTTTGAATTGTTCAACAATGTCTGCAGATGATTGTTTCCAAGAGTTTGTTGTTAAATCAACAATTATTTTACAACTTTTATTCTGGGTTCGGGTTACAGGTTTCTGTCCTCCAAACTGAAAATATGACCCAAAGGACTTGATCGGAGCATTAATTAAGCACCTAAACTATTAAAATATTAGTTGAGAATACCACCGTTGAATCATTCAATGCTTTGGGAAGTTCTAGGGGCCGGCGCAAGCCTTAGTCGGCCTCCAATAAAATAAGGTCTCAATTAATAATTTTACAATAATTTTTTTTTTTTTTTTACTTTTTACATCATAAAAGTTATTTTTTACTATTATTCTAATAAAAAAATCACTACAAAACAATTTTTTTTTTTTTTTTTTTTTTTACTTTTCTATACTAAGAGTATTCACAATAGAGGATCCAAATTTTTATGCAAAGTGACTCATCAAAACTCACTTTATCTAGTTTAGTTAATTAATTTTTAAAGGCTTCAATTCCTACATCGGATTAGCTATATTTTTATCTATATCATTTACATATTATTTTATTAAAAATTGTGAAAGGATATTCTCATAATTATCTCTTGAAAAGTGGGAAAAGTTTTTAGAAAAAGAGAAAACAAGTGAGAGAAACAATAAAAAATAAAATAGCTTCATTTAAAAGTGTTATTAGATGTAACTTTTTTTTTTTTTTTTTTCGCTCTTTCAATCAAATATCCATTTTGCATTTTTTTTTTGGGCTAATCCAATGTCAGGATTTTTTACAAATTTGAAGATAAAAGTAATATTTGGCTCTTCTATTATGAATGCTCTAAATATATATATTTTTTACATCAATCAAATCTTGTTACATTTCATACCACTAAATAGTAATTGTCCAATACCAAACTGCCCCTTAAGGCTCTAATATAGTAAACCGTTAGTAATAGTCTTTAATTAAGGCCTTAAATTATGGTAATTACTAATTGAAAGTCTATTATTTACGTTAAGAAAAAGACTCAACGTTCACAAATTACTAATTGAAAAATTAAATTGAAACCCTAAATTTTTACTACAATATTCTTACAAACTCGATCATGTAATAGTTTGTAGGATTAGTTTTGCATACGTGGCACAATTTAACGGAGAAATGTAATTGTTTGATAGTTGATGTATGTAGTAAGTGCTACTGTACATAAGCTACCACTTTTTTTTTTTTTTTTTTTAAATTTTTTTTTTTTTAAGCTACCACTTTAATTTATAAGAAATTTGTAGTAGAAATTATAGTCAACGGGGATCATGCATGTGCATTTGTTGCTAACCAAAGTGTTGCTACTTATATGTGTCAATTAAGATCAATGTTCAGAAGATAGATATAGATTTTCTAGTTAAACCTTAATTTCCACTAATTATTGGTGTTGACGTGAAGGTTTGAAAGATTTCATAGGGTGTCATGCAATTAAGCCAAAGACAAATCGAATGCTATATATATATATATATATATATATATATATTGCAATTAATTCAGCTTAATTAAGGTCGTCGGCATGCATAAGCTGTCGAAGCAAATTAAGGAACCTAAGGCGTGCTAACACAAGACTTGTGGCGGTAGCTGGCATGCGTGCAGTGTGGAAGCACTACAAAAATGCTGAAAATTTTTAACTGGGAGTTTTTGACGTGTCAATACCATTGACACGTCAAAAACCCCTTTTGACGTTTCTCATCGGTTAAAACGGGTGTGTCAAAAATCTCATCTGAGCATCGTTATTATTATTGGTGGCAATTAACGTTCCTTTGTCGTAAGGCAGGAATATAATTAAGATTAGGAAAAACATCACTTTTAACTCATAAACTATGCTTTCCTCAAACTTTAAAATCTCTCATTTTTTACGCTTAAACTTTCAATTTCTATCATTTTTAACCCCCCGTTAGATTTTATACCTTAAAAGTTAGACAATGATGTCTATACCCCTGACATTTTTATAAAATTTTTAATTCATCCTTAATTTCAAATTAATTTTTTTTATAAAAAAAAAAAATTACAAGGTGACGTCCCACGGTTGGGCTACTTTGTGACCTTTTTTTTCTTCTCATTTTTAATAAAAATAAAATTGAAGGGTAATTTTGTCTTTTTAAGAGTTTTAACGTCAAAAATTGACGGAGAGGTTCAAAATAATAGAAATTAAAAGTTTAGGGGTTCAAACTGAGAGGTTTTGAAGTTTGATGATGGTATGTCAAAAATGGATGATAGTTCAGGGTCTAAAGTTAAATTTTCTCTTAAGATTATATTGATAAATCCTAACACTGCTCATTTAAATAAACGGGTCAGACCCCTAAATCCTAACCCACTAAAGTTTATGTTAAGTTTTTGTCAAGCTTGCGAGTTGTGCCAAAAATAGTTAGTCATTGGGTCGAGTGTCGAATTATAGATATAAGACTGTATATGTCAACGCTAACCCGATTCATTTAATTAAATTGGTCAAACTCTACAACTTAAATCTACTAATTTTGTATTGAATTTGTGTCTCAAAAATTGTTAGCTGCACCTATTACTCGCTATATTTTTCTTATTTTAGTAAGGTTATAAACCATTTCAAGCGACCAGAACTTCCTCCAATGAACTTCATTGATTCTTGCATACTCAAGATAAATGCCTGAACATTGGATCAAGACTTGAAATTAGAGCAATATGGTGTCCTCAAAGGAAAATCTATTTGAAGCCTAGTCGTCTTCTAATTCTAATATCAAATTAACCAAATCCAACTCATGAAGTACTAGTAATCCCAATCCCAACAATACTCCTAATATAAGTAAAACCTAACACATCGATCTCCTTCATTTTTTTTTTTTTTGGTGGGGATGAATGAGTCAACTTCATATTTAACTTTCTCCATCTGTGCTCAAGCCCTTCCTATGTAAAATATAGGAGTAACTTCACTTTATAACCCTAAATTATTATGTAATTTGAGAAGTTTTTTAAATTTTAGAACCTCTCAATTTGGACCCTTGAACTTTCAATTGCAGTCAATTTGAACCCCTTCCATCATATTTAGTCGTTAACTTCCCTATTTTTTTTTTAACTTTATTTTTTTATTTAGAATCAAAGGTAAATTTAGAATTTTATAAACAAGTCAGGGGTATAAACATTATTGTCTCACTTTTAACGTTTAAAAATCTGACGGATGAGTTCAAATTTATTACAATTGAAAGTTCAGGGGTCTAAATTGAAAGATTTTAAAGTTTAGAAAGTTTATCAAATCGCGTTATAATTCAGGAGTTTAAAAGGAATTTACCCCTAAAAAAAAAAAAAAAAAACTGATTGTTGAGTCCCCATGCCATGTGAGGATCAGTAAATATATCATCAATGTATGTACTCGATTTCAGCTTGTCCTGACTTGTGGCACTGCATGAGATTAATTATGATCGAACGCTGTCAACCACTTCTAGGACACGTCAACCGTGACATTGGATTCTTCGTTCAAAAGATTATAAAACCCCCCCAGAGTCTCACGCTCCAATTACGCTCAACACACTACACTTGCAACAAAACCCTCACTACTCTTTTCTGTGTTTGAAGCTGAACAGAGGAAAAAAAAAAAAAAAAAGATTTTGTATCCAACAATGGGGTATGAGAAGAACGAAACAATCCCAGGAAATGAATCGAATTCGGTGAAACTCAAGTACGTGAAGCTTGGTTACCACTACTTAATCTCCAACGCCATGTATCTTCTTCTTGTGCCACTCACTGTAGCTTCGGCTCATCTTTCCGTGGAAGATTTCTTCCATTTGTTGAACCATCTTAAGCTCAATCTCATATCCGTCACACTTTTCACTGCGCTCACGGTTTTCCTCGCAACCCTTTACTTGGTGGCTCGTCCTAGGCGAGTTTATCTGGTGGATTTCGCATGTTTCAAGCCCCCTGCAGCTCATTTGTGCAGCAAGGAAACTTTCATGGAAAGGTCTAAGCAAACGGGGAGTTTCTCGGAGGAGAGTTTGAGCTTTCAGAGGAAGATTTTGGAGAGATCAGGGCACGGACAAATGACTTATGCACCAAAGTCTTTGTTGGAAGTTCCGGCAAACCTGACTTTCGAGGAAGCTAAGAAAGAGGCGGAGATGATAATGTTTGGAGCTATCGATGAACTGTTAGCGAAAACTAATGTGAAGGTTAAGGATATAGGGATTCTTATTGTCAACTGTAGCTTGTTCAATCCAACTCCATCCTTGTCGGCCATGGTTGTCAACCGGTACAAGCTCAGAGGGAATGTTCTGAGCTATAGCCTTGGTGGGATGGGCTGCAGTGCTGGACTTATTTCCATTGACTTGGCCAAACGCTTGTTACAGGTTCGTACAAATTAGGGTTTAATTTATTAATTCTCCAAAGTTTTGATATATTTTTAAACTTTGTTTTCTTTTATCAGCACGCCTCGTGCTCTTTGCATTCACCCATATATTAATGGAGCCTACTTACGAGAAGGAATTAGCTCGGAAAGCTTCCAGATCAAGAGAAGCCAACCATTATTAAATATTTATAAATTTTTTTAAAAAAAATCCTAGGATCTCGGTCCTCTTTAATGTCTTCCCGCCTTAAAAAAAACACAACATCCTCTAAAATAATATATTTTCGTTGAAAATATCAAAAAGTCATTCATATGTTGACTCTCATCATGTTCTCAGAAAATGCTTTTCAAGTATTCCCTAAACCCTAGAAAAGCCCATTAGTCGACAGAAATATAATATTTCTCGACTTTTTATGCGTGCCAAGAACATAATGGTTGAAAGTGTAGTTTCTTATTTTTTTCAAAGTTATTTAATAAAATATGATAATTATGTTTGAAAAGCTAGAGCTGAGAGACATAAAATATTTTGAAATTTGAGATGGTTTAGACTCAAAGATCTACTTTTCTTATTGGGAAGAGTGTGATCATGAAACTACATCTTGAATGTTCTTGATTGTACAATGTATCACGTGGCTTACTTGCTAAAAGAAAGTAGTAAGTGTGTTAGACTAAAACAAGGTAATAATGTCCACGGTCGTAGTTCAATCGACTGTGAATTACATTTTATGAAGCGGAGGTCATTAGTTCAAATTTCCCCACCATCTCCCTTTATGTAAACATGTCAAAAAAAAAAAAAAAAAAAAAAAAGGTAATAGTATCCTAATAAATACCCATAAGAGCATCAATAACAACGGTTTTAAACTAACTTTTTAGTTAAATTTACTTATTTTGTTAAATTTTTTTCTTCAACAGTTACCGTAAAGTAGAAAGTTTTTTAACTGATGTTACAGTGAACTTTTATATTTATAAGTTACTTAAGCAACTTGTAAATAATATTTTATTATATTCTCTATTTCTTTATATTTTTTTAATCTTTTCTCTCTCATTTTTTATTTATCTCTTTTTATGAAAAAGATAAGGAAATAATAAAAAATTAATAAAATAATACTAAAAATAATATTTAATTAGAATAGATAGTTAAAATAAATGTTCTTATTGAAATGTGCACTAAAAAATTAGTAGTTAAAATGAAAAAAATTATATTTTAAGTAGTAAAATAAAAACTCTTACTAAAAATGCTCTAAGAAAAATTATATCAAGAAAATATACACTATCACTATTAAGCTTGTTTTATTCATGTTCTTACACAGTTTTATTAAAATATTGATTAAATAATTAAAATTTATTTTTATTAATTTTATTTTATTGAAATAAATAATAATTAATTACTGACTAGTCTTAATTAATTGCTGTGGGACAGGTGCAGCCCAACTCGTACGCGCTTGTAGTGAGTATGGAGAGCATGACTCTCAACTGGTACAGCGGAAATAACCGCTCAATGCTCATCACCAACTGCCTCTTCCGCCTGGGTGCGGCGGCGGTCCTCTTATCAAACCGATTATCTGATCGCTTTCGTTCAAAGTACCAACTCGTCCACACTCTGCGCACCCACAAGGGCGCAGACGACAAATGTTACGACTGCGTCTTTCAGAAAGAAGACGCCGACAAAAAACTCGGCATCGCGCTCTCCAAAGACCTGCTGACGGTCGCCGGCGAGGCCCTTAAAACCAACATCACGACGTTGGGGCCGTTGGTTCTTCCCCTGTCGGAACAAATCCTGTTTTTCATGAATTTGGTGGCGAGAAAGGTGTTGAAAATGAAGATAAAACAATATGTTCCGGATTTCAAGCTGGCTTTCGAGCATTTCTGCATACACGCCGGCGGGAGGGGGGTGCTGGATGAGCTGGAGAAGAACCTCGGACTCGACAAATCCCACATGGAGCCGTCGAGGATGACTCTTTACAGGTTTGGGAACACTTCCAGCAGCTCATTGTGGTATGAGCTGGCGTACTGTGAGGCTAAGGGGAGGATCAAGAGAGGTGACCGGGCGTGGCAGATTGCGTTTGGGTCAGGATTCAAGTGTAACAGCGCTGTGTGGCGAGCATTGCGAACCATTGATCCGGCCAAGGAGAAGCAGAATCCATGGATGGATGAGATTGATGAGTTTCCTGTTCATGTGCCTGACGTGGCATCCATTGTTACTTGAAAAATTAATTAATATGCACGCGTGTGTGTACGTACGCGTTATTTTATGTTTCGATTTTTTTTCTTTTTGGGAAGGGGTGTGGGGTTGGCTTTAGTATTCTCCTCGTCTCTTCTGAATCGGATAATGTTTTATTAGTTATATTTAAGGAGTATTTTTATCCATATAAAAGGTAAGAGGATAAAAATACTATTTCAATATAACTAGTTAAATATTATTTGATTCATCTTATTTGTATCTTTTCGGCCGCACCTAATGAATGTGTGTTTCATCATAAATATAAATAAATTAAATGTGCAACATATTTATTCCGATCGAAGTTGTACGGGTGGAATAGTACTCGCACCATTAATGCTCTTTTCTTTCTACGTAACCACCATGCAATTTCAAATTTCTTTAAGCTGGGAAAGGACGAACGAATTAAGTTGTAACTTATTTTATATAGGAAAGCATTTGGACCCATGGCCATGTGCCCATGTCCATCTATGATCTATGCGCTATAAACTTAAGAGCTTTGGAAAAAAAATCTCAAAAAATCATTTTTCAAAAATCTTCAACAAAAAGAATCTCCCCTAAACCCGCCAACAACCGAAAAATAAAAAATAAAAAAAAATTACGTGGCCTTTCCCCCAAAAAAACTGGTCCAGTTCCTAAAAATATTATATAAAAATGGTCTCTCATGCAAAACATATATTTGAAATAATAAATAAATAAAATTTATAGATTTTCTAAATCCAAATCCAAAAGCTCTTAGGGTAGACACGAGTCACACGACCAAGAAGTTCGGAATAAAAAACAAAATTAAAAAAATCCGTACGATGGTCTGGCACGACAAGAAAAATGACCATTAGCCAATGACGTCGTTGCTATAGACCTACAAAACTCGTTGCCACGATGGTAGTGTTTGTTTCGCCGTGTTTGCTCATTTGCAAAAACAAAAGGGTTAAATATTTAATATATCTGGGGTTTAGAAATTTTAACTTTATCCTCTTGGGATTTTATTTTTATCATAGGATCTTTATGAGATTTTGATAAAGGACCAAGTTAATCCATCCGTTAGTTGACCGTTATGACTGACACGTAAACCAATCAGATGTTGACACGTGACACCTATTTAATTTTTTTCATTTTTTTTTTATAAAAAAAAAATACATTTTTTTTCATTTTTTAAAAATTAAATAGGTGCCTCGTGTTAAGATCTGATTGGTCCACGTGTCAGTCCTAACAGTCAACTAACGATTGAACTAATTTGGTCCTTTATCAAAACCTGAAAAGAGTCCTATGATAAAAATGAAATTCTAAAAAAGTAAAAATAAAATTTACAAATCTCAAGAGGTGTTAAGTATTTAATCCAAAACAAAATCACAAACTCAAACCGTTTTTTCTATTACTTTATTTTATTTTTGGTACAATAATATGCAACTATAGCCTGTCCATGAACCCTAAATCTCTGTTGTACCGTACCTAAGTAGCCTGAAACTGTTGAACAAATTAAATGCTGTTTTGGTCTAAATTAATGAATGCATTGATGTCGACCCTTATGGCCCATTACACGTGGGAGTAATTGGGTTGACACTTGGGCATGGTCAACCACCTAATTATAATGCCAGCCCTTTCTTTTTTTCTCTCTTTTTTATTACTTATAGGTAAATTTGTAACTTTATAACCATCGTGTCGGCCGGAAACAAGATTGAAATTCCTATGAAGATAGTTATTTGTTAGACGCGCATATCACAAGACCAAGGGCCATAGACAGCCTGTAGTACCAAGCACTGCTCACTGTTTGGTACTACGTACAACCATCGCGTGTCGGTTGGAAATATGATTGAAATTCATATGAAGAGAGTTATTTATTAGACGCGCATATCTCAGAGAAATAGTTGTCACTTTTGATACTCGGAGAGTTATTTTTTACAACCTGAAACCATGTAAAAAGAATTTAATAATTTTTAAAAGAAAAAAAATGGGACCATACAAGACCAAGAGCCATAGACAGCCTGTAGTACCAAGAAGTGAACAAACAGGTCACTCTGACCCAAGAGCAGAACATATATCCAAATTCTACCTGTAGGAGGAGGAGTCATAATTAATCTATCACTCAAATTGTAATATCTTTTCAAAATCGTTTTAATTTGGTTAATATATCCTAATAATTTACTGTTGGATTTAGGGTTACAATGTCTTTCTTCTGCAACCCAAAATGATAAAAAATACCTGCATAAAATAAATAATTCAAAAAAAAAAAAAAAAAAAAAAAAAGCTCCTTAAAAAAAGGTAAATACAATCCAACCCCCAAATTAAATTCGTAGGTTCTAACCTGCCTGAAAATAAGCATGTATAGCATGTATGTAGCTGGAAATGAGACAACGTTTTCAACACAAATTTTAAATGGGCATGTGAAGTGTACAAATGATATTAATAAAGAAGGAAAACATGTTAGCCAATGATCAGACGACAGCAGATCACCGAAGAAGAGAGGATGACACGTGTACACACATGGTCGTCATCATTGATTGCTATTGTACGGATGGAAGACAACTGGTGAAGAGAAAGTAGCTATGGAGCAGCAGACCAATAGTAATGGTGAAATTAGTCGCTTCTGCATCTCCTAACCCACCACCGCCCCCCCACCCCCCACCCCCCACCCCATCAAAGTTTTGCAGGTGACCACTACTACTTATTATGGAGACTAGTCAGGGGGAGGTGACACAGATTAAAGAGGTTGGGAGAAAGTTAGAGATTATTGTACATTGAAGAGAGATGGGAAAAGGAAAAAAAAAAAATAATAATAATACAAAGATAAGCCTGCATGGGTTGGCTAAGTGAAGGCTTTAGATTCGGTGTATTTCTCATCAAATCTAAGGTTTGTATTCTCTTTTAAGTATAAACAATTTTTTAGGATCATGCATGTACCGAATTTCAGCCATACCTAATTCGTGTTGAGGGGGACCGTGTGCGAGCGGGTCTAGAATTGACCCTTTAAGAGTGAATACACAAAGTGACCCTATCTTACAAGAGTTTCCGATCATTAAAAATCTACGTGGTGTGAGGTGAGCCATTCCTTACATCTATGAAAGAAGTATTTAAACGATTTTCTATGTTTGTTAAAAAGAAGATTTTATTTCAAAATAAATATACTAACAAAACTCAAAATTAAAATTAAAAATAAAAGCCATTCAAAACACATTATCACGATTCACAAATATCTTAGATCGTGTCTCTAGCCTGGGTTTTTTTTTTTTTTTTTTTTTGTGTGTCTGTGAATAAAAGAGCTAGCACCAGAAATTATAGACGTTTATTGATACAAAATAATATTATATGTACATGAAAGTTAGTTTAATTGACATAGAAAACTAAGGAATTAGTCCCTAGATCTTTGACAATACAATAATCAATTTTTTTTCTTTATTTCTTGAAAGGAATTTCCTTCAAATCAATCAATTAAACAAATAAGTATTGTAAAAATCAATTGTTTTATTAGAAATGCATGTAATTTCAACATATATTTTAAATACATGACGAGAGAAACCCCATGGCCAAATGGAACAGGATCCTCTTCAGTCTATTTTAGACTGAAGAGTATCCAATTAATGAATACTCTTCGGTAAAAAAAATAAATAAATAAAATATATTTTTTAAAAAAATAATAATAATAAAATATTATATATATATTTTTTAAAAATTATAAAAAATTAAGGGGTGGCCGAACCACCCCAGTTGGGGTTGGGGGTGGCTTTGGCCACCCCAAGGGCCAAACGATTTTTTTTTTTTAGTTTGGGTTTAGAGTAAATTTAGTCGTTAACTTCCCCAATTTTTTCTTTAGTAAAAAAAAACATATATTATATATTTTTTAAAAAAATTATAAAAAATTAAGGGGTAGCCGAACCACCCTAGTTGGGGGAAGCCAACCCCAGACCAGCGATCTAGGGTTACCGAAGCCACCCCATGGCCTTTGGGGGTGGTCCGGCCACCCCCAAGGGCCATATCTCAAAAAAAACAAAAAAAAAATCTTTGCTTTTGGGAATTGCCAAACCACACCATGACCATTGGGGGTGGTCTGGTCACCCCAAGGGACAAACGATTTTTTTTTTTCTTTTTTTTTTTTTGTAGTTTGGGTTTAGGGTGTGGCCGGACCACGCCCAAGGGCCATGTGGTGGCCCGGCCATTGGGGTGGCTTCCAACTTAAATGGGGTGGTCCGGCCACCCCATATGGTTAAGATGGGTGGCCAACCACCATTTATTTTTTTAATCTAAAATATTATTTTTTTATTATTTTTTTGTAGTGGGACATATGTCTTATTTATAACTCTAAAATTTTTAAAATAAAATTTTAACTATAAACTGAATATTCTCTGATCCATAATAGACAAGAGATAATCCTATATGTTCATGACAAACTAACTATCTGTTAATTAGCATGAGACTGAGAAAACCTAATAAATTAAGGAATTAATTCTAAGCCTGACATGTAACACAATGTCCAAGAACAGCTGACTAATATTTCTTCCTCTTTTTTTTTTTTTTTTTTGTTGACTTGAATCTTTCTTTCTCTATGAATAGTTAATAACTCGCATGATTGATTGTGTGATTGTTACGTTACGCGGTATAAAATGGGTAAAATAAATCAATTTAAATATTTAATAATTGACATAATAAGTGTCATAAATACTCCGACAATTTATAAAAGACACGTTAAAACTGTAATAGCTTACAGCCTGGGATGACCTACAATTTTAATTGCGGAGAGCAAAACTTCAAAAATAAAAAATATAAAAATTATTGATAAAAATTTGGGAAACTAATTTACTTAAGACCCATGAATTATCTCACGCATTTTGAGAAGACTCGTTCAAATTTTAAAAACTTTTAATTTCACCTCATGAACTTTCAATTTGATATAATGTATCCACTCCGTCAAATTTTAAACATAAAAAGTAATAAAACGATTTTTATACCCTTGACTTTATTTGTAAAGTTCTAAATTTACCATGGATTTGAAATTAAAAATAAATAAAAAACAAAAACTGAGGGTATTTGGTCTTTTTAGTAATTTCTGTTAAAGATTAACAGCTGAATCTGACGGAGGTGGTCAATTAAATCTAATTGAAAGTTAAGGAGGTTAAATTGAGAGTTTTTGAAATTTAGGAGGTCTTCTTAAAAAGCGTTGCAGTTCAGGCGTGAAGTTTCCCCATAAAAAATTGATTTTAAAGGGCTTTTGTATTTAAAAATATAATAATAATAATAATAATTAGAAAAAATATTGAGGCTTGAGACCTCAAGACCCTTGGAAGTTTCGCCCGATAACTATTATAGAGCCTAAGTAATTCTATACATAAAGCGCATTTCCTATAGAAGTAGGTAAAATAGCTATTGAAAAAATACAATTTTTTACTTTAGCTACTAATTTTTTCATACATATTAACATATTCTATATTCTATTGCCTATTTTTTTAAAATATTACTTTGTGTGAAAAAGAGTGCGAAAAAGAAAGGAGGGGAGGGAGAGTAAAAGGAAGAAAGGGAGAGAAAAACAATAATAAACGAAGTTTATAGTGTAAATAGTAAATAGGTTAATCAACCTATTTTCTATTCAAACTAGAAGGAAAAAGTGCAAAATAGCCATTTTGTTGAAGAGGAAAGAAAGTTAATAAGAGACAAATATGACTATTATGAAGGATTTGCTTATTCTCTTGGAGATACTCTAAAAGCATATCCAGTAGAAGTAGACAAAATAACTATTGAAAAAATACAAATGTTTATTTTAGCTATTCATTTTTTCATATACACTCTAACACATTCTCTATAATATTATTTATTTTCTTTAAATATCATTTTGTGTGGAAAATAGTGAAAGAAAGAGGAAAAAAGAGAGTAAAAGAAAGAAAGTGAGAAATAGACTAATCAACTTATTCACTATTCACACTAGATGAAAAAAAAAGTTAAATTGCATATTATGTTGGAGACGAAAAAACACAGTTAAAAATTAGATTTGACTGTAATTATAGATATTTATAGGGGTGGAGCCCAACACCTACGCACTTATAGATATTTAAAGAATAAAATTATGTTATATATCATTACTCTTTTCAAGAAAAAAAAAATCTAATAACTAATTAGTGATGCC